>NC_091182.1:10078942-10088942 GCF_040958095.1 Procambarus clarkii | reverse complement strand
ATCACGACCGGACATAGGGAGGTGATAGCCGAAGCTATTTGAACCACCCCCACACTGGCACCCGGATGGTAATGGTAATCTTGGGCATAGCATTTTATCAAATCACCTCATTCTTTGGGGGCACACGTGAAGAACACAAATGCGAACAAGCCTGAATGGTCCCCAGGTCGTGATGGTCCGGTCGTGATGGTCAAGCGGATTAAATCGTCCTGTACATAATAGTTGCGTTGCTCCTCGCAGTATGGGTTCGAATCACTTCTGGGGTGTGAGTTTTTAGTTGCATATAGTCCCCCCTCCCTCGTCCCTTTACCCTCCCTACCCTCCCCCACTCCAGTGTCCCCTTGTCCTCCCCACCATCCCCTCGTTCTACCCCCCCCCATTCCTCACTCCCTTGTCCGTTGCATTCCCAAATGATCTGATAGTCCCATCAGAAAAATGGGATCATCAAGTTATCTTATGTTCTCATCACTGAAAAAATATAAAACAGTTCAAACACGAAATGAAAAAAATGAAAAATGAAAAAAATTAACTATACCCACAAAATGAACAGTATGGTATACAACTCAGCTCTATTCCAACGCTATGACGCAAAATAATTCAATCAAAACGAAAATAAATCGAAATCTATGAAATTAAATTTTTAAATGAAATTGGAAACATTGAAATGGAATCATAACATATTTAGAATAGCATGTGTTGCTCTTACGTGCAAGAGACGGCATTGTTTTAGGAAAAAAACATGTTTTTACCTGTCACAGGTGAGGCATCTCTACCTATACTCACAAAAAGAACGGTATGGTAAACAACACAGCTCAATTCCTACGCAATGTCAAACAAATTAATTAAATCAAAATGAAAATAAATAGAATTTTATGGAAATTCAATTTGTCAATGCAATCAGAAACAATAAAATGGAATCATAACATATTTAGAATTGCGTGTTTTGATTTTATGTCCAACAGATAGTGCTGTTTCTTAAAAATAAAATGTTTTTACCTGTCACAGGTGTGGGATCTATACTTATACTTTCAAAATTAACGGTATGATAAACAACACAGCTCAATTCCAATGCAATGTCCCACAAAATAATTAAATCAAAATGAAAATAAATAGAAATCTATGAAAATTCAATTTATCATTGCAATCAGAAACATTGAAATAGAATTATAACATATTTAGTGCAGCGTTTGTTCTATTACATGCAACAGATGGTGCAGTTTTTCAAAAAAAAGCATGTTTTATCTGTCACAGGTGTAGCATCTATAGTTATACTCTCGTAATGAATGGTATGGTAAAGAACACAGCTCAATTCCAAGCAATGTCACACAAAATAATTAAATCAAAATGAAAATAAATTGAAATTTATGAAAATTCTATTTGCCAATGAAATTGGAAACATTGAAATGGAATCATAGCATTTTTAGAACAGTGTGTGTTGCTCTTACTTGCAACAAATAGCACTGTTTCTTAAACAAAAATATGGTTTTACCTGTCATAGGTGTGGGATCTATACTCATACTAACAATATTAACAGAATAGTAAACAACACAGCTCAATTCCAACGCAATGGCACACAAAATAATTATATCAAAATGAAAATAAATAGAAATTTATGAAATTTCAACTTATCAATGAAACCGGAAAATTTAAATTGAATTGTAACATATATAGTACAGCATGTGTTCTATTACATGCAAAAGATGGTGCTGTTTAAAAAAAATGGTTTACCTGTCACCAGTGTGGCATCTATATTTATATCCATGAAATGAACGGTATGGTAAACAACACAGCTCAATTCCAACAGAGTGTCACACAAAACAATTAAATCAAAATGAAAATAAATCAACATTTATGAAAATTCAATTTACCAATGCAATCGGAAACATTGAAATAGAATCATAACATATTTAGTATAGAGTGTGTGTTCTATTACATGCAACCGATGGCGCTGTTTAAAGAAAAAAAGCATGGTTTACCTGTCACTGGTGTGGTATCTATACTTATACCAGGGGCCTCGTAGCCTGGTGGATAGCGGGCAGGACTCGTAATTCTGCGGCGCGGGTTCGATTCCCGCACGAGGCAGAAACAAATGGGCCAAGTTTCTTTCACCCTATGCCCCTGTTATCTAGCAGTAAATAGGTACCTGGGAGTTAGTCAGCTGTCACGGGCTGCTTCCTGGGGGTGGAGGCCTGGTCGAGGGGACACTAAAGCCCCCGAAATCATCTCAAGATAATCTCAAGAAGATACCCACGAAATGAACGGTATAGTAACAACCCAGCTCAATTCCAACGCAATGTCACACTAAATAATTAAATCAAAATGAAAATAAATAGAAATCTATGAAAATTCAATTTATCAATGCAATCGGAAACATTGAAATGAAATCGTAATGTATTTAGTATTGTGTGTGTTCTATTACATGGCACATATGGCACTGTTTTTCTAAAAAAAAATGTTTTACCTGTTACAGGTGTTGCGTCTATATAGCAGGTATATAAAAACACACGCTTACTCGAATGCAACGTTGTGTCAAAATTTCAAAGCAATAGGTGAAGAACTTTCGGAGATTAGAGCGTGTGTTGCTCTTACGTGCAACAGATGTTTTTTTTTTTTTAAAGCATGTTTATTCCTGCCATAGGTAAGGCATGTATAGAATATATATATATAAACTCTCTCCTATTCGAAAGCAATGTTGTGCCAAATTTCAAAGCAATCAGTAAAGAGGTTTCGAAGATTTTCGTCACATGAAAAACACACGATAAACACAGTTTTTCCAAGAAACCATGTTTTTTCCTGTCACAGAAGTGACATCTATATAGTACATATATAAAAACTCGCTTGGAAGCCAAAGGAATGTTGAGTGATAATTTCAAAGCAATCAGTGAAGAGCTTACGGAGATTAGCGATTTTGAACAAACGAACATTTACATTTTTATTTATATACAAGCTGTACCTGGCCATGTGTTGCTGTGGCTCAGCAATGCACGTGTATTGCTGAATCACAGCAACCTTTCCCTGTCTGAGCAACCTCCCAACCGTTCCTCACTCTCCCATCCCCTCATCCTCCCAACCATTCCCCACTCCCTTGACTCCTCATCCTCCCCTCCTGTCCTCCCTATCCCTTCGTCTTCCCCACCATCACCCACTCCACCACCCCCTTCATCCTCCCCACCATTCCCCACTTCCCAATCCCCTCGTCCTCACCACCATTACCCCACTACCTCATCCCCTCCGTCCTCCCCACTTTCCTCCACTACCAACCCCTTATCCTCCCAACCATTCCCCACTCCCATGTTCCAATCAGAAAAATGGGAACATCAGATCCTTTCCACAATGTTCCCATTGTGGAAAATTGAGAACAGTCAAAAAAAAAAAAATGAAAAAAATACAAAATTAAAAAATAAACTATACTCATAAAATAAACGGTGTGGTAAACAACAGAACGCAATTCCAGTGCAATGTCACACAAAATAATCAAATCAAAATGAAATTAAATTGAAATCTATGAAAATTCAATTTATCAATGCAATCGGAAACATTGAAATGGAATCCTAACATATTTAGTATAGCTTTAGTATAGCTTTTTCGTGCAACAGATGGTGGTGTTTTTCCAAAAAACAAGTTTTTACCTGTCACAGGTGTGTCATCTATACAGTATGTATATAAAAACATGCACGATTTTGAATGGAATGTTGTGTCAAAATTTCAAAGCAATCAGTGAAGAACTTTCAGAGATTACAGCGAATGTTCCTCTTATGTCCAACAGATGGCTTTGTTTTTCATAAAAAAGCATGTTTTTACCTATCACTTATGTAACATGTATATAGTAGGTATATAAAAACATGCATCTATTCGAATGCAACATTGTGTCAAAATTTCAGAGCAATTGGTAAAGAGGTTTCAGATATTTCCCTCACATAAAAACTCACGTGAAAAACAGTTTTCAAAAAAAGCATATTTTTACCTGACACAGACATGACATCTATATAGTATGTATATAAAAACACGCTCGTATGCGAATGGAACATTGTGTCAAAATTTCGAAGTAATCGGTAAAGAACTTTCGGAGATTAGGGATTGTGAACACACGAGCATTTACATTTTTATTTATATAGATAGCGTGTGTTGCTCTTACGTGCAACAGATGGCGCTGTTTTTCAAAAAAAAGAATTTTTTTTACCTGTCACAGGTGTGGCATTTATAATTATACTCACAAAATGAAGGGTATGGAAAACCACACATCTCAATTCCAATGCAATGTCACAGAAAGTAACTCAATCAAAATGAAAATAAATCGAAATCTATGTAAATTCAATTTGTCAATGTAGTCGGAAACACTAAAATGGAGTCGTATTATATCTAATATAGAGTGTTGCTATTACGCGCAACAGATGGCGCTGTTTTTCACAAAAAGCATGTTTTTACCAGTCAGAGGTGTGGCATCTATAAAGTAAGTATATAAGAACACGTGCCTATTCGAATGAATCGTTGTGTCAAAATTTCAAAGCAATCAGTAAAGAGGTTTTGAAGATTTCCCCTCATATGAAAAACACATAAAAAAAATAAAAAAAAGCACATTTGTTTAAAAAAAAAAAACATTTTTTCCCATGATAGACGTGACATCTATATAGTAGTTATATGAAAGCCCGGTCGGATGCAAATGGGACCTTTCGTGAAAATTTCAAACCAATCGGTGAAGAACTTTCGAAGATTAACGATTTTGAACAAAGAAAACATTTCCATTTTTATTTATATACTAGCTTGCTGTGGCTCAGTCTGGTTAAATGGAAACGAAAGAAAAGAGAAAGTGCACATTTCTAATATGTTTAATTTCACAGAGCTTGTGGGTATATAATACTTATTAGTTGATTTATTGTCTGGAAATATAGAGATATTGTGGTATCCCGACTCTAGAACATGCGACATATAATTTTCCATGTGCAAAGCATTCCATGTCTTGATATAAACCGCACAACTCAAAAGATTGGCCCTGAGCTTTGTTGATGGTGATTGCAAACGCCAATCGATTTGGAAATTACAATCTTTTAAATTGAAATGGCATATCCGTTGGAATCATAGGAATGTGAGGAATCAGGACATCTTCACCTTTGAAAGGTCCTATCAAGAATGTTGCTTCTACGACGTTGCTGATTATTTTTTTTAACTGCAAGCCGAATGCCGTTGCAAAGCTTTGTCTGGTTGATATCTCGCAACATAATAATTGGCACACCGATTTTCAATTGCAATACGTACAGTGGAATCCCTAGCAGATCGACTGAATTCAAAAATACTGTTGAATTATTAACCACTTCATATGCTTCCACAACAATGTTGACGGACTTGTATGTGACTGCCTCGTTTTAATGTTAGACTGAATAATATAGTTAAGTTCGTAGACGTCTTTGTTCTTGGCCGCAAGAATAGCTCGTTCACCAAGCCAATCGTGACCCTTATAAGTGGTTTGAATATAGGGAAATACTTTTTCAACCTATTCTTCTTTTGATGTCAATAAATTGCAGAAGTTATGAGGCAATGAAATTCATCCTGAGGTCGGATCAATCGGCATGTTTCCGTTCCCAATTTTCAGAAATTAATGTGAGAATATCTCAGCTGATAGATCGTTTTGCAGCTGGACATGCACATTTGTAGTTAATTTTAATGTCTTTACGTGGTGCCACAAAGTAGAGTATTTCAGGCAAGCATTTATTTTATCCTCTGGTGTCGATCGAGAAATTACAGGTAATGTTTGCCGGAAATCTCCAACAAGCAGTATTAATGCATTCCCAAATGGTTGGATGTTTCCACGCAAATCTTGCTATGATTGATCAAGAACCTCGAGCGATTTTTTGTAGTCCATTGTGCCTTTTACCCAAACAATAAGTTTGCATTTCTGCAATATTTTTCCCATGCCGGATGCCTTGGAAATGTTGCTCGTGGGAGTTTTAATGAGTTGCATGTTCAAGGGCAATTTCAAAGCCGAATGAGCAGTTCTTCCACCTGGTATCAATATCTCAGCTATTCCGGTTGATGTAAGAGTTACGGCTATGCCATTTTGGGGTCGAATTGCTTCCAGAATCAATCTAATTATGAAGGTTTTACCAGTTCCTCCTGGCGCATCTAAGAATATTTCTCCAATCCCATTATTGACAGTTTGAATTTTTTATCGTAAATGCTTTTTTGCTCAAGCGTTAGCTAAGGAATATTTGAGTGCACATACGACAACAGATCACCCGTGTTGTAGTTTTGTTCACGACGCAATTCTACAACGAACGAAGCAGCAGCAGATCGATTCGGTGATGGCATTCCCAATTGAATGAGAACTTTTTTTTCGGCTGTGAATGCCAAGCTCATATTTGAATTTTCCTTGCGTATATGACAGACAATATCTGAAGCCGTGTGCGATTTATATATCCCCCATAATTCTGTTCGAGATGGAGAGCAAGCGGTCAATATGATTGCAAACAATGCACGAATTTGATTTGGATGTGACGTAATTGATGCGTCATTAATGCATACATTCCAGAGTCGGTTGTTCTCCAATAAATTCAGAGCTTGACATGCGCTACGAAAAGTAGCATGTGCAACGCTGTTTGAAAAATCTCAATTGCTGGAAAGACGTTGAACCGGGCACCTTTACCAACAGCATGCAAAGAAAGAAGCATTCATCTTGAATGAGATGTAAAGTGAACGCGAAGTCTACCTACCTTGGTTTGTTTGGATATATCAGGTTGTCCATCGACTCGCTCTCCTCGTTTGTGTCATTCAAATAATTTTCTACTCGCATTCCATATATTACTATGGAATGACATATACGTTGTCACTTCCGAATACAGCAGTGTTTCTGCAAACACGTCATTCTGACATAACGTGAAGAAAGCAGTTAACATTGTAGCCAGTGGAATCATAGCTATTTGTTGCGTATTTGCAGCTGTGAAGTAAATGCGATGTCCATTTTCTTGTTTTCAAAACAAAAACAAAAATACTATCGAAATATTTCATTTCAAACACAGATCAATCGAAATAGCTCAATTCCACTGCCAATTACACTGAAAAATAAGAACAGTTAAAAAAACAAATTAGAAAACAATGAAAAAATAACAAATAAACTATTCTCATGAAATGAACGGTATGGTAAACAAAACAGCTAAATATCAACGCAATGTCACACATTATAATTATATTAAAATGAAATAAATCTAAATATATGAGAATTCAATTTATCAATGCAATTGGAAATATTGAAATGGAATCATAACATATTTGGTATTGTGTGTGTTGCTCTTACATGCAACAGATAGCGCAGTTTTAAAAAAAACATTTTTTTACCTGTCACAGGTATTGCATCTATATAATAGTTATTTATACACATGCACATATTTAGATGGAACGTTGTGTCAAAATTTCAAAGCAATCCGTAAAGAACTTTTGGAGATTACAACGTGTGTTGCTCTTTATGTCCAACAGATGGTGCTATTTTTCAAAAAACCATGTTTTTTCCTATCACAGGTGAGGCATATTTATATAAGGCATATAAAAACATGCCTCTATTCAAATGCAACCTTGTGTCAAAATTGCAAAGCAATCGATAAAGAAGTTTCGAAGATTTCCTTCACATGAAAAAGCATGTATTTCTTGTCACAGACGTGACATGTATATAGTATGCATATAAAAACCCGCTCGGATGCGAAGGGAACGTTGTGTGAAAATTTCAAAGCAATCGGTGAAGAACACTTTTAGATTAGCGATTTTGAACAAACGAACATTTCCATTTTTATTTATATAGACTAGCTGTACCCGGCCACACGTTGCTGTGGCTCAGCAACGCATGTTCGTTGCTGAGCCACAGCAACCTTCCCCTGTCTCCCAGTCCTCCCCACGAATCCTCCCCTCCCCCGTCCTCTCGTTCTCCCAACCATTCCTCACTACTCTGTCCCCTCCTCCTCCCTACCATCCCCATCCCCTCGTCCTCCATACCATCCCCCACTCCTGTCATCTCGTCCTTCCCACCCTTCTCCACTCCCTCGTCTGATGATCAAATGATCTGATGTTCCCATCAGAATATTGGGAACATCAAATGATCTGGGGCTAGATTCACGAAGAAGTTACGCAACCACTTAGGAACCAGTACATCTTTTCTCAATCATTGGCGGCTTTGTTTTTCAATTATTAAACAGTTA
Source organism: Procambarus clarkii (assembly GCF_040958095.1). Classification (NCBI taxonomy): domain Eukaryota; kingdom Metazoa; phylum Arthropoda; class Malacostraca; order Decapoda; family Cambaridae; genus Procambarus; species Procambarus clarkii. Next base: position 10,080,765 of record NC_091182.1, on the reverse strand, counting down.
ATGAGCTCCGAAACACCAGGAGGCTGTTTATGACAATAACAAGAGTTGATTGGCAAGTTTTCATGCTTGTAAACTGTTTAATAAATGTAACCAAAGCCATCAAAGATTAAGGAACGATGTACACGGTCGTAAGTAATTGCGTAACTGCTTCGTGAATCTGGCCCCAGATGTTCCCATCACCGAAGTATAAGTAAAACAGTTCAAAAAACGAAATGAAAAATAATGAAAAAATATAAAAATAAACTATACTCACGAAATGAACAGTATGGTAAACAAAACAGCTCAATTTCAATGTAATGTCACACAAAATAATTAAATAAAAATGAAAATAAATTGAAATTTATGATAATTCAATTTATCAATGAAATCGGAAACATTGAAATGGAATCATAACATATTTAGTATAGCATGTCTTGGACTTATGTGCAACAGATGGCGCTGTTTTCAAAAATGCAAGTTTTTACCTGTCACATGGGTGGCATCTATATAGTAGGTATATAAAAACACATGCATATTCGAATGGAACGTTGTGTCAAAATTTCTAAGCACACGATGAAGAACTTTCGGAGATTACAGCGTGTGTTGCTCTTATGTCCAACAGATGGCGCTGTTTTCCGAAAAAAGCATGTTTTTTCCTGTCACAGGTAATTCATGTATATAGTAGGTATATATAAATATGCGCCTACATGAATGCAACGGTAAAGCAATCGGCAAAGAAGTTTCGAAGATTTCCCTCATATGAAAACTACATGAAAAACAGTTTTTAAACAATAATTTTTTCTTCCCGTTCATAGACATGACATCTATATAGTACGTATATAAAAACCATCTATATAGTACGTATAAAAAAGTATAGTACATCTATATAGTACGTATAAAAAAAAAAATATATATATATATATATATATATATATATATATATATATATATATATATATATATATATATATATATATATATATATATATATATATATATATATATATATATTATTAAATATGACCGAAAAAGTAAGATTAATAATTCTAACACGAATTTTCTCAATCTTTCGTACATTTCTTTTCACTGTTGGTGGTAATTCAAAAATCAATTCTCCAAAATTCATTTTTATTTCTAGTCTGACGCGACACGAGCGCGTTTCGTAAAACTTATTACATTTTCAAAGAGTTTAGTTTACACATACACAACTGAATAGAACTTACACATCTCCGATTTGTTTATATCTATATTTGAGTGAGGTGGATGGGGTGAGGTGGCATTAATAGGGTATTAAATTCATCAACACAAGACAGAACACGAAACAATGGGTATTGAATGGAAGTGATTGTAGAAAGCCTATTGGTCCATATTTCTTGATGCTTCTATATTGGAGCGGAGTCTTGAGGTGGGTAGAATATAGTTGTGCATTAATTGGCTGTTGATTGCTGGTGTTGACTTCTTAATGTGTAGTGCCTTGCAAACGTCAAGCCGCCTGCTATCGCTGTATCTATCGATGATTTCTGTGTTGTTTACTAGGATTTCTCTGGCGATGGTTTGGTTGTGGGAAGAGATTATATGTTCCTTAATGGAGCCCTGTTGCTTATGCATCGTTAAACGCCTAGAGAGATGTTGTTGTCTTGCCTATATACTGGGTTTTTTGGAGCTTACAGTCCCCAAGAGGGCATTTAAAGGCCTAGACGACGTTGGTCTCTTTTAAAGCGTTCTGCTTTGTGTCTGGAGAGTTTCTCATGAGTTGGCTGGCCATTTTTCTGGTTTTATAGTATATCGTCAGTTGTATCCTCTGATTTTTGTCTGTAGGGATAACGTTTCTATTAACAATATCT
>NC_091182.1:10053942-10073942 GCF_040958095.1 Procambarus clarkii | reverse complement strand
ATTTAACACAGTTTGACTCCTTATGCATTCCACTAAACACTAATATCATGTTTAAATATAAAATTTATATATTATTCCCTAAAATAATTTTTATAAATTGTAAATGTTGCTGGAAAGTGGTGTGAAAGAATCTGAAAACTTTTTGTTGTCTAATATATTGGCGTGTTCTTATTAACTATGTCTCAAGTGCACAGTTTATCAAACAAGAAGATTAACATTCGTCAACCCTTAAAATCTTATATGTTATCTTGCGGGTGCAAAATGGGTGAATCTTTAAGAAGAGCTAGTATCTATATGACACATGGTGTTTTCCCTAACTCAAACAATGTAGGGTTTATTATTCTAAACATATTTCTAATAACTCTTCGAGGAGGAGGGCGAGGAGGAAGGAGGAGGAGGGCGAGGAGGAAGGAGGAGGTGGGTGAGGAGGAGTAGGGCGAGGAGGAAAGAGGAAGGAGGAGGAGGGCGAGGAGGAAGGAGGAGTAGGGCGTGGAGGAAGGAGGAGGAGAGTGAGGAGAAAGAAGGAGGAGTAAGAAGGAGGGCAAGTAGGAAGGAGGAGGCGGGCGAGGAGGAAGGAGGAGGGTGAGGAAGAAGGAGTAGGAGGAGTAAGAAGGAGGGCAAGGAGGAAGGATTAGGAGGGTGAGGAGTAAGGAGGAGGAGGGTGAGGAGGAAGGATTAGGAGGGTGAGGAGTAAGGAGGAGGGTGAGGAGGAAGGAGGAGGGCGAGGAGGAAGGAGGAGGAGGGTGAGGATGAAGGAGGAAGATAACGAGGAGGAAGGAGAAGAAGGAGGGCGAGGAGGAAGGAGAAGGATGGTGAGGAGGAAGGAGGAGGGCGAGGAGGAAGGAGGAGGAGGTAGAGGAGGAAGGAACATGTCTAGGAGGAAGGAGGAGGTGCAAGGAGCAGGACGTCGGGGGTGGGGGGATTAGGTGATGGAGAAAAGGAGGAGGAAGAATAGCAGGGGTAGAAGTAGTAAAGGTAAGAGGAGGAGGAGTGAGAGAAGGGGGATAAGAAGGAAGGGGGGAGAGGATAGGGGAAGAGGAGGGGGGATGAGGAGTGGTAAAAGAGGGGGGATGAGGATGAAGGGGAAGAGGATAGGGGAGAGAGGAGGGGTAAGAGAAGGGCGAACAGGAGGGGGAGGAGTAAGAAAAGGGGGGGGGAGTAAGGAGGGGAAGGGATGAGGAGTAGGGGGGAAGAAGGGAGGGGTAAGAGAAGGGGATGAGGAGGAAGAGAAGGGGGAGGGGTAAGAGAAGGGGTAAAGAGGGTGGGAGGAGGTAAGAGAAGGGTGGATGAGGAGGAAGGGAGGGTGGGGAAGAGAAGGAGGATGAAAATGAGGAGAAAGGGGAAGAGAAGGGAAAGAGGGGATGGGTAAGAGAAGGGGATGTGGAGGACGGGAAAGGGGAGGGGAAGAGAAGGGCATGAGGAGGAATGGGAAGAGGAGGGGGAAGAAGGGAGGAGGAAGAGAATGGGGTAGGGGTAAGAGAAGCGGGATGAGGAGGGGGGAGGGGTAAGGTAAGGGGAATGAGGAGGAAGGGATATAGGAAGGGGGAGAGGGTAGGAAAATGGGAATGAGTACGAAAGGGGAGAGGGGAGGGGTAAGAGAACGAGAATGAGGAGCGGGAAGAGGAGGGGGTTAGAGGGAAAGGAGGGGAGGAGAAGATGGGGAGGGAGTGTTACAGGATCTGTGTGACGGCTGGGGCATGTACACTGTAGGCTTACAACAGTTGCCATGATGTGTTAGGGTGCTTGATTAAACAGGCATGTCTTGGTAGATGACTATGGTGTGTTCTTCTTCATAAAATACAGCAAGAAAAATAAAGAACCAGATAATAATGTTTTAAATAACTTTATCTCTGATTTTACTTCTGAATTAATTAATATTATAAATTGAACATGCAGTTCAATTTATAATATTAACTGCATGCCTCACCATGCAGTTGGTGAGGCAGCGACGGTTGTGATGTGGGTCTTACCAGGCGAGGGTCAGTAGTACCCAGCTGACCATCACCCGGGTGGGACAGTGTTTATACCCGCGCGTAGTGACCATCACCCCCTCCCCCCTCCTTACCCACCTTCCCTTACCCCTTCCCCCTCCTTACCCACCTTCTCTTACCCCTCCCCCCTCCTTACCCACCTTCTCTTACCCCTCCCCCTCCTCTTCCCCTTCTCTAACCCGTCCTCTCTCTCCCTCTTCCCCTTCTCTTATTCCACCCGTCTTCCCCTTCCTCCTCATCCCCTTCATTTCCCTCTACCCTCCTCCCCCTCCCTCTTCAACCTCCTCTTCCCCTTCCTTCTCATCCCCTTCATTTCCCCCACCCTTCTTCCCCCTCCTCCTCATCCCCCATTCTCTTACCCCTCCCCCCTCCTCTTCACCTTCTCTAACCCCTCCTCTTCCCCTTCCTCCTAATCCCCTTCTCTTCCCATTCATTTTCCTTCCTCCTCGACCTCATCCTTCTACCTGGAATTTTTCCTCATTCCTCCTTGACCTCCTCCTTCTCGACCTATTCCTCCGCAACCTTCCTACCTTACCTACTCCTCCTTCCTCTTCGACCTCCTACTCTTCCTTCCTCTTCGACCTCCTACTCCTCCTTTCTCCTTACTCTTCTCCTCCTTAACCTCCTCTTTAATATCCTCCTCCTTCCTTTTCTCCCTCCTCCTCCTTTCTTTTCGCCCTCCTCCTCCTTCGTCCTCGCCCTCCTATTTCTTCCTTCTCGCCCTCCTCCTCGCTCTCCTTCTTCTTCTTCGCCCTCTTCCTCCTTCCTCCTCACACTCCTCCTCTTTCCTCCTTCCTCCTCGCCCTCCTTCCTCCTCCTCCTCCTCATCCTTCCTCCTCGCCCTCCTCCTTCCTCCTCCTCCTCCTCGCCCTCCTCCTTCCTCTTCCTCTTCCTCCTCCTTCCTCTTCCTCTTTCCTCCTCGCCCTCCTCCTTCCTCCTCGCCCTCCTCCTTCCTTCTCCTCCTCCTTTCTCCTCGCCCTCCTCCTTCCTCCTCGACCTCCTATTCCTTCCTTTTCGCCCTCCTCCTCCTCCTCGCTCTCCTCCTTCTTCCTCGCCCTCTTCCTCCTTCCTGGCCCTCTTCCTCCTTCCTCCTCGCCCTCCTCCTCCTCCTTCTTCCTCCTTGTTCTCCTCCTTCTCCTTCCTCTTCGCCTTCCTCCTCCCTCCTCGATTTCCTATTCCTTACTTCTCCCCCTCCTCCTCACTCTCCTCCACCTTCCTCTTCGCTCTCCACCTCCTTCCTCCTCCTTCCTCTTTGCCCTCCTCCTCCTCCTTCCTCCTCGCTCTCCTCCTTCCTCCTCCTTCCTCTTTGCCCTCCTCCTCCTCCTTCCTCCTCGCTCTCCTCCTTCCTCCTCGCTCTCCTCCTTCCTCCTCGACCTCCTATTCTTTCCTTCTCCTTCCTCCTCGCCCTTCTCCTCCTTCCTCTTCGCCTTCCGCCTCCTTTCTCCTCGCCTTCCTCCTCCTTGTCTTCCTCCTCCTCCTTGCTCCTTGCCCTCCTCCTCCTCCTTCCTCGTCGCCCTCCTACGCCTCGCTCTCCTCCTTGCCCTATTTCTTCCTCGACCTCTTCCTCCTTCCTCCTCGCCCTCCTCCTTCCTCCTCGCCCTCCTCCTTCCCCCTCCTTCCTTCTCGACTCCTCCTTACTCTTCTTCCACCTCCTGCCTCTCCCTCCTCGCCCTAAACCTCCTCCTTCCTCCTCCACCTCCTCCTCCACCTCCTCCTCCTTCCTCCTCACTCTTCTCCTCCTCGTTCCTCCTCGTCTTCCTCCTCCTTCCTCTTCGCCCTCCTACTTCCTCCTCGCCCTCCTCCTCCTCCTCCTTCCTACTCGGCCTCCTCCTTCTTATTCGCCCTCCTCCTCCTCCTTCCTCCTCGCCCTCCTCCTCCTTCCTCCTCGCTCTCCTCCTCCATCACCCTCGCCCGCCTCCTTCCTCCTCGCCCTCCTCCTCCTCGCCCTACTCCTCCTACCTTTTCCTCGTTCCTCCTCCTTCCTTCTCGCCCTCCTTGCTCCTCCTCCTTCCTCTTCGCGCTCCTACTCCTCCTTCCTCCTCGCCCTCCTCCTCCTCCTTCCTCTTCGGCCTCCTCCTCCTTCCTCCTCAGTCTCCTCCTCCTTCCACCTTGCCCTCCTCCTCCTCCTTCCTCCTTGCTCTCCTCCATCACCTTCCTCCTCGCCCTCCTCCTCCTCCTTCCTCCACCTCCTTCCTCCTCGACCTCCTATTCCTACCTTCTCACCCTCCTCCTCGCTCTCCTCCTTCTTCCTAGCCCTCTTCCTCCTTCCTCCTCGCTTTCCTCCTCTTTCCTCCGTCCTCCTTGCTCGCCTCCTCCTCCTCCTTCCTCCTCTCCCTCATCCTTCCTCCTCCTCGCCTTCCTCCTTCCTCCTTCCCCTCCTTCTTCCTCCACCTCCTTCTTCCTCGCCCTCCTCCTACGTCCTCGTCGACCTCCTATTCCTTCCTTCTCACCCTCCTCCTCGCTCTCCTCCTTCCTCTTCGCCCTCCTTCTCCTCCTTCCTCCTCGCCCTCTTCCTCCTTCCTCCTCCTCCTTCCTCCTCGCCCTCCTCCTTTCCCTTCCTTCCTTCTCGTCCTCCTCCTTCTTCCTTCTCGCCCTCCTCTTATCTCCTCACCCGCCTCCTCCTCCCTCTCACTCTTCGCCCTGCTACTCATCCTTCCTCCTCACTCTCCTCATCCATTCTCCTTCCTCCTCGCCCTCCTCCTTCCTCCTCGCCCTCCTCCTTCCTCTTCGCCCTACTCCTCCTTCCTCCTCTTCCCTCTCCTCCTCCTTCCTTCTCACCCTCCTTCCTCTTCGCCCTCCTACTCCTCCTTCTTCCTCGTCCTCCTCCTTCCTCCTCGACCTCCTCCTTCCTTCTCGCCCTCCCCCTCCTTCCTTCTCGCCTCCTCCTTACTCCTCGTCCGCCTCCTCCTCTCCCTCCTTGCTCTAAACCTCCTCGCCCTCCTCCTCCTCCTTCCTCCTCACTCTCCTCCTCCTCCTTCCTCCTCACTCTCCTCCTCCTCCTTCCTCCTCGTCTTCCTCCTCCTCCTTCCTCCTCGCCCTCCTCCTCCTCGCCCTACTCCTCCTTCCTCCTCCTCGTTTCTCCTCCTCCTTCTTCGCCCTCCTCCTCCTTCCTTCTCACCCTCCTCCCTCCTCTTCGCCCTCCTCCTCCTCCTTCCTCCTTGCCCTCCTTCCTCCATCTCCTTCCTCCTCGTCTTCCTTCTCCTTCCTCCTCGACCTACTATTCCTTCCTTCTCACCCTCCTCCTCGCTCTCCTCCTACTTCCTGGCCCTCTTCCTCCTTCCTCCTCGGTCTCCTCTTTCCTCCTTCCTCCTCGCTCGCCTCCTCCTCCTCCTCCTTCCTCCTCCTTGCCCTCCTCCTTTCTCCTTCCTCCTCGACCTCCTCCTTTCTTCTCGACCTCACCCTCTTACCTGGATGTCTTCCTCCTTCCTCCTCGCTATCCTCCTCTTTCCTCCCTCGTCCTCGTCCTCCTCCTCCTTGCCCTCCTCCTTTCCCTTCCTTCCTTCTCGTCCAACTCCTCCTTCCTTCTCGCCCTCCTCTTAACTTCTCACCCGCCTCCTCCTCCCTCTCCCTCTTCGCCTTGCTACTCCTCCTTCCTCCTCGCCCTTCTCCTACTCCTCCTTCTTCCTCGCCCTCCTATTCATCCTTCCTCCTCGCCCTCCTCCTTCCTGCTCCTTCCTCCTCGCCCTCATCCTTCCTCCTCGTCCTCCCCCTTCCTCCTCGCCCTACTCCTCCTTCCTCTTCGTTCCTCCTCCTCCCTCTTCGCCCTCCTCCTCCTTCGTCCTCGCCCTCCTCCTCCTTCCTTCTCACCCTCCTCCTTCCTCCTCGCCCTCCTCCTCCTCTTTCTTCCTCGTTCTCCTCCTCCTCCTTCCTCCTCGCTCTCCTCCTCTTTCCTCCCTCCTCCCTCCTCGCCCTCCTCCTTCCTCTTTGCCCTCCTATTCCTCCTTCCTCCTCGCCCTCCTCCTTCCTCCTCGACCTCCTATTCCTTCCTTCTCGCCCTCCTCCTCGCTCTCCTTCTTCCTAGTCCTCTTCCTCCTTCCTCCTCGCCCTCCTCCTTCCTCCTCGTCCTCCTATTCCTTCCTACTCGCCCTCCTCTTCGCTCTCCTCCTTCTTCCTCGCCCTCTTCCTCTTTGCCCTCCTCCTTCTTCCTCGTGCTCTCCTCCTTCTCCTTCCTCCTCGCCCTCCTCCTCCTCCTTCCTCCTTGACCTCCTTCTTCCTCCACTTCCTTCCTCGCCCTCCTTCTCCTCCTTCCTCCTCCTCGTTCCTTCTCGCCCTCCTCCTTACTCCTCACCCACCTCATACTCCCTCTCCTTCCTCGCCCTCCTACTCCTCCTTCATCCTTGCCCTCCTCCTCCCTCCTCGCTCTCCTCTTCGTCTTCCTCCTTCCTCCTCGCCCTCCTTCTTTCCTCTCGCCCTCCTCCTCCATCCTCCTTGCCCTCCTCCTTCCTCCTCCTCCTTCCTCCTCGCCCTTTTCCTTCCTCCTCCTCCTCAACGTCCTCTTTAACTTCCTCCTCTACCTCATCCTCCTTCCTCCTCTGCCTCGACCTCCTCCTCCTCTTTCTTCCTCCTCGATCTCCTCCTCCTTCCTCCTGGACCTCATCCTCTTTCCTGGAATTCTTTCTCTTCGACCTCTTCCTAAGAATATGAGTATAATTGACGAATTAACCCTTATTATGACCCTGTTTCATTTTACTAAATGTAGAAATATACTTTTATACTTTTACATTTATATAAATAACAGCAACAAGAAACTACGATTATGAAACATTTAAGGTTGCCACAAGGTTTCAATTTTTCTTTTAGCTAACGTTTCGTGCAATACGTTTTAGAAACTTATTTACATCCACACAAAATTACGCATCTAATGCGTGAAAACAAACGTTGCCAATACTTTCCAACACTTTCCAGATACGTTGTAGCAACCTAAAATTGATTCCTGGGACACAACGACACAATTTGCTATAATTCAAACGACTTTTCATTATATATACCTGAATTTGGGTGAGGTGATATGTTACAACAGTTTTGGATGAGGTGAAAACAAACTTTCAACACAAGATAGAACACGAAACAATGGGTATAATATTGGGTAAGTTAAAGGGATGAATGGAAGTAAATGCAAAGGGCCTATTGGCCCATATTTCTTGATTTCTGGAGATTCTTGAATTTTGGAGAACTGATTTTTCAATTACCATCGACAGTGAAAAGAAACATAAGAAATATTGAGAAAATTCGTGTTATAATTATTAATCTTACTTTTTCGGTCATATTTAATAATATATGTCTACAGGAAAGACTGAGTCTTTTACTATTACGAATATGTCATCTACATAATGGCATTATACAGTTGGTTTTTGTCTGCTACTGAAAACCCTGTCTTCGATGGTTCCCATATAAAGATTAGCAAATAAAACTCCTAAGGGTGAGCCCATTGCTACTCCGTCTATTTGTAAATACATGTCTCCTTGTGGAAAGATGAAAGGGGCTTCCTTTGTACATGTTTGAAAGAAAACCTGCTGCCAGCATACACCAATATATATATATATATATATATATATATATATATATATATATATATATATATATATATATATATATATATATATATATATATATATATATATATATATATATATATATATATATATATATATATATATATATATATATATACATATATATATATATATATATATATATATATATATATACATATATATATATATATATATATATATATATATATATATATATATATATATATATATATATATACATATATATATATATATATATATATATATATATATATATATATATATATATATATATATATATATATATATATATATATATATATATATATATACCCACCACTCTCATGGTGGGTAGAGTACTCTACCCACCATGAGAGTAAGGACAAGACAAGAACATATCGATGCCAACACAGAAGACAATGTCCAACATAACAGGCCAATTACACTGGATTAATCTTTGTGTTTAGATAGGAGATGCCTCGTATGGGCCAATAAGCCTTCTGCAGCCCCTATGTTTATCCCTTATGTATCCCCCCATGTTTTTCGCCTTCATTGTATTATCACCTGACCTAATGCGGGTATAAAATCAACTAGTATTGTAAGATCTGTTCACTTGAGAATGAACCATGGAGGTTCGAAACGTCGTGCAAATTATACAAATAAGTGTAATACACTCTATAGTAAATCACTTCTTTTCTTCACCTTAAAAGTACGAAAATGAGTTTTGGAGAACTCCTATTCCAATTAAGCCCTGATGCTAAGAAAATAGTTAGAGGGATAGAAGCCCTAAACCAGAAAATAATAAATACAGAATATGCGGTCATATTCAATGAAACATATATATATATATATATATATATATATATATATATATATATATATATATATATATATATATATATATATATATATATATATATATATATGTATATATATATATATATATATATATATATATATATATATGTATATATATATATATATATATATATATATATATATATATATATATATATATATGTATATATATATATATATATATATATATATATATATATATATATATATATATATATATATATATATATATATATATATATATATATATATATATATTGTGACGATAATCTCTTTCAAGAGAGATTGAGCCTGCTCTTCCCTACACATTTACGTCATTCAAGTACAAGATACTATATTGAAGATACGTCCACCAGGATCGCCAAACGTTTTGCCCAGGAAGCAAAGTGTACCTTGCACAACCCGACACACCGGCTGCCGCCCGCCGTCAAACCAGCAAACTACTCATTCTCCGCCTGCCTGTTGCTGATTGGCTGGTGTGTCGCCGCACCTGCACTCACGCCACTACATGAGTCTACGTCTGGGCCAGCAGCACGCCGTCTCCTCAGAATATCCCTCTGCTCCTTGGAGTTGACATCTCTATATAGTAGACTAAGCCCTGGCTGTCGTGTACTAAGGGAGGTGGCAGCTTGAAGCCAGTATTCTCAGCACCTCACCTGATTTATATTACTATCACTTTATTGTCTGAGAGTAAATTTTTCACTGCCAGTAATTATTCATGTTGTTTTGTTTGTTGACTTGTTTTGAATTTTACGAGATTGTCTTTATTCATATCTTGTTTTCTAGAGTAATTAAAATTTCATTGTTTATACTTTGTGTTGTGTGTGTCTTCCCATTACCTTACCACAGACAAAAGGACAAACTTCTCTTTTTTTTTTGTTATGTTATGTGACGAGGCCCTGCCCCCAGCTTTTGAAACAGCCGAACACCAATGCTTTACCGTCACAATATATATATATATATATATATATATATATATATATATATATATATATATATATATATATATATATATATATATATATATATATACAAATAAATAGAAAATGTTCGTTTGTTCATAATCGCTAATCTCCGAAAGTTCTTCACTGATTGGGTTAAAATTTTCACACATCGTTCCATGAAGACATCTTATGATGTCTTCAACGAAACCATTGGAGAAGCCGTTGTTGACTTGGACCTGCCTTACCCTACAGAGTTCTTCATCGACTTGCTTCATCGACTTGCAGAGTTCGATGAAGAACTCTGTAGGGTATGGCAGGTTCTAGTCAACAACGGCTTCTCCAATGGTTTCGTTGAAGACATCATAAGAAGGAAGGTGAAACGCCATGCAACCTCTGAAGAGAGAACTAACACAACACTTCAGGGGTATGAGTGTTGTTATGATCCCAGGTAGCCGAAAAACGAGTCTCCCCCGTGAGAATTATTCTATCAAGCCTGACCTGACTAGGAGGTCGGAGATATACAGACATAAAGATACATATGTAAAAATAATTGGGTAAATTTTACATAGAGTTTAAGAATGTGGGCAGTGAATAAGAAAATAGATAAATGACTGGTTATGAGATGTGGATAATTTGCTGGAGGCATGAGGCTCGCTTCTGGAGAGCTTTGACCCCACTTGAGTACCAGACATCGTGAGGGAAAGCTGCGCACTGTTTGAGCTCCTGTTAGAGAGGAACCCCTGTGTGATATTCCTTCAAGAGAAAGGAAGTGTGCAGACGTTCCAGCTGTGGAATCGAGCTGGGAACGTGAGGTCTCAAGTCCTGGATGGCAAGAAGAGTTTGTTGAGCAACCAGAGACATTATCGTGGGCCGTGGGAGCCTTGATCAGACTCAGTCAGAGGGAGAGCGCCCTCGACTAGACAATATGTGGTTTGCCTTTGGAAGAAGTTGCTGAGGACCTCGAGCCAGTAGAGTGAATTAGTTTAAGAGACTCCAAGACTGTGGAAGGAGTAGTGTACTCCGAGGAAGAGTATCCCATACAGCGAAGAATAGACCCTCGAGTTGTGAGGAGAAGCAGAGAAGAGAAGTGTCACGTGCTTCTGTAATGCCAGTGGTGAAGCACCATTGTTGATCAAGGAAAACTTCATGGTGTAGCAGCCAGGAGAGTTGTGGAGGACCCTGGTAGAAGTGGTGAAGCACCTTAGCGGCTCAAGGAAGACTTCATGGTGTAGCAGCCTGGAAGTGCTGCGGAGGATCCTGGTAGTTAAACCTGGAAGAACCTGAAGATGTCAGAGTAGTGAACTTCCAGAGGTGGAAGGGGAGTTCTGGTTGATTATTTGTTGGGAATTGGTAGAGTGTTTGGTAGTCATTAGCGTGCAAGACGCAGTGAAAGGTGAGTGATTGTTTGCCATTTCTGTGCCAAGGAGTACTTATACTGAAGTATAGAGTTACAGTCGTAGGCTGGATTACCTGCAGAGACATACATATGTGTTCTAGGATTGATAGGGTGATCGATTGATCATTGTTGTATATCAGGGAACATTTATACTAGCATTTATGTTATTGCATTCATACGCTGATTTTTCTTGCACATGTTTACAGATATATATTCTCTTGCTGATAGTGTAACATTGTGTTATAAGACTTGAACTACTTGAGGAGGTTTGTAGTATTTGGTGGTGAATCAGGAGATAGGATACCACTTGATAAGTTGATGATAGAGTTCTGATGGTGTTGGAGAGCAACCTGACTGAAATAGTATAGACTGTAGGATTCATTATTATTATTATTATTATTATATGTGTGTATGTATTGTGTATGTGCTTTGTCCAGTAAATGTATTCAAATTTGCTGGTGTTTGCCCTTGTCCTAGTGAGGCTTCCTAGGGAGTAGGAAAGGAGAGAGAGAGAGAAAGAACCAAGAACCACAGGTGTGGACAGGGTAGAACGGAATAATCAATAAAACAAAGGGGATTGAGGAGATCATATCACATAAGGAGAGAGTGGGGAGTCACAGCGGCTCGAGTGGGTGTGTGCACGTGACAACGAGGTTAAGTATTGGAGCCGCATCCCCTAAATGTGTGACGTTGAGCCCCTCTCCAAGAGCTAGAAGAGCCCAGGGTGATCTCCTGGTAAAGTATAAACACTCTACCGAGTTGTGGGTTGGGTTGTCCATAAAGAAGGATCAACGACAACAGAACGACGACGACACAACAACACCCAACCCACAATATAATAGTTTTCAGTTGCATATAGTCCTAGGGACCATTCAGGCTTGTTCGCATTTGTGTTCCTCATGTGTGCCTCAAAGAATGAGGTGATTTGATAAAATACCCTGCCCAATATTACCAACCGAGTGCTGGTGGGGGGATGGAAATATCCTAGGCTACTATCCTCTTTTGTCCGGTCGTGTTGGTCGAGCGGTTAAGGTGTCCTGTACGCCAGCAGAGTGCTCCTGGTAGTATGGGTTCTAGTCACTTCTGGGGTGTGAGTTTTCAGTTGCATATAGTTCTGGGGACCATTCAGGCTTGTTTGCATTTGTGTTTCTCACGTGTGCCCCAAAGAATGAGGAGATTTGATAAAATACCATGCCCAAGATTACCAAATGAGTGCCAACGCGGGAATGGAAATAGCCTCTGCTACGATCCTCCTTTGTTCAGTTGTGTTGGTCGAGTGGTTAAGGTGTCCTGTACGCCAGCACAACGCTCCTCGCAGTATGAGTTCGAGTCACTTCTGGGGCGTGAGTTTTCAGTTGCATATAGTCCTGGGGACCACTCAGGCTTGTTCGCATTTGTGTTCCTCATGTGTGCCCCAAAGAATGAGGTGATTTGATGAAATACCATGCCCATGATTACCAACCGAGTCCTGGCGGGGGGAAGGAAATAGCCTCAGCTACCATCCTCTTTTTTCCGGTCATGTTGGTCGAGCGGTAAAGGTGTCCTGTATGCCAGCAGAGTGCTTGTGGCAGTATGAGTTCGAGTCACTTCTGGAGTGTGAGTTTTCAGTTGCATATAGTCCTGGGGACCATTCAGGCTTGTTTGCATTTGTGTTCCTCATGTGTTCCCCAAACAATGAGGTGATTTGATAAAATACCATGCCCAAGATTACCAACCAAGTGCCGGTGTGGAGATGGAAATAGCCTCGGCTGCCATCCTCTTTTGTCCGGTCGTGTTGGTCGAGCAGTTATGGTGTCATGTACGCCAGCAAAGTGCTCCGGGCAGTATGGGTTCGAGTCACTTCTGGGGTGTGAGTTTTCAGTTGCATATAGTTCTGGGGACCATTCAGGCTTGTTCGCATTTGTGTTCCTCACATGTGCCCTATAGAATGAGGTGATTTGATAAAATACAATGCCCAAGATTACCAACCGAGTGCCGGCAGGGGGATGGAAATAGCCTCGGCTACCATCCTCTTTTTTCCGGTCGTGTTGGTCGAGCGGTTAAGGTGTCCTGTACGCCAGCAGAGTGCTCCAGGCAGTATGGGTTCGAGTCACTTCTGGGGTGTGAGTTTTCAGTTGCATATATTCCTGGGGACCATTCAGGCTTGTTCGCATTTGTGTTCCTTATGTGTGCCCCAAAGAATGAGGTGATTTGATAAAATACTATGCCCAAGACTACCAAATGAGTGCCGGTAGGGGGATGGAAATAGACTCGGCTACCATCTTCCTTTGTCCGGTCTTGTTGGTCGAGCGGTTAAATAGCCTGTCTTTATCTACCCTATCGATTCATTTGAGAATCTTGAATGTGGTGATCATGTCCCCACTAACCTGTGTGTATGTGTGTGTGTGTGTCACCTGCTTGCTGCTTGAGATAGCATTTAAATACAGTAATGAGCGGTAATATTAATAATTATCTCAGTAGTGATGCTAGTTATAGTTACTGATATATATTTTTTGTGTAATTGTTAACTATTTTTCTTCATAAGTTTAAGTATTATTAAATAATATTATTCGAAAATTTCTTAACAATAATGTTTAAATAATTACTATAATATTGTTTAAATATAACATCATAAATAAAAAAAATATCAATTATTTGGAGCATAATTAATAATTCAAGGTAAAAAAAATAAGATCAACTTATTGCAACATATAAAACAAAATTAATTACAATCAGCAATCAGCCTCATCATTCTTGCAATTATATCCGCCCTATATCAATCCTTTAATTTCCGTTGTGGATGATAATTTATTCTGGTAAACAGCTGGATAACAAATACAATTATTTCGAGTGACAAAAAAGGGAGAGGGGGGGGGGGGCGGGACAATCGGCCGGGTTGTATGTATCAATTTATCCGAATGAAACACTTTTGCTAGGAATGTGTTCAGAACTAAAGCCATTATAGTTGGTTTACACTCCAGCTCCACTGATTAATGGAGCTAATTACTCGATATATATAAAACAAACATTTAATCAACGGGATGTAAGTAGTTTTTCTTTAATTTTGGTTTTAATATTATTTAATGTGTTTGAAATACGCGGATATGCTTGCTTACTAACATTGCACGCCCGCGCGCGAGCGCACACACACACACACACACACACACATGAGCTACGAGGAGAGACTACGGGAATTAAACCTCACTTCGCTGGAAGACAGAAGAGTTAGGGGGGACATGATCACCACATTCAAGATTCTGAAGGGGATTGATAGGGTAGATAAAGACAGTCTATTTAACACAAGGGGCACACGTACTAGGGGACACAGGTGGAAACTGAGTGCCCAAATGAGCCACAGAGATATTAGAAAGAACTTTTTTAGTGTCAGAGTGGTTGACAAATGGAATGCATTAGGAAGTGATGTGGTGGAGGCTGACTCCATACACAGTTTCAAGTGTAGATATGACAGAGCCCGATAGGCTCAGGAATCTGTACACCTGTTGATTGACGGTTGAGAGGCGGGACCAAAGAGCCAGAGCTCAACCCCCGCAAGCACAACTAGGTGAGTACACACACACACACACACACACACACACACACACACACACACACACACACACACCTGCACCACTAGTGTCAGAGTAGTTGACAAATGGAATGCATTAGGAAGTGATGTGGTGGAGGCTGACTCCATACACAGTTTCAAGTGTAAATATGATAGAGCCCGATAGGCTCAGGAATCTGTACACCTGTTGATTGACGGTTGAGAGGCGGGACCAAAGAGCCAGAGCTCAACCCCCGCAAACACAACTAGGTGAGTACAACTAGGTGAGTACACACACACACACACACACTCACACACACACACAAACACACACACACACACACACACACACACACACACACACACACACACACACACACACACACACACACACACACACACACACACACACACACACACACACACACACACACACACACACACAATAAGCAATAGGAAGCAGAGAGTTACGGTGAGGGGTGAGACCTCCCATTGGCGTGAAGTCGCCAGTGGAGTCCCACAGGGCTCTGTACTCGGTCCTATCTTGTTTCTGATATATGTAAATAATCTCCCGGAGGGTATCGATTCATTTCTCTAAATGTTTGCGGACGATGCTAAAATTATGAGAAGGATTAAAATAGAAGAAGACTGTTTGAGGCTTCAAGAAGACCTAGACAAGCTGAAGGAATGGTCGAACAAATGGTTGTTAGGCCAGATATAAGGTATCATCTGGGAGAGGAAATTCTTCAGGAGTCAGAGAAGGAAAAAGACTTGGGGGTTGACATCACGCCAGATCTGTCTCCTGCAGCACATATCAAGCGGATAACACCAGCGGCATATGCCAGGCTGGCCAACATACGAAGGCATTCAGAAACTTGTGTAAAGAATCATTCAGAACTTTGTATACCACATATGTCAGGCCAATCCTGGAGTATGCAGCCCCAGCATGGAGTCCATATCTAGTCAAGGATAAGACTAAACTGGAAAAGGTTCAAAGATTTGCCAACAGACTAGTACCCGAGCTGAGAGGTATAAGCTACGAGGAGAGACTACGGGAATTAAACCTCACTTCGTTGGAAGACAGAAGAGTAAGGGGGAACATGATCACCACAGTCAAAATTATGAAGGGAATTGATAGGGTAGATAAAGACAGTCTATTTAACACAAGGGGAACACGCACAAGGGGGCACAGGTGGAAACTGAGTGCCCAAATGAGCCACAGAGATATTAGAAAGAACTTTTTTAGTGTCAGAGTGGTTGACAAATGGAATGCATTAGGAAGTGATGTGGTGGAGGCTGACTCCATATACAATTTCAAGTGTAGATATGATAGAGCCCAATAGGCTCAGGAATCTGTACACCTGTTGATTGACGGTTGAGAGGCGGGACCAAAGAGCCAGAGTTCAACCCCCGCAAACACAACTAGGTGAGTACACACATACACACACACACATACGCACTCACGCACACACGCACGCACGCACGCACGCACGCACACACACACACACAAGACAAGAGGAGAACCCAAAACCAGCATCCCAGCAACACCAGAGGGGGGGGGGGGGGCACACCACAACCACCCTCTGCATAGAAACCCTCCCTTCCAATCACCCTACCTGCCCCCACCCAACCCTCCCTCCCACCCCACCCCATTCTGACCCTGACACCCCTTCCCCATTCCCATCATGTCCCCCCTCCCACCTTTTTCCCCCTGTCCCCCCTCCCCCCTTCATCCCAGACCCTCCCTATCCCTCCTCCCCCTCACTGCGTATCCTCCATGTCCCCCCTACCTCCTTAACCCACACCCTACCTGTCCCCCTTCCCTTCAACCCCCACCCCCCCACCCCAAAATCCTCTGAGACCCTGCAAACCACCTCACAGATCCTCTCACCCACGGAACAGCTTCCCACACCAGCAGAATGCTTGCCAAGAAAGGGACATGAAAATGAACAGAAGAAAGTTAGCTTCAAGGCGATGTACACTAACATAGATGGGATTTCAAATAAAACAAGTGAACTTGGAGAATGGGCACTAGAAGAAAACCCAGACATAATAGCACTCACAGAAACAAAGTTAACGAAAATCATAACAAACGCAGTGTTTCCCCAGGGCTACTATGTAGTGAGGAAAGAGAGAGAAGGGAGAGGAAATGGGGTAGCTCTGCTACTAAGAGAAGGTTGGAGTTTCGAAGAGATGGTAATTCAGAACTGTGAAGGTTTCAGTGACTACATTTCAGGCACCATAGCAAATGGAGGACAGAAAATGATAATAGTAGTCATATATAACCCCCCACCAAATGACAGAAGACCCAGACAGGAATATGATAGAAACAACTTGGCCACCATCAATATAATAGAGAGAGCAGCTTCTGTGGCTGGCGGGAACGGATCCAGACTTCTAATCATGGGAGACTTCAACCATGGGAAGATAGATTGGGGGAACAGAGACCCACATGGAGGCCCAGACACATGGAGAGCTAAGCTGCTGGATGTGGCAACAAGAAACTTTCTAAGTCAACACGTCAAGGGACCGACAAGAATGAGAGGAGGGGATGAACCAGCCTTGCTTGATCTGATATTTACCCTAAATGAGTCGGATATAAGGGAAGTTAAGTTGGAAGCCCCCTTGGGAATGAGTGATCACAGTGTATTGAGCTTTGAGAACCTGGTTGAGCTGGGAATTATCACCCCCCAAAAAAGAACTGGGAACCAAAGGGCTGGCGTACCGAAAGGGAAACTATGAGGAAATGAATAAATTCCTATGGGATATACATTGGGACACAGAACTCGGAACCAAGTCCGTACAAGACATGATGGACTATGTCACCCAAAAATGTCAGGAGGCTGTAAGCAGGTTTGTCCCAGCCCGACAGGAAAAAACAGAGAAGCAAAGGAAGAATCCGTGGTTTAATAAGGAATGTATGAAAGCAAAGGAGCAAAACAAAAGGGCATGGAGGAACTTCCGTAATAACAGAACACCAGAAAGTAGATAGAGATACCAGAGAACCAGGAACGAGTATATCAGTGTGAGAAGAGCAGCTGAGAAAAGGTATGAAAATGATATAGCTAATAAAGCCAAGACCGAACCCAAGCTACTACACAGTCACATAAGGAGGAAGAAAACAGTGAAGGAACAGGTGATGAAACTTAGGGTGGGCGAGGACAGGTACACAGAGAATGACAAAGAGGTGTGTGGAGAACTCAACAAAAGGTTCCAATAGGTCTTTACAATAGAACAGGGAGATGTCGCGGCGCTAGAAGAGGTGGCAGCAAACCAGGTGACCTTGGATAGGTTCGAAATTACAAGAGATGAGGTCAAGAAGCACCTATTGGAGCTGGATGTGAGAAAAGCTGTTGGGCCGGATGGAATCTCGCCATGGGTATTGAAAGAGTGTGCAGGAGCACTTTGCCTACCACTCTCCATAGTGTATAGTAGGTCACTGGAAACGGGGGACCTACCAGAAATATGGATGACTGCTAATGTAGTACCAATATACAAAAAGGGTGACAGACATGAGGCACTGAACTACAGGCCAGTGTCCTTAACTTGTATACCATGCAAGGTGATGGAGAAGATTGTGAGAAAAAACCTAGTAACACATCTGGAGAGAAGAGACTTCGTGACAACCCATCAACATGGGTTCAGGGAGGGTAAATCTTGCCTTACAGGATTGATAGAATTCTACGATCAGGTGACAAAGATTAAACAAGAAAGAGAAGGGTGGGCGGACTGCATTTTTTTGGACTGTCGGAAAGCCTTTGACACAGTACCCCATAAAAGGTTGATGCATAAGCTAGAGAAACAGGCAGGAGTAACTGGTAGGGCGCTCCAGTGGATAAGGGAGTACCTAAACAATAGGAAGCAGAGAGTTACAGTGAGGGGTGAGACCTCAGACTGGCGTGAAGTCACCAGTGGAGTCCCACAGGGCTCTGTACTTGGACCTATCCTGTTTCTGATATACGTAAATGATCTCCCAGAGGGTTTAGACTCATTCCTCTCAATGTTTGCTGACGACGCCAAAATTATGAGAAGGATTAAGACAGAGGAGGACAGCTTGAGGCTTCAAGAAGACCTGGACAAGTTGCAGGAATGGTCGAACAAATGGCTGTTAGAGTTTAATCCAAGCAAATGTAATGTAATGAAGATAGGGGTAGGAAGCAGGAGACCAGATACAAGGTATCACTTGGGAGATAAAATACTTCAAGAGTCCGAGAGAGAGAAAGACCTGGGGGGTTGATATCACGCCAGACCTGTCCCCTGATGCTCACATCAAGAGGATAACAGCAGCAGCATATGCCAGGTTGGCTAACATACGAACGGCCTTTAGAAACTTGTGTAAGGAATCTTTCAGAACATTATATACCACATATGTCAGACCAATCCTGGAGTATGCGGCACCAGCATGGAGTCCATATCTAGTCAAGCATAAGACTAAAATGGAAAATGTTCAAAGGTTTGCCACCAGACTAGTACCCGAGCTGAGAGGTATGAGCTACGAGGAGAGACTACGGGAATTAAACCTCACTTCGTTGGAAGACAGAAGAGTTAGGGGGGACATGATCACCACATTCAAGATCCTCAAGGGAATTGACAGGGTTGATAAAGACAGGCTGTTTAACACAAGGGGCACACGCACTAGGGGACACAGGTGGAAACTGAGTGCCCAAATGAGCCACAGAGATATTAGAAAGAACTTTTTTAGTGTCAGAGTGGTTGACAAATGGAATGCATTAGGAAGTGATGTGGTGGAGGCTGACTCCATACACAGTTTCAAGTGTAGATATGATAGAGCCCAATTGGCTCAGGAACCTGTACACCTGTTGATTGACAGTTGAGAGGCGGGACCAAAGAGCCAGAGCTCAACCCCCGCAAGTACAACTAGGTGAGTACAACTAGGTGAGTACACACACACACACACACACACACACACACACACACAATCACAGTTCGTTCGCCTGTCTGGAGAGAACACAGTTCGTTTGCCAGTCTGGAGAGAGTCACACGTGGTGTCCGTAGGGTCCGCGAATAACATCAATTATCTCGAGACATTGAAGTGTTACAGAGACAAGAAACATAGTTTTTTGGTTACAGGAGTGTACGCAAACGCAGTGATCAAGTGTATAGTGAGCTCCTACAGCGCTAGAGCAATTAAGAGAGCAAAAATAAGGTCGAGTGGCAAGATCAGTGTGTACCGATGGGTCAGCCTAGCCAGGACCTACGATTTGCTTGCTGAGTAATGTGTTGTGAAGCGGATTGTAGCATACATAGTGATTGATTCCCCGAAGTGTGTGCACCGTTTAGGATCGTATACTAAATGCACATAGTGGCTGATGAACAGTGAGGAAGATAGGAACGGATGTTATACCAGGAGCACGTGGAGACAACATTGATACCAGGAAGAGGAAAGGACAGGCGACCAACCCCATCATAAGGACATCTCTTCAAACTCACCTAGGTGTTCTTGCTCAGGGTAGGCTGAGGGGAAGGTACCCGTCTCTGGGTATTCAATAAGGTGTACAGAGAGACTTAAAATAATTAATTTAAAGTAGGTCTCAATATCTCAATTACACAACTCCGTGTGGCTCACTTGGGTGTGGGGATTGACACATGCTACCCTAGTGACTGCTCACCCAACCTCCCCTCACACCATCCCACGCCTTACACTGTCCCAAGACACCCCCCTACCCCTACCTCTATACACAAACCCCCCACACTCAACACACACACACACACACACACACACCCCTCTCTCTC
>NC_091182.1:9996442-10048942 GCF_040958095.1 Procambarus clarkii | reverse complement strand
AATGAACCCAGATGTAATCGGACTCACTGAAACAAATCTCTCTGGAATCATAATGAATGCCGTGTTTCCCTCGGAGTACACAGTAATAAGGAAAGAGAGGGAAGGTAGGGGACGAGGTGGAGTGGCCCTACTCATGAGAAAGGAATGGAGTTTTAAGGTGATGGCCATCCCGGGCTGTGAGGGGTTCAGAGACTACATAGCAGGCACCATGATAATGGGAGGACAAAGAATAGTAGTAGCAGTAATATACAACCCTCTACCAAATGACAGAAGACCCAATCAAGAGTATGAAAACAACAACATGGCAGTTAACACTATAATTGAGAGGGCAGCCTCTGCTGCCTATAGAAATAGATCCCACCTGCTCATCATGGGCGACTTCAATCACGGAAGGATTGACTGGGAGAACAAGGAACCACATGAAGGCGAGGATACTTGGAGAGCCAAACTATTGGAGTTGGTGACAAGAAACTTTTTAACCCAGCATGTCAGAGAACCCACAAGGATTAGAGGCAATGACGAACCAGCGAGACTTGACCTAGTCTTCACGGCCTAAGATATGATGGATTACATCACGCAGAAGTGCAAGGACCCAGCAAACAACTTTGTCGCAGTCCAAAAGGAAAACAGAGAAATGAAGATGAGAAACCCATGGTTTATTCAGAGATGTAGGCTAGCTAAGCAGCAAAGTAAAAGAGCATGGAGAAACTATAGGAATAACAGGACACTGGAGAGCAGAGAAAGATACCAGAATGCCAGGAATGAATATGTCAGGATGAGAAGAGAGGCAGAAAGACAATACGAAAATGACATCATAAGCAAGGCAAAGACTCAGCCTAAATTGTTGCATAGGCACATCAGGAGAAAAACAACAGTAAAGGAACAGGTTATGAAATTAAGGATAGGGGTGGCAGGATTCACTACAAATGACAAGGAAGTGTGTGAGGAACTGAATAAGAAATTCCAGGAGGTCTTCACCTTAGAGCAAGGAGAAATTCCAGAGATAAGTGAGGGAATAGCTAACCAGGAACCACTGGAAGAGTTTGAGATTACCAGCGGGAAAGTAAGGAAGTGTTTACTAGAGTTGGATGTGACAAAGGCTATAGGCCCAGATGGAATCTCCCCTTGGATACTAAAGGAAGGAGCAAAAGAACTGTGCCTACCACTCACCATAGTGTATAACAAATCACTGGCAACAGGGGAACTCCCAGATATTTGGAAAGCAGCTAACGTAGTCCCGATATACAAGAAAGGGGATAGACAGGAGGCACTGAACTACAGGCCAGTGTCCCTAACCTGCATACCATGCAAGCTGATGGAGAAGATTGTGCGAAAAAAACTAGTGGAGCATCTGGAGCGAAGGAACTTTGTAACACAGCATCAACATGGGTTCAGGGATGGCTGGTCCTGCCTCACAGGGTTACTTGAATTCTACGACCAGGCAACAAAAATAAGGCAAGAAAGAGAAGGGTGGGCAGACTGCATATTTTTGGATTGTCAGAAAGCCTTTGATATAGTGCCACACAAGAGGCTAGTGCGAAAGTTGGAGATGCAGGCTGGAGTGAAAGGGAAGGTACTCCGGTGGATAGAGGAGTACCTAAGCAACAGGAGACAACGAATCTGTGTGAGGGGTGAGGTCTCAGATTGGCGAGACGTTACAAGTGGAGTCCGACAGGGGTCAGTCCTTGGACCTATACTGTTTCTGATATATGTAAATGATCTCCCAGAGGGTATAGATTCGTTCCTCTCAATGTTTGCCGACGATGCAAAAATTATGAGGAGGATTGAAACTGAGGATGATAGTAGGAGGCTACAAGATGACCTAGATAGACTGAGTGAATGGTCCAACAAATGGCTGTTGAAGTTCAACCCAAGTAAATGCAAAGTAATGAAACTAGGCAGTGGAAACGGGAGGCCAGACACAGGATACAGAATAGGAGATGAAGTACTTAATGAAACAGACAGAGAGAAAGAT
The DNA here is from genome assembly GCF_040958095.1 of Procambarus clarkii. Taxonomy (NCBI): domain Eukaryota; kingdom Metazoa; phylum Arthropoda; class Malacostraca; order Decapoda; family Cambaridae; genus Procambarus; species Procambarus clarkii. The sequence continues at coordinate 10,046,967 of NC_091182.1, read as the reverse complement.
CTAGGAGTTGATATCACACCAAACCTGTCTCCTGAAACCCACATAAAGAGAATAACGTCAGTGGCATATGCGAGGCTGGCTAACATCAGAACAACGTTCAGGAACCTGTGTAAGGAATCATTCAGAATCTTGTACACCACATATGTAAGACCAATCCTGGAGTATGCGGCCCCAGCATAGAGCCCGTACCTTGTCAAGCACAAGACGAAGCTGGAAAAAGTCCAAAGGTATGCTACTAGACTAGTCCCAAAACTAAGAGGCATGAGTTACGAGGAAAGGCTGCGGGAAATGCACCTTACGACACTGGAAGACAGAAGAGTAAGGGGAGACATGATCACAACCTACAAAATCCTCAGAGGAATCGACCGGGTAAACAAGGATAAACTATTCAACACTGGTGGGATGCGAACAAGGGGACACAGGTGGAAACTGAGTACCCACATGAGCCACAGAGACGTTAGAAGGAACTTTTTCAGTGTCAGCGTAATTAACGGATGGAATGCATTAGGCAGTGATGTGGTGGAGGCTGACTCCATACACAGTTTTAAATGTAGATATGATAGAGCCCAGTAGGCTCAGGAATCTGTACACCAGTTGATTGACAGTTGAGAGTCTTGTGCTGGTCAAAAGTTTGTTCACCTCATCCAAAACTGTTGCAACATATCATCTCACCCAAATGCGAGTATATAGGACAAGCTGTTCAATGTTAGCGTTAAGTAAAACTTTGTTTAGCGTTTTCAGGTTACAGTTGTGTGTGTGTGTGTAAACTAATGTCTTTAAAAATGTAATAAGTTTTTACGAAATTTCAGCTTGTGTTGTAAGCGGTCGTGGACATCATGTTCCCACGCAAAGCTTGAACTCACGTGTTGCCGCAAGTAGCAGACGACGAAATTGCACCTCTACCTCTCCGTTCACTATTACAGCTAAGCAGCTGAAATCCTTTCTATTATTTCTTAATTGAGAAAATTATAGATCAGTCGAAGAGATTTAGTTTATTTGATTTGAGATATCTAACGTAATATGTTAGCCTTATAAAAGTCAAATGAGAATAATTGCTTGATTCATTAACATATAATCTTTTTACCATTAATCAATTCATCTAATGTTTCTTAATAGTATTTAGTAGAATTACTAATTTTTATTCGAGGAAGAACCAGCCTCGATGAAGCGTACTGGGAGTAGATTACTTCTGGTATTAACCCCCAATTTTGTGAAGGACGGAAAGTATATTCTCAAACATTAATATTATACAGCCCATTAACGTTTAAAGAATAATCTTTAATAGTTTCATATCCATAGGCACTGGTATTTCAGTCCTTATCGTTTAACTTTATCTGTTTCCCTTTTCAGTCAAAATAGGGTGGCCCTTCGATTAATTTAAATACATCTCTTAATTAATATCAATCAATTAATAGAGAGTAAGCTTACTTCCCAACAGGGAGGAAAAAATTAGAGGAAAAACAGTCCAAGATGGACCTTGTCATAGGGAAATGCAAAGAGTCCGAAAAGATATTTATACCAACAGTAAAGGAAAACGGTAGGAGAAAGTATTTCTTATGTATGTCTATTAAACCCATGGTTTAATAGACAGTGTCAGGAAGCAAAACTGAGAACATGAAGCAGTGTAGGAAGTACAGAAGACAATGGACAGAGGACAACATGATCAGATGCAACAAAGCTAGGAATGATTACATAAACACAAGAAGAGTATCAGAAAGAAATTATGAGAAAGATATTGCTATCAAAGCGAAAAAGGAACCTAAATTAATTACTACATAGCCATATAAGAAGAAAAATGTCGGTGAACGACCAAGAGACAAGACTAAGGAAAAATGAGAGTTACTTTAGATTTTAGTCACTCTCAATCTCTTTCAAACTCACTCTGAAATCTCTCAACAGAGTGATTGTAGAGAGATTTCAACAGAAAGTGACAAGGGAATCTGTGTGGCACTGAATGCCAGTTTCCATGGAGTGTTCACAACAGAGCCTGAACAGCTCCCATTGTTAGAAGAGATTACCCTAGATGAAAGACTATCAGATATTGAGGTGACAGCAGAGGAGGTAATGAAACAGTTGACAACACTGGATGCAACTAAAGGCTGCAACAAGACAAAGTATCACCGTGGATACTTAAAGAGATAGCGCAGGCCCTGAGTGTGCCTCTGGCAATGATCTTTAATGAGTCACTTAAGACGGGGGAATTGTCCAATTGCCCGAAGAGGGCAAATGTCGTACGGATTTTCAAGAAAGAGGATAAGAAGGATGAACTTAACTATAGACCTGTATCACTGACAAGCATCCCCTGTAAAATATTTGAAAGAATAATTAGGCTGAGACTGATTGCACACCTAGAGAAAATTAGGTTTGTAAACAAACATCAACATGGGTTTGGAAAGGGGAAATCTTGCCTAACAAACCTTACGGAATTCTATGATAAAATAACGAGGATAAGGCAACACAGAGAACGTTGAGCCGACTGCATATTTCTGGACTCAAAAAGCCTTTGATACAGTTCCGCACAGGAGACTGCTATTCAAACTTGAGAGGCAGGCGGGAATTAGCGGAAAGGCCCTAGCATGGGTAATGTTACGGTGCCCTCTCCTATTTCTTCCATTTGCCTGCTTTAAAAGTCATATCAGCTTTCTCTACTGATTCTCTGAGATACATGGAGTCTGTTGGTATATGTGGCGACCAGATCGGCCGCCAGATAAGGGAGAAATTAACATTATAAGTTGTAGGTAAGGGGAAAGTGGCGCCCTGATATAAATGAAAAAGTACCCCTACCTGCAGATATGCCGTTTTGTAAAGGACGCTAGCCGATTGTGGATTGGCCTACTTAGGTCACGGGCGACCAATCAGAGCCCACCGTGACGTCACCGAGTGCCCCGGGCGGCGCCAACGTCAGAACTGGTCTGACTACGAAGGGGAGAGGACGTTTCTCGGTCAGTTCTGAAGGATTTGAGTCTCTACAAGCCGTACTCAGTGGATTAGAGCTAACCATCGCAGCCCACCATCGATATTGGAGACCCTGCGCTTCTGGGAAGCAAGAAGAAGCAAAGTTCATCGAGCAGAGGAGTGCCAAACTTGGAAAATTGGTCGGCGACGACGCTGGGTGGCGCCACTTGACGCTGAGGGTCTGGAGGGTGTGGCGAGCAGGCCTAGCTGTGACTGAGTCACGTTCACTTTGGAGGGACGACACCGTTCCTAGGGCAAGGAGCAACGCCTTGTGGAAGGGACGAGTGAGTGCATGCAGTGATGTGCTCAGTGCCCAATGGTGAACCAGGATTGGGATATCTGAAACTCTGTGAATAGTTTGGCGATGACGCGAAGGCTTCACGACACCTGAGGATTTGTGGAATTTTCCTGGATCGTCAAGAACCGACTCAGGAAGCGTGGGAACCTCACACCATTGAGGGACAGGCGTCGAGAGCCAGGAATGTAAAGGTAGATCAATTTCCCTCCCATTACCCCTTGTTTGATTAGGCTGGATGGGCCATTATGTTCATATATGTGTGTTATAGCATAATGTTGATACACAAGTAGTAGGATAGGCTGCAGGACAGCTTGTGCCCAGGACTGTTGAAGAGGACAGTGTGTTTGGACGATGGGGCAGTTGAGGAGGAGGTGTCAACTTGCACGAAGAGGCCCTTTTGTGAGAGTGTGACTCCTTTCTAATCTGCCCAGTTGAAGGAGGTGTTGGAGATCGTGAAAGAAGAGTTGCTGTCGATCTCCCGATTTATTATTTTCATTTAATGTATTGACTGATTGTATGTGTGATCATGTAATTTGTGTCAGTAAATTCACACATTTTATCATCGTGTATAGGTGTGCCTCCATTATAATATTCTCTATGAGCATACACGAAGGTTATCATAGTACCACCTACGGAACATCACGTTTTCTATAGAAGCTCTTATCGTCTGGAGAGTGGTAAAACAGCACAGACTTATATAAAAGTGTACCCTAGGCCATCCGACCAGTATCGGAGACGGAATGGTGGCAACATTGTGGTAACAAGCAACGTAGTGGCTGGAGAGACTTAAAGCCACACAGACTTTCGTGGGAGAGTACCTTGGGCTGACAGTCCAGTGGCAGATCTACAGGAGTAGCAACACTCTGGCAACAAACAGTATAGAATACACCCACTGAACTGCATCGCTGGGGTACCCACTGAACTGCATCACTGGGGTGCAGATATACTAACCTAGCTGGCGACCTTGTTAAAAGAAGATAGGGAAGGCAGGCGGGAAAAGAATTCCTGCAATCTTTTTGTCTGGCAGGCAAGACTCAGGCGGCTGAGTATTCTGCCTTCTGAGCCCCTAGCAGCTGATTGCTAGTGGAGCCCCAGCCTTCTCCCGTGACAAGAACTGGCGACCTCGCCAGGATGCATTAATCAAGACAGTGTTGCCAGGGTACTAATACAATGTTGCCATTGAATTCAGTGGTACTGTTACCCAACCAGCTAAGGGAATGAAACTGTGAAATAAGTACCTACTAACTTGTCTGTGCTGTCGTGTATGCTCGATAACATAGAGACGAAGGAGGATAAAGTAAAGAAATTTATGGATACGAGGGATGAGAAAATTTTGAAGGAGTATACCAAAGCCCAGCTCCAAAAAGTGGCAGGCCACTTGGGGATCCGATTGAGGACGACTAAGGTGGAGGAGCGTAGGCTAGAAATAATGGCACAACTCACAGCTCGAGAAGTGACAACAGGGGAAGAGCCGTCCCAAGAAGGGCCATCCCAAGGTGAACCGTCCCAACTAGAGCCATCCCAAGCACCTACCAGTGTTGGGAGGACTCACAGTGAACGTGGGAGCAGTGGAGGGTCGAGCAGTAGTAAGAGGAGCCTGCAACTGGAAGTAATGAAGATGCAACTGGAAGCCCAGCTGCGACGAGAGGAGAGAGAAGCGCAATTGCAGCGATTGGAGTGCGAGCATGAAGCTCGGCTTCAGCGAGAGGAACGTGAAGCTCGGTTGCAGCGAGAGGAGCGTGAAGCTCGGCTGCAGCGAGAGGAACGTGAAGCTCGGCTGCAGCGAGAGGAACGTGAATCTCGGCTGCAACGAGAGGAACGTGAAGCTCGGCTGGAGCGAGAGGAGCGTGAGGCTCGGCTGCGGCGAGAAGAAGGAGAGAGACAACTGCGACTAGAGGAGATAAAGACAAAGAAAGAAGTTGAATTGCATCGCGTTGAGCGTGGGCTGCCCTCACTACCTGCACAGCGGGATGACCTCAATATAATGGAACGTGACTTACCTACGTTCTAACCTCAAGAAGCTGAGGCGTTCTTCGAACACTTCGAATGGATAGCGACTCTGAAGGAGTGGCCGGAAGATGATTGGGCTGCTCTGGTCCAGGGCAGGTTTACCGGTGAGGCCCGGGAAGCCTACAACATGCTGGACCTAGAGGATTGTGCTAGTTACGACGCAATTAAGAATGCGGTGCTCCACTCGTTCCGGATGACTCCGGAGACGTACCGGAAGCTGTTCAGAGACTGTACGAGAGCGTCGGGAAAGTCTTACGCCGAGACCGCCAGGGATATGGAACGGAAATTCCTACGATGCTTGAAGGCAGAGGAAGCGGAGTCGGTGGATGAGATCAAACGACTGATAGTGATGGAGAAGTTTATGTCAGTGCTCCATCCTAAGATGAGGGTAAGGGTGAGAGAAGCAGGTATTAAGGACCTGAAGGCTGCAGCGGACCGAGCCAACATGCTGGAGGAGGCACTACATCTCAGGATGGAGGGGCCGCCAAGACACTCGCCTTACCCCATGTCGGGAGGGAACTTTAGGAGTTCAGGAGGAGCGAGGACGGGTGGGGACTCTCCCAAGAGTAGTGTGCCCGATGAAGTAACCCGGTTCAAGAGCTCAAGGGATGCGGGGAGGAAGCCCCAAGCTGTGAGCAGTGGACCTAGCTCGGGAGCAAGTGCTGCTGCCCGGGAACCGACAACGGGGAGTCCTAGGAGGACCCAGGGAATCTCTACCGTTGGTGCTACCAGGGTGACTGGTAGAGGGTCGCCCAGGAGGGGCGGTCGGTGTTACAACTGTGTGGGATGAGGGCACTTTGCAAGGGAGTGCGGTCGCCCCAGGCACGGTGGGAACGTGGCTTTCGCGAGGATAGGAAGCGAAGAAGCCAACAATAACTCAGGTGATATGCCGGTGATGAGGGAGAAGAGGATTCACCCCTTTGTGTGTGAGGGGACGGTGAAGATAAGAGGAGCTGAGCCTGTTCCAGCGAGGATGCTGAGGGACACGGGATCCGACTTCACCATTGTTAGTGAATCCCTATTCCTCGAGAACTACAGAAGTTCCAGTACAGGGGAGGCCCTGGTAAGGACGTTGGGGAGACGAGTGAGGATGCCCCTTCATAAGGCGACTCTTAATTCAGACTATGGTTGTCAGACTCTCGTGGTAGGGGTCTGTGCTTTACTGCCCAGGATGGAAGCTCAGGTGATCCTAGGGAATGACTTCTGTGGGGGATGTGTTCTCTCGAATTTGATTAAGGGTGAGGAGTGTATAGAGCCCTATCGACAGAGCAGCAGGACGGGCGCCAGCAGGGGCGAAACGGAAATTGCGAGAGTGGCATTTCCGGTATGCGCGGTGACTTCGGGACGAGACGTCAGGGAAGATGATGTGAGCAGATCCAGTCACGCCGAAGAGAACATGCTGGGTGATCTGGGGCTCGATCATTTGTTCTGAGAGGAGGCCAGAAGACAAGCGACAGGTGAGGAAGGGTTGGATAGGAATGTCCAAGTTACTCTCACCAGTCCTCTAGGTATTGACCGTACCTGTTTAGGTGAGCTGCAAAAGGAAGAGTTTCCCGAGTTGGTAAGGGAGGCGGAAGGAGGTCTCGCCGGACCCGAGTCACCGACTCACTTCTTCGTGGAGAAGGGAGTGCTAATGAGGCAGTGGAGACTGGTAAGGGAAGAAGTGGGTGATAGTATGTTGAGAGTGAGGCATCAGGTGGTGGTGTCGGCGCGGTACAGAAACGCGGTACTGAAGCTTGCACATTCAGTGGATCCCGCGGGTCACTTGGGAGTAAGCAAGACCTTAAACAGGCTTTGGGAACATTTTTATTAGCCGGGCATGGACGCGGATGTAAGACGAATTTGCAAGACGTGTTAACCGTGCCAGAGGGCGGGGAAGAACGTCCCTGCCATCCCGAAAGCGCCTTTGGTTTCAGTTCCTGCGTTTGGCCAGGCGTTTGAACGCCTAATAATCGACGTTGTGGGACCCTTGCCTAGGACAAGAAAGGGAAATAATTACTTATTGACCATCATGTGTGCTTCAACGAGATTTCCAGAGGCGATCCCAGTGCGGAAGGTGACATCGAGATGCGTCATGGGACACCTTCAGCGGTTCTTTGCTTGGGTAGGTGAGCCCAAGGAGATCCAGTCCGACTCTGGAAGGGTTTTCCAGTCGAGATGGTTTAGGAAGGCTATTGCGAGCTGAGGAAGAGCCCAACTACGGTCGTCACCTTATAGACCGCGATCGCAGGGAGCGATTGAGAGGTTTCACTCCACTCTGAAGACCATCTTGAGAGTGTATTTTGCAGAACAGGGAGCAGAATGGGATGAGGCTGTATATCCAGCCCTGTTTGCAATCAAAGATGCTATAGTTGAGTCTCTGGGATTCTCTTTATTCCAACTGGTGTTTGGGCACGAAGTAAGGAGCCCGTTATTGATGCTGAAGGAGCAGTTGACGGTGAAGACGTTAGGGACAGTGGAAGAGTATGTGCAGAGATTCCATGAACGATTGGAAACGGCGAAGGAATTGGCTGCTGATCACCTGAAGACAGTGCAAGAGAAGATGTCGATCTGGTACGAAAAGAAGGCTGTCTCAAGGGAGTTCGAGGCAGGAGCCAGAGTGATGATGGTGCTACCTGGGAGAGGTAGAGTGACGGAATCACTCTTTGGTGGTCCATACTCGGTTATTAGGCGTGTGGGTCCTGTAAGTTATGAGATCAGCAAGTCGAATCGCCCCCGCAAGACACAGGTATGTCATATCAACCGTTTGAAGCCATACTTCCCCGAGGAGCAAGAGAGTGCGAGAGTGACGGTGTGAAACACAGTCGCAAGAAGGGAAATTGGTTCTGTGTATGGAGATGAGCCAAGTGTTGCCAGCAGAGGAAGGAAAGTTGGCCCGTGCCGATGGTACGCGCCTGTCAAATATGGAAAGTTTGATACATCTAGAAGAGAGGCTGCTTCATCTGGATAAAGGGAAAAGGCGAGATCTTGACCCTGATAAGAAGGAACAAGTCACTCTTTACAGATGTGCCCCGACGGCACATGAGTGTGGTGCACGAGGTGGATGTGTGTGGAGGAAAGCTAATGAAGCAGATTGCTTATCGGGTGAGTCCTGAGAAGAGGAAGATTATGCGACAGGAGGTGGAATATCTGCTAGCGAATGATCTCGCTGAGCCCAGCAACGGTGAGTGGCGCTCGCCCTGTATGCTGGTCAAGACGGATCATATCGTTTTTGCACCGACTATTGCAAAGTGAATTCCATAACCGTGTCGGATTCTCACCCGATGCCCCAAATAAGTGATTGCATCGACCAAGTAGGAAACGCAAGGTTTGTCACCAAGGTCGATCTGCTGAAAGGATATTATCAAATCCCTTTGTCTCCGAGTGCGAGAAAGATCTCAGCGTTTGCTACTCCAGACGGATTGTACCAGTACAAAGTGCTTCCGTTTGGTATGAAGAACAGCGGAAGTTGTTTTCAGAGGATGATGAACGAAGTGCTAAGACGGATGGAAGGCTGCGCCGTGTACATAGACAATATAGTGGTGTACGCCGATAGCTGGAAACAACACATAAATCGACTGACGGAGTAGTTCCAACGGTTGGAAGAAGCGAACCTCAAGGATCGGTGCTGGGACCAATTCTATATTTAATATACATTAATGACATGTTTAAAGGAGTAGAATCCTACATGTTGATGTTCGCGGATGACCCAAAGTTGATGACAAGAGTTGTGACAGTTGAGGATTGTAGGATCCTCCAAGAGGACTTGAACAGGTAGCAGAGATAGTCAGAGAAATGGCAACTGGAGTTCAATAAGAGCAAATGTAAAGTTATGAAAATGGGATAAGGTGATAGGAGACCAAAAGGGACAGTATACATTGAAGGAGAACTACCTACCTGTGACGACTCGAGAAAGGGACCAGGGTGTGGACGTAACACCTAATCTAACTCCTGAGGTACATATAAATAGGATATCGACAGCAGTGTACTCTACTCTGGCAAAAGAAAGAACATCATTCAGAAACCTAATTAAGGAGGCATTTAGGGCGCTTTACACTGCCGACGTGAAGTCAGTCTTAGAGTATGTCGCCATCATCGAGTACCAACCAGAAGAAACACATAAGGAAACGGGAAAAGGTTCAGAAGTTTGCAACGAGACTCATTCCTGCGTTACGAGGGATGGGGTATGAAGAGCGCCTGAAGGAACTGAGCCTTACGACACTAGAAAAAAGAAGGAAGGGGGATATGATATTAATAAATAAAATTCTGAAGGGAATTGACAGAGTAGAAATAGACGAAATGTCCACAGAAAATAGTAATAGAACGAGGGGGGACATGGGTGGAAGCTGGAAACTCAGATGAGTCACAGAGATGTTAGGAAGTTTTCTTTTAGTGTGAGAGTAGTGGAAAAATGGAATGATCTTAAGGAGCATTTTGTGGAAGCAAATTCTATTCATAATTTTAAAACTAGATATGAAAGGGAAATAGGACCGGAGTCATTGCTGTAGGAAACCGGCTCGAAAGGCGGGATTCAAGAGTCAATGCTCGATCCTGCAGGCACAAATACGTGAGTACAAATAGATAAGTTCACAAACAAGGCGGTGGAAACAGGAGGCCAGACACCAGATACAGAATATGAGATGAAGTACTTCCTGAAACGCACAGAGAGAAAGATATAGTTAATATCACACCAAAACTGTCTCCTGAAGCCCACATAAAAAGAATTACATCTGCGGCACATGCGTGGCTGGCTAACATCAGAAGAACCTTCAGGAACCTGTGTAAGGAATCATTCAGAATCTTGTATACGGCATATGTATGACTGGAGTATGCGGCCCCAGCATAGAGCCTTGTCAAGCACAAAACGAAGCTTGAAAAACTTAAGTGGTATGCCACTAGACTAGTCCCAAAACTAAGAGGCATTAGTTACGAGGAAAGGCTGCATAAAATGTACCTCACGACACTGGAAGACAGAAGAGTATGCGAAAACATGATCACTACCTACAAAATTCTGTGAGGAATTGGCAGGGTAGTTAAGGATAAAAAGTTTAAAACGGGTGGTACGCGAACAAGGGGACACAGGTGGAGATCGAGTACCCAAATGAGCCACAGGGACGTTAGAAAGAACTATTTCAGTGTCAGAGTAGTTAACAGGTGGAATGCATTAGACAGTGATGTGGTAGAGGCTGGCTCTATACACAGTTTCAAATGTAGATATGATAGAGCCCAGTAGGCTTAGGAATCTGTACACCAATTGATTGACAGTTAAGAGGCGGGACCAAAGTGCCAGAGTTCAACCCCCGCAAGTACAACAAGGTGTACACACACACACACACACCACTCCCGTTGCCAACAACAGGACACGTAGCGTCGCTACCACTCCCGCTGTCAACAACGGGACTACCACTCCCGTTGTCCGAGGTAGGCCTAGTCTCATTTTGCGCTGCTCTTCATTATCTGGAGGAGGGCATCTTCGCACCTCTCGATGTTTGCCGCATCATACCCATAGATCTCTGCTCTCCCTTCACACCAATTGAGCCAGATATTTACGTTGAATTGGACCTCAAGATCTTAGATTCTTTTTCCTTTAAGGCCAATAATTGCACCCTAAAACTTTCTGGGGCAGGTTATCCACGACATAATCGTTTTGTTTTAGCCTTTGTTTGTCCTTGTTGTTGTTGTTGTTGTTGACTTGGGTGTTGATGTTGTTGTTGTTGTTGTTGACTTGGGTGTTGATGTTGTTGTTGTTGCTGACTTGGGTGTTGATGTTGTTGTTGTTGACTTGGGTATTGATGCTGTTGTTGTTGTTGTTGACTTGGGTGTTGATGTTGTTGTTGTTGATGTTTTTGTTGTTGATGTTGTTGTTGTGGTTGTTGTTGCTCCTGTTGATGTTGATGTTGTGGGTGTTGTTGTTGTTGTTGTTGTGGGTGTTGTACCGGTGTGTTTTTGGGTTTTAACGGTATGTGAGGGTGTGTGATCAGGCTTCGTGGGAGAGAGATTTAGCTCCGTGGAAGTAGTACTCCCTACTAGAGTGGGCGTAGAGTGTACGCCTGACCCACTGTTAAGGCAGAGATAGAGAAGGACGAAGACGAAAATCACTGCTATTTTCCAGCTGAACCATCCTTCGGGAGGCTGGGTCTTGGGCTCCTCTCCCACCTGCAGCAGGAAGGCCTTGAGGCCCTCCACCTGCATGCGTGTGTGTTGTTGCCACCGGTGTGTGCCCACTAGAGGCAGGTGGTCCAGGAGGGAGTCTAGCCGTTGATCCTGTAGGAGTGAGGGGTCACAAGAGGGCAGAGGTGGAAGCAGGTTGAGATCGACAGCCACCTGCCGCGCGTGGCCTCCTACTCCAGTGTTGTCCTCTTGGTAGTCCTTCACCTACTGCCGCAGTTGGAGCAGTTGGTTCCTGCTCTAAGATTCCCCCGCCATTTGCCACTGGGCATATCTTCCCATCATCCCCACCACTAACACCACAACAATAATAATCTTACTCATCTTTCCTCTGGAAATATCTATTGGACAGAGGAAACTATCAGAAAAAGCACCAAGCAACACGACTAAGGTCTATAAAAGATGGTTTAATCTGTGTAAAGAATCATGGGGATAGATGACTATCAGAGATGAAGGAAATATAGTTAGCTTGGATGTGTTGAGGTTTGGCCTAGGAGGCTGGCCCCGTCCAGGATCACCACCAAAAAGGCAGGGTCCAACAGCTGGATAATGTCACACCAATACTTCATTGTATTGAAGTTCAATAGTTCATTGTTGAAGTAATCGTTGTTGTAATGTTCATTGTTGTAATGCTCGTTGTTGTAGTGTTCATTGTTGTAGTGTTTGTTGTTGTAGTGTTCGTTGTTGCAGTGTTTATTGTTGTAGTGTTCGTTGATGTAGTGTTCGTTGTTGTAATGTTCGTTGTTGTAGTGATCGTTGTTGTAATGTCTGTTGTTGTAGTGTTCGTTTATGAAGTGTTCATTGTCGTAATGTTCGTTGTCGTAATGTTCGTTGTTGTAGTGTTCGTTCTTGTAGTGTTCATTGTTGCAATGTTCGTTGTTGTAGTGTTCATTGTTGTAATGTTCGTTGTTGTGGTGTTCGTTGTTGTAGTGTTCGTTGTTGTAATGTTCGTTGTTGTAGTGTTCGTTGTTGTAATGTTCGTTGTTGTAGTGTTCGTTCTTGTAGTGTTCATTGTTGTAATGTTCGTTGTTGTAGTGTTCATTGTTGTAATGTTCGTTGTTGTGGTGTTCGTTGTTGTAGTGTTCGTTGTTGTAGTGTTCGTTGTTGTAGTGTTCGTTGTTGTGGTGTTCGTTGTTGAGATGTTGGTTGTTGTGGTGTTCGTTGTTGTAGTGTTCGTTGTTGTAGTGTTCGTTGTTGTAGTGTGCGTTGTTGTGATGTGCGTTGTTTTTGTTCGTTGTTGAGATGTTCGTTGTTGTGGTGTTCATTGTTGTAGTGTTCGTTGTTATAGTGTTCGTTGTTATGGTGTTCGTTGTTGTTGTTGTGTTCGTTGTTGTGGTGTTCGTTGTTGTGATGTTCGTTGTTGTAGTGTTCGTTTTTGTGGTGTTCGTTGTTGTTGTGTTCATTGTTGTGGTGTTCGATGTTGTAGTGTTCGTTGTTGTGGTGTTCGTTGTTGTTGTGTTCGTTGTTGTGATGTTCGTTGTTGAGATGTTCGTTGTTGTGGTGTTCGTTGTTGTAGTGTTCGTTGTTGTAGTATTCGTTGTTTAAGTGTTCGTTGTTGTAGTGTTCGTTGTTTTAGTGTTTCTTTTTGTGGTGTTCGTTGTTGAATAGATCGTTGTTGTAGTGTTCGTCGTTGTAGTGTTCGTTGTTGTAGTGTTCGTTGTTGTTGTTGTATTCGTTGTTGTAGTGTTCGTTGTTGAGATGTTCGTTGTTGTGGTGTTCGTTGTTGTGGTGTTCGTTTTTGTGGTGTTCGTTGTTCTAGTGATCGTTGTTGTAGTGTTCGTTGCTGTAGTGTTCGGTGTTGTGGTGTTCGTTGTTGTAGTGTTCATTATTGTGGTGTTTGTTGTTGTAGTGTTCGCTGTTGTAGTGTTCACTGTTGTAGTGTTCGTTGTTGTGGTGTTCGTTGTTCTTGTGTTCGTTGTTGTAGTGTTCGTTGTTGAGATGTTCGTTGTTGTGGTGCTCGTTGTTGTAGTGTTCGTTGTTGTGGTGTTCGTTGTTCTTGTGTTCGTTGTTGTAGTGTTCATTATTGTTGTGTTCGTTGTTGTGGTGTTCGACGTTCTAGTGTTCGTTGTTATAGTGTTCGATGTTGAGATGTTCGTTGTTGAGATGTTCGTTTTTGTGATGGTCGTTGTTGTGATGTTCGTTGTTGTGGTCTTCGTTGTTGTGATGTTCGTTGTTGTGGTGTTCATTGTTGTAGTGTTCGTTGTTGAGAGGTTCGGTGTTGAGATGTTCGTTGTTGAGATGTTCGTTGTTGTGGTCTTCGTTGTTGTGATGTTCGTTGTTGTGGTGTTCATTGTTGTAGTGTTCGTTGTTGAGAGGTCTGTTGTTGAGATGTTCGTTGTTGAGATGTTCGTTGTTGTAAAGCTCGTTGTTGTGGTGTTTGTTGTTGATATGTTCGTAGTTGTAGTGTTCGTTGTTGTAGTGTTCGTTGTTGAAGTGTTCGTTGTTCTGATTTTCGTTGTTGTAGTGTTCATTATTGTGGTGTTCGTTGTTGTGGTGTTCGTTGTTCTAGTGTTCGTTGTTGTAGTGTTCATTATTGTTGTGTTCGTTGTTGTGGTGTTCGATGTTCTAGTGTTCGTTGTTATAGTGTTCGATGTTGTAGTGTTCGTTGTTGTAGTGTTCGTTGTTGTAGTGTTCGATGTTTTGGTGTTCGTTGTTGTAGTGTTCGTTGTTGTAGTGTTCGTTGTTGAGAGGTCTGTTGTTGAGATGTTCGTTGTTGAGATGTTCGTTGTTGTAAAGCTCTTTGTTGTGGTGTTTGTTGTTGATATGTTCGTAGTTGTAGTGTTCGTTGTTGTAGTGTTCGTTGTTGAAGTGTTCGTTGTTCTGATTTTCGTTGTTGTAGTGTTCATTATTGTGGTGTTCGTTGTTGTGGTGTTCGATGTTCTAGTGTTCGTTGTTATAGTGTTCGATGTTGAGATGTTCGTTGTTGAGATGTTCGTGTTTGTGATGGTCGTTGTTGTGATGTTCGTTGTTGTAGTGTTCATTGTTGTAGTGTTCGTAGTTGAGATGTTCATTGTTGAGATGTTCGTTGTTGAGATGTTCGTTGTTGTGGTCTTCGTTGTTGTGATGTTCGTTGTTGTGGTGTTCGTTGTTGTAGTGTTCGTTGTTGAGAGGTTCGTTGTTGAGATGTTCGTTGTTGTAAAGCTCGTTGTTGTGGTGTTTGTTGTTGATATGTTCGTAGTTGTAGTGTTCGTTGTTGTAGTGTTCGTTGTTGAAGTGTTCGTTGTTCTGATTTTCGTTGTTGTAGTGTTCATTATTGTGGTGTTCGTTGTTGTGGTGTTCGTTGTTCTAGTGTTCGTTGTTGTAGTGTTCATTATTGTTGTGTTCGTTGTTGTGGTGTTCGATGTTCTAGTGTTCGTTGTTATAGTGTTCGATGTTCAGTGTGTACGTTGTTGTGGTGTTCGTTGTGGTAGTGTTCGTTGTTGTAGTGTTCGTTGTTGTAGTGTTCGATGTTTTGGTGTTCGTTGTTGTAGTGTTCGTTGTTGTAGTGTTCGTGGTTGTAGTGTTCGTTGTTGAGATGTTCGTTGTTGAGATGTTTGTTGTTGTGATGTTCGTTGTTGTAGTGTTCGTTGTTGTAGTGTTCGTTGTTGTTGTGTTCGTTGTTGTGGTGTTTGTTGTGGTAGTGTTCGTTCTTGTAGTGTTCGATGTTGTTGTAGTGTTCGTTGTTGTAGTGTTCGTTGTTGTGATGTTCGTTGTTGTCGTGTTCGTTGTTGAGATGTTCGTTGTTGTGGTGTTCGTTGTTGTAGTGTTCATTGTTGTAGTGTTCGTTGTTGAGATGTTTGTTGTTGAGATGTTCGTTGTTGTGGTGGTCGTTGTTGTAATGTTCGTTGTTGTCGTATTCGTTGTTGAAGTATTCGTTGTTGAGATGTTCGTTGTTGTAGTGTTCGTCGTTGTAGTGTTCGTTGTTGTTGTGTTCGTTGTTGTAGTGTTTGTAGTTGAGATGTTCGTTGTTGTAGTGTTCGTTTTTGTTGTGTTCGTTGTTGTTGTGTTCGTTGTTGAGATGTTTGTTGTTGAGATGTTCGTTGTTGTGGTGGTCGTTGTTGAAGTGTTCGTTGTTGTAGTGTTCGTTGTTGTAGTGTTCGTTGTTGTTGTGTTCGTTGTTGTAGTGTTCGTTGTTGAGATGTTCGTTGTTGTGGTGTTCGTTGTGGTGTTCGTTGTTGTGGTGTTCGTTATTGTGGTGTTCGTTTTTTGTAGTGTTCCTTGTTGTAATGGCCGTTGTTGTGGCGTTCGTTCTTATAACGTTCGCTGTTGTAGTGTTCGTTGTTGTAGCGTTCGTTGTTGTGGTGTTCGTTGTTGTAGCGTTCGTTGTTATGGTGTTCGCTGTTGTAGTGTTCGTTGTTGTAGTGTTCGTTGTTGTGGTGTTCGTTGTTTTGGTGTTCGTTGTTGTAGTGTTCGTTGTTGAAGTGTTCATTGTGGTTTTGTTCGTTGTTGTAGTGTTCAATGTTGTATTGTGCGTTCTTGTAGTGTTAATTATTGCAGTGTTCTTTGTTGTGGTGTTCGTTCTTGTAATGGTGATTTTTGTGATGTTCGTTGTTGTAATGTTCGTTGTTGAGGTGTTCGTTGTTGTAAAGTTCGTTGTTGTGGAGTTCGTTGTTGTGGTGTTCGTTGTTGTATTGTTCGCTGTTGTGGTGTTCGTTGTTGTAAAGTTCGTTGTTGTGGTGTTTGTTGTTAAGGTATTCGTAGTTGTAGTGTTCGTTGTCGTAGTGTTCGTTGTTGTAGTGTTCGTAGTTCTGATTTTCGTTGTTGTAGTGTTCATTATTGTGGTGTTCGTTGTTGTAGTGTTCGTTGTTGTACTGTTCGTTGTTGAGATGTTCGTTGTTGAGATGTTCGTTGTTGTGATGTTCGTTCTTGTGGTGTTCGTTGTTGTAGTGTTCGTTGTTGAGATGTTCGTTGTTGTGGTGCTCGTTGTTGTAGTGTTCATTGTTGTAGTGTTCGTTGTTGAGATGTTCGTTGTTGAGATGTTCGTTTGTTGAGATGTTCGTTGTTGTAGTGTTCGTTGTTGTAGTGTTCGTTGTTGTGGTGTTCGTTGTGGTAGTGTTCGTTGTTGTAGTGTTCGTTGTTGTAGTGTTCGATGTTTTGGTGTTCGTTGTTGTAATGTTCGTTGTTGTAGTGTTCGTTGTTGTAGTGTTCGTTGTTGAGATGTTCGTTGTTGTGATGGTCGTTGTTGTAGTGTTCGTAGTTCTGATTTTCGTTGTTGTAATGTTCATTATTGTGGTGTTCGTTGTTGTAGTGTTCGTTGTTGTACTGTTCGTTGTTGAGATGTTCGTTGTTGAGATGTTCGTTGTTGTGATGTTCGTTGTTGTGGTGCTCGTTGTTGTAGTGTTCATTGTTATAGTGTTCGTAGTTGAGATGTTCGTTGTTGAGACGTTCGTTGTTGAGATGTTCGTTGTTGAGATGTTCGTTGTTGTGGTGTTCGTTGTTGTGATGTTCGTTGTTGTAGTGTCCGTTGTTGTGATGCTCGTTGTTGTGGTATTCGTTGTTGTAGTATTCGTTGTTGAGAGGTTCGTTGTTGAGATGTTCTTTGTTGAGATGTTCGTTGTTGGTAAGTTCGTTGATGTGGTGTTTGTTGTTGAGATGTTCGTAGTTGTGGTGTTCGTTGTAGTAGTGTTCGTTTTTGTAGTGTTCGTTGTTGTAGTGTTCGTTGTTCTGATTTTCGTTGTTGTAGTGTTCATTATTGTGGTGTTCGTTGTTGTGGTGTTTGTTGTTGTAGTGTTCATTGTTGTAATGTTCGTTGTTGTAGTGATCGTTGTTGTAGTGTTCGTTGTTGTAATGTTCGTTCTTTTAGTTATCGTTGTTGTAATGTTCGTTGTTGTAATGTTTGTTCTTGCAGTGTTCATTGTTGTAATGTACGTTGTTGTAGTGTTCACTGTTGTAACGTTAGTTGTTGTAGTGTTCGTTGTTGTAACGTACTTTATTGTAGTGTTGATGTTGTAGTGTTCATTATTGTAATGTTCGTTGTTGTAGTGTTTGTTGTTGTAGTGTTCGTTGTTATAGTGTATGTTGTTGTAGTGTTCACTACGTACACTACGTTTTTGTAGTGTTCACTATGTACACTACGTTTTTGTAGTGTTCACTACGTACAATACGTTGTTGTAGTGTTCGTTGTTGTAATGTTCGTTGTTGTAGTGTTCGTTGTTGTAGATTTCGTTGTTGTAATGTTCGTTGTTGTAGTGTTAGTAGTTGTAATGTTCGTTGTTTTAGTGTTCGTTGTTATAGTCTTCATTGTTGTAATGTTCGTTGTTGTAGTGTTCATTGTTGTAATGTTAGTTATTGTAGTGTTCGTTGTTGTAATGTTCGTTATTGTAGTGTTCGTTGTTGTAGTCTTCATTGTTGTAACGTTCGTTGTTGTAGTGTTCGTTGTTGTAGTGTTCGTTTTTGTAGTATTCGTTGTTGTGGTGTTCATTGTTGTGGTATTAGTTGTTGTAGTGTTCGTTGTTGTGGTGTTCATTGTTGTTGTGTTCGTTGTTGTGATGCTCGTTGTTGAGATGTTCGTTGTTGTGGTGTTTGTTGTTGTAGTGTTCGTTGTTGTAGTATTCGTTGTTGAAGTGTTCGTTGTTGTGGTGTTCGTTGTTGTAGTGTTCGTTGTTGTGGTGTTCGTTGTTGTAGTGTTCGTTGTTATTGTGTTCGTTGTTGTAGTGTTCGTTGTTGAGATGTTCGTTGTTGTGGTGTTCGTTGTTGTGGTGTTCGTTGTTGTAGTGTTCGTTGTTGTAGTGTTCGTTGTTGAGAGGTTCGTTGATGAGATGTTCGTTGTTGAGATGTTCGTTGTTGTATAGCTCGTTGTTGTGGTGTTTGTTGTTGAGATGTTCGTAGTTGTAGTGTTCGTTGTTGTAGTGTTCGTTGTTGAAGTGTTCGTTGTTCTGATTTTCGTTGTTGTAGTGTTCATTATTGGTGTGTTCGTTGTTATGGTGTTCGTTGTTCTAGTGTTCGTTGTTGTAGTGTTCATTATTGTTGTGTCCGTTATTGTGGTGATCGATGTTCTAGTGTTCGCTGTTATAGTGTTCTTTGTTTAGATGTTCGTTGTTGTGATGGTCGTTGTTGTAGTGTTCGTTGTTGTGGTGTTCGTTGTGGTAGTGTTCGTTGTTGTAGTGTTCGTTGTTGTAGTGTTCGATGTTTTGGTGTTCGTTGTTGTAGTGTTCGTTGTTGAAGTGTTCGTTGTTGAGAGGTTCGTTGTTGTGATGGTCGTTGTTGTAGTGTTCGTAGTTCTGATTTTCGTTGTTGTAGTGTTCATTATTGTGGTGTTCGTTGTTGTAGTGTTCGTTGTTGTACTGTTCGTTGTTGAGATGTTCGTTGTTGAGATGTTCGTTGTTGTGATGTTCGTTGTTGTGGTTCTCGTTGTTGTAGTGTTCATTGTTATAGTGTTCGTAGATGAGATGTTCGTTGTTGAGACGTTCGTTGTTGAGATAGTCGTTGTTGAGATGTTCGTTGTTGTGGTGTTCGTTGTTGTGATGTTCGTTGTTGTAGTGTTCGTTGTTGTGATGCTCGTTGTTGTGGTATTCGTTGTTGTAGTATTCGTTGTTGAGAGGTTCGTTGTTGAGATGTTCCTTGCTGAGATGTTCGTTGTTGGTAAGTTCGTTGATGTGGTGTTTGTTGTTGAGATGTTCGTAGTTGTGGTGTTCGTTGTAGTAGTGTTCGTTTTTGTAGTGTTCGTTGTTGTAGTGTTCGTTGTTCTGATTTTCGTTGTTGTAGTGTTCATTATTGTGGTGTTCGTTGTTGTGGTGTTTGTTGTTGTAGTGTTAATTGTTGTAATGTTCGTTGTTGTAGTGTTCGTTGTTGTAGTGTTCGTTATTGTAATGTTTGTTCTTTTAGTTATCGTTGTTGTAATGTTCGTTGTTGTAATGTTTGTTCTTGCAGTGTTCATTCTTGTAATGTACGTTGTTGTAGTGTTCATTGTTGTAATGTCAGTTGTTGTAGTGTTCGTTGTTGTAACGTACTTTATTGTAGTGTTGATGTTGTAGTGTTCATTATTGTAATGTTCGTTTTTGTAGTGTTTGTTGTTGTAGTGTTCGTTGTTGTAGTGTATGTTGTTGTAGTGTTCACTACGTACACTACGTTTTTGTAGTGTTCACTACGTACACTACGTTGTTGTAGTGTTCGTTGTTGTAATGTTCGTTGTTGTAGTGTTCGTTGTTGTAGTGTTCATTGTTGTAATGTTCGTTGTTGTAGTGTTCATTGTTGTAATGTTAGTTATTGTAGTGTTCGTTGTTGTAATGTTCGTTGTTGTAGTGTTCGTTGTTGTAGTGTTCATGGTTGTAATGTTCGTTGTTGTAGTGTTCGTTGTTGTAGTGTTCGTTGTTGTAGTGTTCATTGTTGTAATGTTCGTTGTTGTAGTGTTCGTTGTTGTAGTGTTCGTTTTTGCAGTATTCGTTGTTGTGGTGTTCATTGTTGTGGTATTAGTTGTTGTAGTGTTCGTTGTTGTGGTGTTCGTTGTTGTAGTATTCGTTGTTGAAGTGTTCGTTGTTGTAGTGTTCGTTGTTTTAGTGTTTGTTTTTGTGGTGTTCGTTGTTGTAGTGTTCGTTGTTGTGGTGTTCGTTGTTGTAGTGTTCGTTGTTGTTGTGTTCGTTGTTGTAGTGTTCGTTGTTGAGATGTTCGTTGTTGTGGTGTTCGTTGTTGTGGTGTTCGTTGTTGTAGTGTTCGTTCTTGAAGTGTTCGTTGTTGTGGTGTTCGTTGTTGTAATGTTCATTGTTGTGGTGTTCGTTGTTGTAGTGTTCGTTGTTGTGGTGTTTGTTGTTGTAGTGTTCGTTGTTGAGATGTTCGTTGTTGTGGTGCTCGTTGTTGTAGTGTTCATTGTTGTGGTGTTCGTAGTTGAGATGTTCGTTGTTGAGATGTTCGTTGTTGAGATGTTCGTTGTTGTGGTCTTCGTTGTTGTGATGTTCATTGTTGTGGTGTTCGTTGTTGTAGTGTTCGTTGTTGAGAGGTTCGTTGATGAGATGTTCGTTGTTGAGATGTTCGTTGTTGTAAAGCTCGTTGTTGTGGTGTTTGTTGTTGAGATGTTCGTAGTTGTAGTGTTCGTTGTTGTAGTGTTCGTTGTTGAAGTGTTCGTTGTTCTGATTTTCGTTGTTGTAGTGTTCATTATTGTGGTGTTCGTTGTTATGGTGTTCGTTGTTCTAGTGTTCGTTGTTGTAATGTTCATTATTGTTGTGTTCGTTGTTGTGGTGATCGATGTTCTAGTGTTCGTTGTTATAGTGTTCGTTGTTTAGATGTTCGTTGTTGAGATGTTAGTTTTAGTGATGGTCGTTGTTGTGATGTTCGTTGTTGTAGTATTCGTTGTTGAGATGTTCGTTTTTGTGGTGTTCGTTGTTGTAGTGTTCATTGTTGTAGTGTTCGTTGTTGAGATGTTCGTTGTTGAGATGATCGTTGTTGAGATGTTCGTTGTTGTAGTGTTCGTTGTTGTAGTGTTCGTTGTTGTGGTGTTCGTTGTGGTAGTGTTCGTTGTTGTAGTGTTCGTTCTTGCATTGTTAATTGTTGTAATGTACGTTGTTGTAGTGTTCATTGTTGTAACGTTAGTTGTTGTAGTGTTCGTTGTTGTAACGTACTTTATTGTAGTGTTGATGTTGTAGTGTTCATTATTGTAATGTTCGTTGTTGTAGTGTTTGTTGTTGTAGTGTTCGTTGTTGTAGTGTTCACTACGTACACTACGTTTTTGTAGTGTTCACTACGTACACTACGTTGTTGTAGTGTTCGTTGTTGTAATGTTCGTTGTTGTAGTGTTCGTTGTTGTAGTTTTAGTTGTTGTAATGTTCGTTGTTGTAGTGTAAGTAGTTGTAATGTTCGTTGTTTTAGTGTTCGTTGTTGTAGTGTTCATTGTTGTAATGTTCGTTGTTGTAGTGTTCATTGTTGTAATGTTAGTTATTGTTCTGTTCGTTGTTGTAATGTTCGTTGTTGTAGTGTTCGTTGTTGTAGTGTTCATTGTTTTAATGTTCGTTGTTATAGTGTTCGTTGTTGTAGTGTTCATTGTTGTAATGTTCGTTGTTGTAGTGTTCGTTGTTGTTGTATTCGTTTTTGTAGTGTTCGTTGTTGTGGTGTTCATTGTTGTGGTATTCGTTGTTGTAGTGTTCGTTGTTGTGGTGTTCGTTGTTGTTGTGTTCGTTGTTGTGATGCTCGTTGTTGAGATGTTCGTTGTTGTGGTGTTCGTTGTTGTAGTGTTCGTTGTTGAGATGTTAGTGTTCGTTGTTGAGATGTTCGTTGTTGTAGTATTCGTTGTTGAAGTGTTCGTTGTTGTAGTATTCGTTGTTTTAGTGTTTGTTTTTGTGGTGTTCGTTGTTGTAGTGTTCGTTGTTGTGGTGTTCGTTGTTGTAGTGTTCGTTGTTGTTGTGTTCGTTGTTGTAGTGTTCGTTGTTGAGATGTTAGTGTTCGTTGTTGAGATGTTCGTTGTTGTGGTGTTCGTTGTTGTAGTGTTCGTTGTTGTAGTGTTCGTTCTTGAAGTGTTTGTTGTTGTGGTGTTCGTTGTTGTAATGTTCATTGTTGTGGTGTTCGTTGTTGTAGAGTTCGTTATTATGGTGTTTGTTGTTGTAGTGTTCGTTGTTGAGATGTTCGTTGTTGTGGTGCTCGTTGTTGTAGTGTTCATTGTTGTAGTGTTCGTAGTTGAGATGTTCGTTGTTGAGATGTTCTTTGTTGAGATGTTCGTTGTTGTGGTCTTCGTTGTTGTGATGTTCGTTGTTGTGGTGTTCGTTGTTGTAGTGTTCGTTGTTGAGAGGTTCGTTGTTGAGATGTTTGTTGTTGTAAAGCTCGCTGTTGTGGTATTTGTTGTTGAGATGTTCGTAGTTGTAGTGTTCGTTGTTGTAGTGTTCTTTGTTGTAGTGTTCGTTGTTGTAATGTTCGTTGTTTTAGTTATCGTTGTTGTAATGTTCGTTGTTGTAATGTTCGTTCTTGCAGTGTTCATTGTTGTAATGTACGTTGTTGTAGTGTTCATTGTTGTAACGTTAGTTGTTGTAGTGTTCGTTGTTGTAACGTACTTTATTATAGTGTTGATGTTGTAGTGTTCATTATTGTAATGTTCGTTGTTGTAGTGTTCGTTGTTGTAGTGTATGTTGTTGTAGTGTTTACTACGTACACTACGTTTTTGTAGTGTTCACTACGTACACTACGTTTTTGTAGTGTTCACTACGTACACTACGTTGTTGTAGTGTTCGTTGTTGTAATGTTCGTTGTTGTAGAGTTCGTTGTTGTAGTTTTCGTTGTTATAATGTTCGTTGTTGTAGTGTTAGTAGTTGTAATGTTCGTTGTTTTAGTGTTCGTTGTTGTAGTGTTCATTGTTGTAATGTTCGTTGTTGTAGTGTTCATTGTTGTAATGTTAGTTATTGTAGTGTTCGTTGTTGTAATGTTCGTTGTTGTAGTGTTCGTTGTTGTAGTGTTCATTGTTGTAATGTTCGTTGTTGTAGTGTTCGTTGTTGTAGTGTTCGTTGTTGTAGTGTTCATTGTTGTAATGTTCGTTGTTGTAGTGTTCGTTGTTATAGTGTTCGTTTTTGTAGTGTTCATTGTTGTGGTGTTCATTGTTGTGGTATTAGTTGTTGTAGTGTTCGTTGTTGTGGTGTTCGTTGTTGTTGTGTTCGTTGTTGTGATGCTCGTTGTTGAGATGTTCATTGTTGTGGTGTTTGTTGTTGTAGTGTTCGTTGTTGTAGTATTCGTTGTTGAAGTGTTCGTTGTTGTAGTGTTCGTTGTTTTAGTGTTTGTTTTTGTGGTGTTCGTTGTTGTAGTGTTCGTTGTTGTGGTGTTCGTTGTTGTAGTGTTTGTTGTTGTTGTGTTCGTTGTTGTAGTGTTCGTTGTTGAGATGTTCGTTGTTGTGGTGTTCGTTGTTGTGGTGTTCGTTGTTGTAGTGTTCGTTCTTGAAGTGTTCGTGGTTGTGGTGTTCGTTGTTGTAATGTTCATTGTTGTGGTGTTCGTTGTTGTTGTGTTCGTTGTTGTGATGCTCGTTGTTGAGATGTTCATTGTTGTGGTGTTTGTTGTTGTAGTGTTCGTTGTTGTAGTATTCGTTGTTGAAGTGTTCGTTGTTGTAGTGTTCGTTGTTTTAGTGTTTGTTTTTGTGGTGTTCGTTGTTGTAGTGTTCGTTGTTGTGGTGTTCGTTGTTGTAGTGTTTGTTGTTGTTGTGTTCGTTGTTGTAGTGTTCGTTGTTGAGATGTTCGTTGTTGTGGTGTTCGTTGTTGTGGTGTTCGTTGTTGTAGTGTTCGTTCTTGAAGTGTTCGTGGTTGTGGTGTTCGTTGTTGTAATGTTCATTGTTGTGGTGTTCGTTGTTGTAGTGTTCGTTGTTGTGGTGTTTGTTGTTGTAGTGTTCGTTGTTGAGATGTTCGTTGTTGTGGTGCTCGTTGTTGTAGTGTTCATTGTTGTAGTGTTCGTAGTTGAGATGTTCGTTGTTGAGATGTTCCTTGTTGAGATGTTCGTTGTTGTGGTCTTCGTTGTTGTGATGTTCATTGTTGTGGTGTTCGTTGTTGTAGTGTTCGTTGTTGAGAGGTTCGTTGATGAGATCTTCGTTGTTGAGATGTTCGTTGTTGTAAAGCTCGTTGTTGTGGTGTTTGTTGTTGAGATATTCGTAGTTTTAGTGTTCGTTTTTGTAGTGTTCGTTGTTGAAGTGTTCGTTGTTCTGATTTTCGTTGTTGTAGTGTTCATTATTGTGGTGTTCGTTGTTATGGTGTTCGTTGTTCTAGTGATCGTTGTTGTAGTGTTCATTATTGTTGTGTTCGTTGTTGTGGTGATCGATGTTTTAGTGTTCGTTGTTATAGTGTTCGTTGTTTAGATGTTCTTTATTGAGATGTTCGTTTTTGTGATGGTCGTTGTTGTGATGTTCGTTGTTGTAGGGTTCGTTGTTGAGATGTTCGTTTTTGTGGTGTTCGTTGTTGTAGTGTTCATTGTTGTAGTGTTCGTTGTTGAGATGTTCGTTGTTGTAGTGTTTGTTGTTGTAGTGTTCGTTGTTGTGGTGTTCGTTGTGGTAGTGTTCGTTGTTGTAATGTTCGTTGTTGTAGTTTTCGATGTTTTGGTGTTCGTTGTTGTAGTGTTTGTTGTTGTAGTGTTCGTTGTTGTAGTGTTCGTTGTTGAGATGTTCGTTGTTGAGATGTTCGTTGTTGTGAGTCATTGTTGTAGTGTTCGTTGTTGAGATGTTCGTTGTTGAGATGTTCGTTGTTGTAGTGTTCGTTGTTGTAGTGTTCGTTGTCGTAGTGTTCGTTGTTGTAGTGTTCGTAGTTCTATTTTCGTTGTTGTAGTGTTCGTTGTTGTACTGTTCGTTGTTGAGATGTTCGTTGTTGTAGTGTTCGTTGTTGTGGTGTTCGTTGTGGTAGTGTTCGTTGTTGTAATGTTCGTTGTTGTAGTGTTCGATGTTTTGGTGTTCATTATTGTGGTGTTCGTTGTTGTAGTGTTCGTTGTTGTACTGTTCGTTGTTGAGATGTTCGTTGTTGAGATGTTCGTTGTTGTGATGTTCGTTCTTGTGGTGTTCGTTGTTGTAGTGTTCGTTGTTGAGATGTTCGTTGTTGTGGTGCTCGTTGTTATAGTGTTCATTGTTGTAGTGTTCGTAGTTGAGATGTTCGTTGTTGAGACGTTCGTTGTTGAGATGTTCGTTGTTGTAGTGTTCGTTGTTGTGATGCTCGTTGTTGTGGTGTTCGTTGTTTTAGTATTCGTTGTTGAGAGGTTCGTTGTTGAGATCTTCCTTGTTGAGTTGTTCGTTGTTGGTAAGTTCGTTGATGTGGTGTTTGTTGTTGAGATGTTCGTAGTTGTGGTGTTCGGTGTTGTAGTGTTCGTTTTTGTAGTGTTCGTTGTTGTAGTGTTCGTTGTTCTGATTTTCGTTGTTGTAGTGTTCATTATTGTGGTGTTCGTTGTTGTGGTGTTTGTTGTTGTAGTGTTCATTGTTGTAATGTTCGTTGTTGTAGTGTTCGTTGTTGTAGTGTTCGTTGTTGTAATGTTCGTTGTTTTAGTTATCGTCGTTGTAATGTTCGTTGTTGTAATGTTCGTTCTTGCAGTGTTCATTGTTGTAATGTACGTTGTTGTAGTGTTCATTGTTGTAAAGTAGTTGTTGTAGTGTTCGTTGTTGTAACGTACTTTATTGTAGTGTTGATGTTGTAGTGTTCATTATTGTAATGTTCGTTTTTGTAGTGTTTGTTGTTGTAGTGCTCGTTGTTGTAGTGTTCACTACGTACACTACGTTTTTGTAGTGTTCACTACGTACACTACGTTGTTGTAGTGTTCGTTGTTGTAATGTTCGTTGTTGTAGTGTTCGTTGTTGTAGTTTTAGTTGTTGTAATGTTCGTTGTTGTAGTGTTAGTAGTTGTAATGTTCGTTGTTTTAGTGTTCGTTGTTGTAGTGTTCATTGTTGTAATGTTCGTTGTTGTAGTGTTCATTGTTGTAATGTTAGTTATTGTAGTGTTCGTTGTTGTAAAGTTCGTTGTTGTAGTGTTCGTTGTTGTAGTGTTCATTGTTTTAATGTTCGTTGTTGTAGTGTTCGTTGTTGTAGTGTTCGTTTTTGTAGTGTTCGTTGTTATGGTGTTCATTGTTGTGGTATTCGTTGTTGTAGTGTTCGTTGTTGAGGTGTTCGTTGTTGTTGTGTTCGTTGTTGTGATGCTCGTTGTTGAGATGTTCGTTGTTGTGGTGTTCATTGTTGTAGTGTTCGTTGTTGTAGTATTCGTTGTTGAAGTGTTCGTTGTTGTAGTGTTCGTTGTTTTAGTGTTTTTTTTTGTGGTGTTCGTTGTTGTAGTGTTCGTTGTTGTGGTGTTCGTTGTTGTAGTGTTCGTTGTTGTTGTGTTCGTTGTTGTAGTGTTCGTTGTTGTAGTGTTCGTTCTTGAAGTGTTTGTTGTTGTGGTGTTCGTTGTTGTAATGTTCATTGTTGTGGTGTTCGTTGTTGTAGTGTTCGTTGTTATGGTGTTTGTTGTTGTAGTGTTCGTTGTTGAGATGTTCGTTGTTGTGGTGCTCGTTGTTGTAGTGTTCTTTGTTGAGATGTTCGTTGTTGTGGTCTTCGTTGTTGTGATGTTCGTTGTTGTGGTGTTCGTTGTTGTAGTGTTCGTTGTTGAGAGGTTCGTTGTTGAGATGTTCGTTGTTGAGATGTTCGTTGTTGTAAAGCTCGTTGTTGTGGTGTTTGTTGTTGAGATGTTCGTAGTTGTAGTGTTCGTTGTTGTAGTGTTCGTTGTTGCAGTTGTTCGTTGTTGTAATGTTCGTTGTTTTAGTTATCGTTGTTGTAATGTTCGTTGTTGTAATGTTCGTTCTTGCAGTGTTCATTGTTGTAATGTACGTTGTTGTAGTGTTCATTGTTGTAACGTTAGTTGTTGTAGTGTTCGTTGTTGTAACGTACTTTATTGTAGTGTTGATGTTGTAGTGTTCATTATTGTAATGTTCGTTGTTGTAGTGTTCGTTGTTGTAGTGTTCGTTGTTGTAGTGTTCATTGTTGTAATGTTTGTTGTTGTAGTGTTCGTTGTTGTAGTGTTCGTTTTTGTAGTGTTCTTTGTTGTGGTGTTCATTGTTGTGGTATTCCTTGTTGTAGTGTTCGTTGTTGTGGTGTTCGTTGTTGTTGTGTTCGTTGTTGTGATGCTCGTTGTTGAGATGTTCGTTGTTGTGGTGTTTGTTGTTGTAGTGTTCGTTGTTGTCGTATTCGTTGTTGAAGTGTTCGTTGTTGTTGTGTTCGTTGTTTTAGTGTTTGTTTTTGTGGTGTTCGTTGTTGTAGTGTTCGTTGTTGTGGTGTTCGTTGTTGTAGTGTTCGTTGTTGTTGTGTTCGGTGTTGTAGTGTTCGTTGTTGAGATGTTCGTTGTTGTGGTGTTCGTTTTTGTAGTGTTCGTTCTTGAAGTGTTCGTTGTTGTGGTGTTCGTTGTTGTAATGTTCATTGTTGTGGCGTTCGTTGTTGTAGTGTTCGTTGTTGTGGTGTTTGTTGTTGTAGTGTTCGTAGTTGAGATGTTCGTTGTTGAGACGTTCGTTGTTGAGATGTTCGTTGTTGTAGTGTTCGTTGTTGTGATGCTCGTTGTTGTGGTGTTCGTTGTTTTAGTATTCGTTGTTGAGAGGTTCGTTGTTGAGATCTTCCTTGTTGAGTTGTTCGTTGTTGGTAAGTTCGTTGATGTGGTGTTTGTTGTTGAGATGTTCGTAGTTGTGGTGTTCGGTGTTGTAGTGTTCGTTTTTGTAGTGTTCGTTGTTGTAGTGTTCGTTGTTCTGATTTTCGTTGTTGTAGTGTTCATTATTGTGGTGTTCGTTGTTGTGGTGTTTGTTGTTGTAGTGTTCATTGTTGTAATGTTCGTTGTTGTAGTGTTCGTTGTTGTAGTGTTCGTTGTTGTAATGTTCGTTGTTTTAGTTATCGTCGTTGTAATGTTCGTTGTTGTAATGTTCGTTCTTGCAGTGTTCATTGTTGTAATGTACGTTGTTGTAGTGTTCATTGTTGTAAAGTAGTTGTTGTAGTGTTCGTTGTTGTAACGTACTTTATTGTAGTGTTGATGTTGTAGTGTTCATTATTGTAATGTTCGTTTTTGTAGTGTTTGTTGTTGTAGTGCTCGTTGTTGTAGTGTTCACTACGTACACTACGTTTTTGTAGTGTTCACTACGTACACTACGTTGTTGTAGTGTTCGTTGTTGTAATGTTCGTTGTTGTAGTGTTCGTTGTTGTAGTTTTAGTTGTTGTAATGTTCGTTGTTGTAGTGTTAGTAGTTGTAATGTTCGTTGTTTTAGTGTTCGTTGTTGTAGTGTTCATTGTTGTAATGTTCGTTGTTGTAGTGTTCATTGTTGTAATGTTAGTTATTGTAGTGTTCGTTGTTGTAAAGTTCGTTGTTGTAGTGTTCGTTGTTGTAGTGTTCATTGTTTTAATGTTCGTTGTTGTAGTGTTCGTTGTTGTAGTGTTCGTTTTTGTAGTGTTCGTTGTTATGGTGTTCATTGTTGTGGTATTCGTTGTTGTAGTGTTCGTTGTTGAGGTGTTCGTTGTTGTTGTGTTCGTTGTTGTGATGCTCGTTGTTGAGATGTTCGTTGTTGTGGTGTTCATTGTTGTAGTGTTCGTTGTTGTAGTATTCGTTGTTGAAGTGTTCGTTGTTGTAGTGTTCGTTGTTTTAGTGTTTTTTTTTGTGGTGTTCGTTGTTGTAGTGTTCGTTGTTGTGGTGTTCGTTGTTGTAGTGTTCGTTGTTGTTGTGTTCGTTGTTGTAGTGTTCGTTGTTGTAGTGTTCGTTCTTGAAGTGTTTGTTGTTGTGGTGTTCGTTGTTGTAATGTTCATTGTTGTGGTGTTCGTTGTTGTAGTGTTCGTTGTTATGGTGTTTGTTGTTGTAGTGTTCGTTGTTGAGATGTTCGTTGTTGTGGTGCTCGTTGTTGTAGTGTTCTTTGTTGAGATGTTCGTTGTTGTGGTCTTCGTTGTTGTGATGTTCGTTGTTGTGGTGTTCGTTGTTGTAGTGTTCGTTGTTGAGAGGTTCGTTGTTGAGATGTTCGTTGTTGAGATGTTCGTTGTTGTAAAGCTCGTTGTTGTGGTGTTTGTTGTTGAGATGTTCGTAGTTGTAGTGTTCGTTGTTGTAGTGTTCGTTGTTGCAGTTGTTCGTTGTTGTAATGTTCGTTGTTTTAGTTATCGTTGTTGTAATGTTCGTTGTTGTAATGTTCGTTCTTGCAGTGTTCATTGTTGTAATGTACGTTGTTGTAGTGTTCATTGTTGTAACGTTAGTTGTTGTAGTGTTCGTTGTTGTAACGTACTTTATTGTAGTGTTGATGTTGTAGTGTTCATTATTGTAATGTTCGTTGTTGTAGTGTTCGTTGTTGTAGTGTTCGTTGTTGTAGTGTTCATTGTTGTAATGTTTGTTGTTGTAGTGTTCGTTGTTGTAGTGTTCGTTTTTGTAGTGTTCTTTGTTGTGGTGTTCATTGTTGTGGTATTCCTTGTTGTAGTGTTCGTTGTTGTGGTGTTCGTTGTTGTTGTGTTCGTTGTTGTGATGCTCGTTGTTGAGATGTTCGTTGTTGTGGTGTTTGTTGTTGTAGTGTTCGTTGTTGTCGTATTCGTTGTTGAAGTGTTCGTTGTTGTAGTGTTCGTTGTTTTAGTGTTTGTTTTTGTGGTGTTCGTTGTTGTAGTGTTCGTTGTTGTGGTGTTCGTTGTTGTAGTGTTCGTTGTTGTTGTGTTCGGTGTTGTAGTGTTCGTTGTTGAGATGTTCGTTGTTGTGGTGTTCGTTTTTGTAGTGTTCGTTCTTGAAGTGTTCGTTGTTGTGGTGTTCGTTGTTGTAATGTTCATTGTTGTGGCGTTCGTTGTTGTAGTGTTCGTTGTTGTGGTGTTTGTTGTTGTAGTGTTCGTTGTTGAGATGTTAATTGTTGTGGCGCTCGTTGTTGTAGTGTTCATTGTTGTAGTGTTCGTAGTTGAGATGTTCGTTGTTAAGATGTTCGTTGTTGAGATGTTCATTGTTGTGGTGTTCGTTGCTGTGATGTTCGTTGTTGTAGTGTTCGTTGTTGAGAGGTTCGTTGATGAGATGTTCGTTGTTGTAAAGCTCGTTGTTGTAAAGCTCGTTGTTGTGGTGTTTGTTGTTGAGATGTTCGTAGTTGAAGTGTTCGTTGTTGTAGTGTTCGTTGTTGAAGTGTTCGTTGTTCTGATTTTCGTTGTTGTAGTGTTCATTATTGTGGTGTTCGTTGTTATGGTGTTCGTTGTTCTAGTGTTCGTTGTTGTAGTGTTCATTATTGTTGTGTTCGTTGTTGTGGTGATCGATGTTCTAGTGTTCGTTGTTATAGTGTTCGTTGTTTAGATGTTCGTTGTTGAGATGTTCGTTTTTGTGATGGTCGTTATTGTGATGTTCGTTGTTGTAGTGTTCGTTGTTAAGATTTTCGTTTTTGTGGTGTTCGTTGTTGTAGTGTTCATTGTTGTAGTGTTCGTTGTTGAGATGTTCGTTGTTGAGATGTTCGTTGTTGAGATGTTCGTTGTTGTAGTCTTCGTTGTTATGGTGCTCGTTGTTGTGGTGTTCGTTGTGGTAGTGTTCGTTGTTGTAGTGTTCGTTGTTGTAGTGTTCGATGTTTTGGTGTTCGTTGTTGTAGTGTTCATTATTGTGGTGTTCGTTGTTGTAGTGTTCGTTGTTGTACTGTTCGTTGTTGAGATGTTCGTTGTTGTGATGTTCGTTCTTGTGGTGTTCGTTGTTGTAGTGTTCGTTGTTGAGATGTTCGTTGTTGTGGTGCTCGTTGTTGTAGTGTTCATTGTTGTAGTGTTCGCAGTTGAGATGTTCGTTGTTGAGACTTTCGTTGTTGAGATGTTCTTTGTTGAGATGTTCGTTGTTGTGGTGTTCGTTGTTGTGATGTTCGTTGTTGTAGTGTTCGTTGTTGTGATGCTCGTTGTTGTGGTGTTCATTGTTGTAGTGTTCGTTGTTGAGATGTTCGTAGTTGTGGTGTTCGTTGTTGTAGTGTTCGTTTTTGTAGTGTTCGTTGTTGTAGTGTTCGTTGTTCTGATTTTCGTTGTTGTAGTGTTCATTATTGTGGTGTTCGTTGTTGTGGGGTTTTTTGTTGTAGTGTTCATTGTTGTAATGTTCGTTGGTGTAGTGTTCGTTGTTGTAGTGTTCGTTGTTGTAATGTTCGTTGTTTTAGTTATCGTTGTTGTAATGTTCGTTGTTGTAATGTTCGTTGTTGTGGGGTTTTTTGTTGTAGTGTTCATTGTTGTAATGTTCGTTGGTGTAGTGTTCGTTGTTTTAGTGTTCGTTGTTGTAATGTTCGTTGTTTTAGTTATCGTTGTTGTAATGTTCGTTGTTGTAATGTTCGTTCTTGCAGTGTTCATTGTTGAAATGTATGTTGTTGTAGTGTTCATTGTTGTAACGTTAGTTGTTGTAGTGTTCGTTGTTGTAACGTACTTTATTGTTGTGTTGATGTTGTAGTGTTCATTGTTGTAATGTTCGTTGTTGTAGTGTTTGTTGTTGTAGTGTTCGTTGTTGTAGTGTTCACTTCGTACACTACGTTTTTGTAGTGTTCACTACGTACACTACGTTGTTGTAGTGTTCGTTGTTGTAATGTTCGTTGTTGTAGTGTTCGTTGTTGTAGTTTTAGTTGTTGTAATGTTCGTTGTTGTAGTGTTAGTAGTTGTAATGTTCGTTGTTTTAGTGTTCGTTGTTGTAGTGTTCATTGTTGTAATGTTCGTTGTTGTAGTGTTCATTGTTGTAATGTTAGTTATTGTAGTGTTCGTTGTTGTAATGTTCGTTGTTGTAGTGTTCCTTGTTGTAGTGTTCATTGTTTTAATGTTCGTTGTTGTAGTGTTCGTTGTTGTAGTGTTCGTTGTTGTAGTGTTCATTGTTGTAAAGTTCGTTGTTGTAGTGTTCGTTGTTGTGGTGTTCATTGTTGTGGTATTCGTTGTTGTAGTGTTCGTTGTTGTGGTGTTCGTTGTTGTAGTGCTCGTTGTTGTAGTATTCGTTGTTGAGATGTTCGTTGTTGTGGTGTTCGTTGTTGTAGTGTTCGTTGTTGTAGTGTTCGTTGTTGTAGTGTTCGTTGTTGTAGTGTTCGTTGTTGTGGTGTTCGTTGTTGTAGTGTTCGTTGTTGTTGTGTTCGTTGTTGTAGTGTTCGTTGTTGAGATGTTCGTTGTTGTGGTGTTCGTTGTTGTGGTGTTCGTTGTTGTAGTGTTCGTTCTTGAAGTGTTTGTTGTTGTGGTGTTCGTTGTCGGCTCGACTACGGCTCGAACCTACGTCCGAAAGGATTCCAGACGCTGCCTTAATCGACTGAGCTACAACATGGCCAAAAGAATTGCAACCAGAAGTTCTACTGAGCTTACTTTGATCCTGCAGCCTCTCCGAGACACAAACCAGGGTTGTTCACAATTCCCCCATGCACTCGATCTCTTTCAACAAGCTGTTCTACCTCTTCGCCCTTACTTCATTACACACAGAAATCACAATAGCGTGATGCATCAAATGAACAAATCCACAATGGGGGGGGGGTGTTCCACGAATCCACAAATCCCTTGTGGATTTGTTCATTTGATGCATCACGCTATTGTGATTCCTGTGTGTCATTCCTCTTAGGTCTGGGACTATCCTAGTGGCATACCTCTGAACTTTTTCCAGCTTCGTCTTGGGCTTGACAAGTTATGGGCTCCATGTTGGGGCCGCATACTCTAAGATTGGTCTTATAGATGCGGTATACAAGGTTCTGAATGATTCCTTGAACAGGTTCCTGATGGTAGTTCTGATGTTAGCCAGCCTTGCATTCGCCACAGATGTTATTCTTTTGATGTGGGCATCAGGAGACAGGTTTGGCTTGATATCAACTCCTAGATCTTTTTCTCTGTCCGTTTCATGAAGGACTTCATCTCCCATTCGGTATCGTGTCTGTTCTCCTGTTTTCACCGCCTAGTTTCATTCCCTTACATTTATTCGGGTTGAACTTTAGTAGCCATTTGTTTGATCATTCACTCAGTTTGTCTAGATCATCTTGTAGCCTCATTCTATCTTCCTTTGTCTTAATCCTCCTCATAATATTTGCACCATCAGCAAACAATAAGAGAAACCAATTAGAGTCCTGGGAACTCTCCACTATCACAGTTTGTAAACCTTGTTCACCAGTTAGCGTCTTGGGATCTCATCACCATCACAGGCTGGACACCATGGTCACCAGTGAGCGTGCTGGGAACTCTAAACCATCCCAGTCTGTACACCATGGTCACCATTGAGGGTCCTGGGAACTCTAAATCATCCCAGTCTGTACACCATTGTCACCAGTTAGCGTCCTGGTAACTCTCCACCATCACAGACTGTACACCATGGTCACCAGTTATCGTTCTGGAAACTTTATACCATCGCAACCCTCAAACCTTGGCCCCCCCAGTTGAAGAGACGAATTAATGACGTTATGTTCCGTGCTTAAGATGAAGACATGTTTGGAATCTGCTATAGCTGACTTAGCTTGATTTGAAGTAGGTATCCGAGTGCTTGTACCCAGCTGTGCTGACCACACTGGCTTCCACTCACATCATCTCTTGCAAACGGAAATTTTCTAGACTTTTAATTAACGTAAAAAATATGAAAATTGTATGAAATTTATATGAATATATATAAAAATTGTACCACACTTTACCAATGTGATTTGTGACTGTCAACACACACTCATAGTTCATGGTTAAGGTAACAATATTGACTTTCCTCTGATTGTAATAGTTCTTTTTGTAACTATTTTGTCGACACTACCAATATGTTGTGATGGACCACCAGAAATTTCACTTTTTGTATTAATTAATTTTGACAAACTGGAAACTTTTTCAATAATAACTTTCATGTATAAGCTTACCTAACCTAACCTTTGCTAGCAATCCTAGGCCTAATTCTCGCGATTATAGGCCTAATGTACTACATATAGGTGCAGTACTAGGAATGGGAATTTTTATGTTTTGATTTTAGCTTTTTGGGGACTGTGAAATTAATATTTCAAAAATTAGTTTACTGTTAGTCCATCACTACATAATGGTACTGTCGACCAAATAGGTACAAATAGGTAAGTATGATCAGGTAATGAGGAAGGGTGGAACAATGCAACAATCTTCACCAACCTATTTTGTTGTTGTATCACACTTATAACCGTTCCAACTTTTGTCTAAATTAAGGCATTGATAAATTGGCCAACAAACTATATATCTCTATTGAACCTAATACTTTGGTGAGTGGAAGGTGAGCTTGGAGTGTTCTTGGCTTTGGACGTACCTCTGGTTATATATAAGCTTCCTCACTACTCAAGTGGAATTGTTTGGGTGTGAAGAAATAGTTTTATTGGTTTAGGTAATTCAGTTGGCTGTTTTGGCTCCAGAATTACCAAAATATTCTAGATTAAATTAACTGTTAACCACACTGCATCTTGTCCTTGCTCGGGTTGTTTACAAGTCCCACTTGGTAAAGTGAGAGCGCCGAGCCAGCGAGCATCTTTTTTTATATATATAATGGAAAAATACAAATAAATACAATGATAAAAGCAAGGGTGCCGAACCACCAGAACAAATAAAGACAAAACCGTGAACAGTACAGTAACATGACAATAACAGAACAGCAAGTAACACAAACAGAACTGGGAAGCGTTAACACAAACAAAAATACAAAATACATACACATGATTAGCAGGCAGAAGCAAGGCACATAAAGTTAAGCTTACAAGAAGAGGCACCAGAGTGCCACATCATAATTACAGAAAAATGACAGGAAGAATGACAGGAAGAATACACGAATACCATAATGGCAAAGACAAAAACTACAGTAAGAGCAGGGCACAACCTGCACATAGTCACCCATATCCATACTACTCATGAAACAAAGTTTCTGGATATCTCGCTCAATTCACATCCCACCTAACTCCCAAGGTTTTTTATCCTATGTTATTATATCTGAGAAGACATTACCATTACTAATAATGAAAATGTACAATGAAATCACATTAACGTAATGTAATAATGAGAAAATCCTTTATACATCATGCTTGAAACGCTAATTTTGCTTCAGTTGTAAGCCTCAGGAACCTTAGAGGATTCACTGGTATCATAAGTTGCATTGCTCTTGACCATGTTGTGGCGTGGCTTTTTTATGGTGATAGCTTGGGGGTACCAAGTTAGTGGGTATAGAATCCTCCTCATGGCTCCTACTCATCTATATAAATAAAAATGTAAATGTTCGTTTGTGCATAACCGCTAATCTCCAAAAGTTCTTCACCGATTGATTTGAAATTTTCACACAAAGTTCCATTCGCACCCGAGCAGGTTTTTATATACATACTTTATCGATGTCAGGTCTGTGATGGTAAAAAAAAAAAAAAACATGCTTTTTCTGAAAAACTATGTTTTTCATGTGTTTTTCATGTGAGGGAAATCTTCGAAACCTCTTTACCGATTGCTTTAAAATTTTGACACAACGTTGCATTCAAATAGGCGCGTCTTTTTATACATCTACTATATACATGCCTCACCTGTGACAGGAAAAAACACGTTTTTTTTTAAAACAGCGCCATCAGTTGGACGTAAGAGCAACACACACTGAAATCTCCGAAAGTTCTTCGCTGATTGCTTTGAAATTTTGACACAACGTTGCATTCAAGTAGGCACGTCTTTTTATATACCTACTATATAGATGCCACCCCTGTGACAGGTAAAAACATGCGTTTTTTAAAAACAGCGCTATCTGTTGCACATAATAGCAACATGCACGCTATACTAAATATGTCACGAATTCCATTTCATTGTTTCCGATTGCACTGATAAATTTAATTTTCATAGATTTCGATATATTTTATTTTTTATTGAATTAGTTTGTGTGACATTTGTGTGAATTTGTTTATGTTTGTGTTGGAATTGAGGTGTGTTGTTTGCCATACCGTTCATTTCGTAGGTATAGATGCCACTCCTGTGACAGGTAAAACTATGATATTTCTTGAAAAACAGTGCCATCTGTTGCATGTAAGAGCAACACACATGCTATAATAAATATGTTACAATTCCATTTCAATGTTTGTGATTGCATTATAAATTGAATTTTCATAGATTTTGATTATTTTCCATTTTGATTTATTTATTTTGCGTGAACTGCGTTGGAATTGAGCTGTGTTGTTTACCATACCATTCATTTCGTGCGTATAGTTTATTTGTTCAAAATAGTCAAAATCAAAATAATCAATCAATTAATCAAAAATGAATCAAAATAGTACAAATAATAATAATCAAAATAATAATCAAAATAATATTTTATTCATAACCCAGAGGCCTGGTCAGGGACAGGATCGCGGGGACGTTGATCCTCGGAATCACCACAATGTAGGCTGATAACATATGCATACATCTATACTATGAGAGGAAATATCAGTTTGTGAGTCTGATATCTGTGTGTCTGACCAAAGTTGGAGGCCAGACACTTGGGTTATCCTCGCCCCACTTTGCAGTGGGAATAGTTTGGGGTATGGGCTGGATGTAGGATGGTCGGGGATAGATTAAGTTATTTTTTATTAAATATCATTATTTAAACCCCTCAGGTAATACGTTTGAATTTTATAATGAAATCGTGGACGTGTTTTCCGTAGAGTTTATCGTAAAAATTGTGACCCAGGAAAATGTTAGTTAAACAGATGGGGGGACATGAGATAGATGAGGGGAGATTGGGGACAAGGGACTAATAATAAAAGGGGAGGTGGGCAGGAGGAGGGGCGGGAGGGAGGGAGGGAAAGGGGGGGGGGAAGAAGAGGAGGGAAGGGGGAAGGGGAGGTAAAAGACAAAGACCACTGCCTAATTCCCCTTTACATATTGATGTGAATGTAAATAGCTGTCTGGTGGAGATTGGAGGCCAGACGGAGGAGAGCGGGAAAGAAGGGAGTGAAGTAAGGACAAGTGTGAGGAGGGAGATGATAAGGACATGGGGTGGGAACAAGGGTGGGACTGGGTGAGATGCGAGGGAGACAGGGAAGATGGAGGCAGAGAAAAGAAGGTAAGAAAGGGGAGGGGAGGGGAGGGAAAGGGTAAAGAGGGAAGGGAAGAGTGGGGGATGTGAAGAGAGGTGGAAGGAAGAGGGGAGGAATGATGGTTGGGGGTATGAGATTATCCTGGACACTGCCGGGCGCCCCTCCTGTAATATTATAGTAAAGAGGCAAGTGAGAAGGAAGCCCACCTATGAATACTAACCATATATCACTTAATATATGTAAAAGGGCCAAATCAAAACACTACCTCCCAGAATATGCCTAGAAGGAGTGGGCGTAGGCGTGTCCGCCCTAACCAGCGTTCTCAGCCTCCACACCTTCAGCCACAACATAACCAACCTCAACAAAGCCCTGAACAATGTCAACACCGGCCTCCACACCTTCAGCCAAAACATAACCATAACCAGGCACTGCATCACCAACTTCAACATGGCCCTGAACAACAACAACACCGGCCTCAACCACAACATAACCATAACCAGGCACTGCATCACCAACCTCAACAAGGCCCTGATTAATGTCAACATCAGCAGCACACACACATCACGGGTCTCAACTCTTGAATCAGCGGTTTAGCTCTGGCAAAAATCAGTCTGGACAACTTCCCAGCCTCATATTAAGGCCCTGCTCTAAATGCATTCACAGGGGTCAAACGCCTGAAACCTGTCGGAGTGATCTCATGTGCAATCACTGCCATCGAAGACTCATGTCCATCAAAAGGACTCATGTCGAACCAAAAGGGATCTGGATAGACAAGATCAAATGTTTAAAGAAATGATCTTTGACAATTCTAAGAAATACTCAGACTAAGTACACATTCTTACTTGCCAGCACTCGTACTATCTATACCCAAACACTGCAGATGGCGTTGTGCATTACTCAGCACCTCAGATTTACACACCTCCAGCACACCAGCTGCGAGGTCTGCCACCATACACAGCTGTCTTCTCAAACAAAACGCAGATATGAGGAGTCAATTACAATAATGTTTGCCAGTATCAAGGGCTTCATTACCAATCTTGGCCATCTCACACACAGCTTTGTGAACACTCATCGTCGTGATGTCATTTTTGTGCTAGAAACAATTCTAGATGACAGGACTCCTAAGAACTTTGTTTAAATTGCCGATTATACATCATGGATGCGCCAAGACAAGCCGGGTCAAGGAGGGGCTGTTGCAGTGTGTATCAACAAAACTGTGCATGCCCAACCCATTGATGTGGTCATCTTGAAATTATGGTCTTCAAAATGTGCATAAATCCTGGTGAATCAATACTCATATGTGCAATGTACAGACCTTAATGGCAGGGTGCTTCCCCCAGTCAACTTCCTGATGGACAACCTAAACTCCCTGCTAATGTCAGCACATTATAATTGTCGGTTCAGTGACCTCAGCCAGTATCTCATACAGGGGGATTTTTATGAACGCTTAGCAGTCTTCAACCTCGAAAATTTTGTGAGTTTCCAACCACATATCAGGCTCGTTCCTCGATCCTGTCGTATCTCACCTTCCTGCAAGCAATGTTCATTGCAGACCTACGGGATGTGTTGGTTCTTCAGACCACCAGGCTGTGTTTACTACACTGGTTATCCCAACAGATCGAGGTGAAACATCTGTCCGAACTATCAGGCTTTCGGACAGTGAGAACTTGCCAGCATTTTGCTCAGATCTTGACGCAACTGAGTGGAATACCTTGCTCAAGGGGGACTTGAACAGCCAAGCAAAATCTTTCACCAGTCGTATACTGGTGAAAGAGTTATATAAAGATCGGCAAGCATATTCATCTGAGCACACAATCCTGCCTGTAAACCGGGAGGATGGAACTGTTGCAACCAGCAATCAGGAGAAGGCTGATCTAATGGCAACCCACTTTGCTGCCAAGATTGGCTTGGGAGCTTTAAGGATGTGTGGGTGTGTGTGTGCGATACATTACAGAAGCATAGAGTATGTGGAGCTAGAACAAAGAGAATTGTGTGTTTGAGGGAGATAGCTTTAGCAGTATGAGGAGGGATGAAGTGTAATCACATGCATAGATGAGAGAAGAGGGTTCTACCAGAACAGCATTAGCAGACAGAGTTAACAATCCATTCATACATCTAATCATCCAACCAACCAACCACTCAACAAATTGGACACTTCCCATCACATTTCGCTCCCATCGCTCGCCTGGGATGCCTTCTTGCTTAAATCTAAAGTAGAATCCGATGTAGTGTCAGATCCTCTGGTATATGACTTAATCCCGCGGAAACTCCGCAGCGTGTTCCCCCAGCGTGCCTAGACAGTATACAAATGTTGTGGACCAACATACCAGGGCTGAGCCGAGTGATGACAGCGGTTACAACATTTACTTGGACATTAATGCCACATTTGACCAAGAATGTTAACCTCAACAGTAAACAGTTCAGTGATAGCACGACCTGTACAAGGCCAGTGGACGTGGCATAAAGTGCTGGACTTAACTTTTCTTAGTAATAATTATTTACTTACAAGAAATTTAATTATATTCAACAAAAAACAACAAAAACAAGTACAAAAGGCTCATCTCCGAGCTTTAGCATCTCTCATATTAAGAAAGATTAAGAACATATTGGATAATGGACAAAAAAGACACTAAGATTAGCCTGATGAGCCACATTTATAAGTATATATATAAGTTCCAAACACATATATATGTGGGACGCCGTAATACAGTTGATAGAGTGATCGCCTCGAGTTATTGGATCTGAAGATCAAGTCCCACCCCGAGGAATCTCTGTCACTGTCTCTGGCATAAACAGTGTTGTGACCACAGTAGCCATCATGGACCGCCGCTATGAGGTGTTCACCGTTGGCGATGCCCAGCGCCAGCTCGTGAGGCATGCTCTTCGAAAGACCAAGAGCCAGCGCCGACGCAGCAAGGAGCGAACCCAGGCATACTGGATGGCAAAGGTCTGTGGCAAGGAGGTCCAGACCCTTCCCTCCCGCGCCACCCACTCTCAGTGATTCTCCTCTCCTCTACACACTTGTAGTAAAAAAAAAAAAAAAAAAAAAAAAAAAAAAAATCCCATAAAAAAATTCAAACAAAATTATATACCTTAAAATTTTTTATTTAAATTTATATTTATTTGTTTTTATTTTTGTAGTCTAACAAATTATGACATATAGGAAATTGGAACTTTTTGTTCCAGGTAGCAAATCTTGAACAACAACATATGACATATATTATTATTTGTATATTTGTCTTAGTTTAATTACTGATGAAGCCAGTGTGTAGATCGTTACAATAATTAAGAGGTGAGTAAAGGATGTGGTAATTGTAATAGCGGTAGTGTGCAGTGTATGTGGTTATTGTGATGAAGGTAGTGTGTAGTGTATGTGGTTATTGTGGTGATGGTAGTGTGTAGTGTATGTGGTTATTGTAATGAAGGTAGTGTGTAGTGTATGTGGTTATTGTGATGAAGGTAGTGTGTAGTGTATGTGGTTATTGTGATGAAGGTAGTGTGTAGTGTATGTGGTTATTGGGATGATGGTAGTGTGTAGTGTATGTGGTTATTGTAATGAAGGTAGTGTGTAGTGTATGTGGTTATTGGGATGATGGTAGTGTGTAGTGTATGTGGTTATTGTGATGAAGGTAGTGTGTAGTGTATGTGGTTATTGTGATGAAGGTAGTGTGTAGTGTATGTGGTTATTGAGATGATGGTAGTGTGTAGTGTATGTGGTTATTGTGATGAAGGTAGTGTGTAGTGTATGTGGTTATTGGGATGATGGTAGTGTGTAGTGTATGTGGTTATTGGGATGAAGGTAGTGCGTAGTGTATGTGGTTATTGTGATGAAGGTAGTGTGTAGTGTATGTGGTTATTGTGATGAAGGTAGTGTGTAGTGTATGTGG
Source organism: Procambarus clarkii (assembly GCF_040958095.1). NCBI lineage: Eukaryota > Metazoa > Arthropoda > Malacostraca > Decapoda > Cambaridae > Procambarus > Procambarus clarkii. Next base: position 10,006,392 of record NC_091182.1, on the reverse strand, counting down.
TTATTGTGATGAAGGTAGTGTGTAGTGTGTAGAGTATGGGGTTATTGTAATGAAGGTAGTGTGTAGTGTATGTGGTTATTGTGATGAAGGTAGTGTGTAGTGTATGTGGTTATTGTAATGAAGGTAGTGTGTAGTGTATGTGGTTATTGTAATGAAGGTAGTGTGTAGTGTATGTGGTTATTGTGATGAAGATAGTGTGTAGTGTATGTGGTTATTGTGATGAAGGTAGTGTGTAGTGTATGTGGTTATTGTGATGAAGGTAGTGTGTAGTGTATGTGGTTATTGTAATGAAGGTAGTGTGTTGTGTATGTGGTTATTGTAATGAAGGTAGTGTGTAGTGTATGTGGTTATTGTGATGAAGGTAGTGTGTAGTGTATGTGGTTATTGTAATGAAGGTAGTGTGTAGTGTATGTGGTTACAATAATGAAGATAGTGTGTAGTGTATGTGGTTATTGTGATGAAGGTAGTGTGTAGTGTATGTGGTTACAATAATGAAGATAGTGTGTAGTGTATGTGATTACAGTAATGGCGGTAATGTGAAGTGTATGTGGTTACAGTAATGAAGGAATAGTAATAATTATTAAATATTTATATTATTTTAATAATTATTATAATAATAATTGTTGTAATTAATAAATATTATTCTTCCTTGTGCTGGGTCATGAAGGAAGCGGGCCTCGGGTTAAAGGCAGCTGTGACCATCTATGTCTGGAACCCATAGGTGCGGGGTTCGAACGTCCACCTCCTGGGGCTCGTTTGGCCCAAGCTCTTCAAGTGGCTGGGATCGTTCTTGGCCTTGCTGGGGTGAGTCTTCTTCGGCCTCGACCACCGCGGTGTCCGGGTTTGTAGTCCCTGTGCCTCCTTTACCAACTACGAGGTAAACTCCGGTAGTGTCTTCATGCTTCACAGCATCACTGGAAACACTGACCTGGTCAAAATCTCAATAATGCCTCCTAGTCTTCAGTACTATTGTCTAGGGTTAAGTAAAAGTAACCAAAATTTACCGGTTTACTGGGGCATATCTAGGCTAGACACTGTAATATAAGTAAACAGCTCTATACAACTGCTACTCCCAAAGTATATAATATAGCTTCAATCAAAGATTTTCGGAATCATTATCATGCACACATCAATTGTACACCCTATGAACTAGCTGTCACTAGGCTCCAATCACTTTTGTCACTAGACAAAAGACCAGTTGTATTTGTTGACGAAACTCAAGTGAGTTTGACCCCAGACAAGACGTAGACACCCTAAGCAACGTAAGTTACAAACAGTGAATTGTACAGTTTTTAGTGATGGTCTTCAAGTGTCGGGTCTCGTCCATGGTCTTCGTAGATACAGGTGCCAAAATAAATATTGTCAAGACTTCAGCTCTTAGAGATATTGCAAGTAAGCACTCTGTTACAGTGAGTGAGTCACCAATGACTTTACTGAGTGGTGTTTCTGGGAATAAAGTAACAGTCAAAGGGAAAATAAACCATCCACTCAAGTTAAAGGACATCATGCTTTCCATAACATGCCTAGTTGTGGACAGTATCAGCTTTCCTAGTGACATATTACTAGGGTTGTACACCATGATTGATGAAAATATTGTATTGTTTCCCAATCGTTGGAACATTAGTATTAAGGACAATGTCATTCCATTGTGTAGTATGTATAGAAGGGATCATGAGTTCAACCATCAGGAAGATTATGTTTTGTTGACAGCCGACTTGCCAGCGTTGGCTTGTCAGGCCCATGTCACAGTAACATACCCGAAAAAACAGGCATTCAATTGAAGCATCGTAGTTGTGTAGTTGCTCAGGAAGTGAGTATGGAGACTTTCTGGACGCGACGCCCTAACGGATTGTCATTGTCTTGCTCGCCTAGCGGCTTCCATCTCTGAGGTCAGTGGTTCTACGGCTGCTGAAACTGTGCTGCACTCTCACTCGCTCACAAGAGTTAAAGTTAAGATTGAGGGAGTGCATGAGTTATTGGATATCATTGTAAACAGTGAAACGTGTAAGTATGTTGAACCTTCCTCTTCCTCTCATGTAGTGCAGGATGGTACAGTTACATTGTACGTTGCAAACACTAGCAGTGCCAACATCCATCTCCAGTCTGGCACCCACATTGTAGAGTTTGCCCATTACTGGTTAATGGTGCGAGTGGTGAATGATGTCTCCGTGGAGCATGTTGTGTGTGCATTCACATCAGGAGAATGTGGATCTCAGCCAGAGGTGCAAGTGCAACACCTCATTCCTTCTGATTTTCCCTGACTCCATGGTTCATCTTATAGGAAATTATGAACAAGAATAGCGCAACTTTAACTTTACTTTACCTTTAACTTTACTTTAACAGTAACTTTACTTTAACAGTAACTTTTCTTTAACAGTAACTTTACTTTAACAGTAACTTTACTTTAACAGTAACTTTACTTTAACAGTAACTTTACTTTAACAGTAACTTTACTTTAACAGTAACTTTACTTTAACAGCAACTTTACTTTAACAGTAACTTTACTTTAACAGTAACTTTACCAGGCGACACGTTTGATCTTACATCTCTTATTATTCATAAAATTCCCCCTGTTCCAGGAACTAGACCAATTTACGTACCAGCTTATCGTTTACTACATTCTCAGAGAGCAGAAACTGATAGACTTATAGAGGAAATGCTACAGGATGATGTACTATAGCAAAGTAATTCACCAAGGAACACTCCATTGATTATCGTTCTAAAACAAGATGGGACGTAGAGACCAGAAACGACTATCAGAAGCTGAACAGAGTAACTATACCTGACTGTTTCTCACTTCGTCCTAAATGATTTGTTGCAAAACATAGGTCGAAACAAGGTATTCTCAACTTTAGATTTGTTGCAAGGATTCTGGCAAATCCCATTTGATGAGGAACGTAAACAGGTGAAAGCCTTTCGTATTCCTAATGGTCATTTTCATTTAAAGAGAAAGACGAATCTATTTCATAGATTGATAGGTAGTACTCTTCGAGTGTACTTCGATGATCTCATAATAATGATGCAAGATGTTCAGATTCACTTCCAGAACCTTGAGAAAGTACTTGCAAAAGTAGCAACAGCAAATTAAAAAAAAACTCTCGAAGTGCTAATTTTTAAAGAAGATTAACTTCTTAGGTCATGCAGTTAATCTTCAGGAAATACCTTGAACGAATACAAAATTATTGCTGCCCATGATTTTCCATAGCCATGTAATGCAAAAGCCGTAAGACCTTTCACAGATCTTGTTGGATTTTATCATTCATTTATTACTGGGGTTTCTCTGTCATAGCAGCCCAACTTTACAGGTTGCAAAGAAAAGATGAACATTTTGTTTGGGAAGAAGCTCAAGAACAGTCATTCAATAAACTCAAAGCAGCACTGAATACTGCACCTGTCCTTAGGTACCCAGATTTTTCTAAATCTTTCATGTTAGTCATAGATGCTAGTGATGTTAGCTTGGGTGCTGCATTACTTCAAACCGAAAGTCACAGAGATCATGCAATAGCTTATGCTAGCCGTACAATATCTAAAAAAGAGAAAAATTATAGGGTAACTGAGCGTGAAGCTTTAGCGGTTGTGTGGACTCTGAAATATTTGAGGAATACAATTTATAATTATCCTGTCCATGTTCTTACAGATCATCAACCATTAATTCCTTTTTTTCAAGAATATTAATCACGTGGGAAAATTTGCTAAATATTTGCTCACAATTCAAGAGTTCAACCCAACATTTGGTTATATCCCAGGAAAACAAAATGTTGTAGCTGATGCTTTTTCTTGATATATAGCTGCAATTCATGTAAATTACCCAGCATTAGACGCTACAGAAGTTGAGACAGAACAGAGACAAAACCCCACCATGGGCACTATGGTGGGGTATTGGACAATATGGGCACATGTCATTATGTTTCTGACTAAGCAAGATTCTCATCTAATTCACTAACCCCCAGTACCATTGAAAGAGTTAGTGTTGACAGACAATTTACTGTGTAGAATAGTGAAGCTAGAGACCCCCAAGGAAGTCCTGTCAGTTAGTCTGACAGTTTGACATCTGTCATCAACTAATATCTGTTGTTAGTCTGACATCACTATTAGTACAAAATGTGTTAAAGATTATCAATGATGCTCCTGCTAGCCATGCTCAAATGGCTAAAAAGATTGTTTATTATGTTGATAGATGTTTGATCTGTTTACAGCATTAAAGGCAAGTCATGGGACCAAACCCTATTCATGTGTACCGAGCGACTAAAGCACCATGGGAACGAGTATCAATGGATTTGTTGACAAATTTTGCAGAAACAGAAAAGGGGAACAAACACTTGCTCGTAATGGTTGATAACTTTTCCCGTTATTGTAAATTAGTTCCCATCCAGAAAAAAACAGCAGAAACTATAGTCAGTGCAATCCATGATCAAATAATTTGCAGAGTATACCTAAAATTATCCTTTTAGACAATGGGCCTGAGTTCAGTAATATTATATTAAATAGTTTGTGTGATTTATTAATTAAACATTCAAAAAATATTGTATTATGCCATATCATACAGCAAGTAAGGGTTAGCAGAGCGTACTAACAGGAAAGTGTTAGATGTTTAGAGAGTCACTTTGAATTTTCATAACAGTAATTTGGATCAGTTCGTTCCCATAGCATAATTTGCATAATTATGTGTGGCATAATTTTTCAATTAATGCCTCAACAGGAGAAACCTCTCATGCTATTCTTTATGGCACAGATAAGATCCTTCCTAATGTATTGATTAGTGCACTCAGAGTTCCTTTGTATAACTCAGATGATTATGATCAAGTAAAGCGTAGACATATGCAACTAGTTTTCAAGAAAATTCGAGAACACTTGTCTAATGCAACAACAAAGTTTTCTCGAGCAAGAAATTCACAAGCTAAGCCCTGTAAGATAACTGTGGCATCTGTAATGATGGAACTTGACCAATACAGGTCTGGCCCTGTGTTCAAGATAACTAAGAATTTTTTTGGCCCATATAAGGTAATAGAGCTAATCAAGAGTAATAAATACAAACTTAAGAATCTGTTAAGAAGAGAGTATATAAATGAACACCTAGACCACATGAAGTAGGCTAAAATGACTGTTGATGAGGCTGATGTAGAAGATGATAATGAAGTTACCCAGACAGATTCTTCTATTGTGACACCATCTACAGTGGTTGACAGACCAGTTGACATAAAGCTACCTCATGCCAGCAACTATAATCTTAGATCTAAAGCTTTAGTCTCTACTGTGCACACACCCCAAGTCCACTGTCTAGATGCTAGCGAGATTAACTACCCAGTTGAGAGTCTGACACGCAGTTTCATGTGTTCCTGACCTTCAGTTAGAGCCAGAGTTGTATAGTGCTCTTGAACTAGGTGTTAACATTAGCAGAATGTGTAATTAAGTGCAGTCATCGTTCCGTTTTAGTTTCGCCAAAACAGAAAACTATAGTCTCCTGGACGAAGGCGTTCTCTTGTTTATTGCCTTACTTCCCAGTACTTCGACCTCGTGTCCAATTAATGTCATGAAAAGCATTTACTTTTGCAATGTATTTATTTTTTCAACTTTGTTTTGTTTCTTAATCATATGCCAGTGTGAAGTCTACTGTGCCATTTGTATTGTTACAGTTCATGTCTTCAGGAGTTTTCTTAGTGTTCTAGCAACCATATTAAGGCTTGGGATTCCTGACAAGGAATAGCTCCTGTCACCCCAGAGTTGACTGACTGACTGCTTTCACCAAGATGTTAGCCTTCTCGGTCCAGTCCTTGTAAATATTTTGTAGTGTACATATTTGTTTTCTTTCTTGAAATATTAATTCATTGTAGTTATTAGGTCATGCTCGTGATCCATTTAGTTTCAGATGAGTGTCTTGTATTATGTCCATACACAGATCATTGACACAAGATGTGGATAATTTTTTGGACACAATACTTTCTGAGTATGTATTGTTCATACCTGATGATTAGACATGCATATTTTCTTCATGCTCTTGTTCTAATTAAGCATTGTTACCATCACCTTTTGTCACAAGGTGTTTCACTGAGTAAGACTATGTTATAAGTTTTATGTGAACATGCCAAACTGTGTCAGTATAAACGCACACCTATCCTGTCATTTACTGTGTTATTTGGTCTTTTACATTGTAAGATATTAAGCAAGCCACCGAGGTCCTTCAGAATCTATGTATTAGATAGCCAGAGATTTGTCGACAAGGGACGTCCACTTGGTAGTGTGTCCGAGAGGTGTCAGTTTTCAAATTTTAGGTTGGAGTATAACCAATCACAGAGGCGGTAGGTCTCTGACGTCACACACCATAGAGCTGGTGGGTGCCTGCTCAAGTGGACGGCACCAGTACTTAGCCAGGACTAGAGTACGTAGAACCTCGGTTATGCTGGACCTATATTATTATCTCCTCTCAATAAAGTCCTGTGAAGCTATCTAGTGTGATCTCTTAAGTCCCAAGTAAGAGCCATCTCCAATACTCCAACAAACAAACAATAAAGTTGAATATATCTTGTATTTAAACACTTACTGTCAAACCTTGTAATGTAATGCTGCCGAACTTTGTATTGTAACATTTACTGCATCACCTTGTATTCTAACACCTGCCACACCTTGTGTTGGTACGCTTACTGCCACACCTTGTGTTGTAACACTGCCACACCTTGTACTGTTACCCATACTGACACACCTTGTGTTTTAAAACTTACAGCCACATCTTGTGTTGTAACACTTACTGAAACACCTTGTATTGTAACACTGCCACATCATGTATTGTAACAGTTACTACCACACCTTGCATTGAAACACTGCCACCCCTTGTAATGTAACCCTACCACATCTTGTATTGTAACAGTTACAGCAACACCTTTCATTGTAACACTGACGGCCATACCTTGTTTTGTAAACCTTACTGACACACCTTTTATTGTAATATTTACTCTTTTACCTTGTATTTTAATAAATTACTTCCACACGTTATATTGTTACACTTACTGCTACACCTTGTATTATAACACATACTGCCACAAGCTTGTATTGAAACATTGCCACACTTTAAAGCACTGCCACACCTTGTATCACTTATTGTCCACTTTGTATGATAACACTTACTGCCACACCTTGTATTGAAACACTAACTGCTACAAATGTATTGCAACGCTTACTGCAACACCTTGTATTGTAATACTGCAACACCATGTATTGAAATACTTCCACACCTTGTATTGAAGTACGGCCACACCTTATATTGTAAAACTTAATGCAACAGGTGGTATTCTAACACAGCCATACTGTGAATTGAAATATTTACTGCTACAACGTGTATTGTAACACTTACTGCCATGCTTATAATTTATCGTTCATTATTTTAACAGAAACTTGGCTAAGTAAAGACTATATCCAACTCTACTACTTAGCTGGATATAAAGCCATTCACAACTGTAGGCCTAATATAAAAAGGTGGCGGCTCAGCTATATTACCGAGATACATTTATCTGCAACAGTGTAATTTGTGATAGAGATGACTACTGTGAATATACTTTTGCTCAGTTTACAATTAAATCCCTTAAATCCTCCTTGACTATTGGAACCATCAATACATTTCCCAATACTAACATAGCTTCATTCTCAGATAACCTAAGGAATCTTATTATAAACAACAATCTCAACAAAAAACCATTCATTCTGGGAGGACACTTCAATATTGACCTTGGTCAACAAAATTGCTCTCAAGTTGACTATTTCTTTAACAGCATGAACTTCTGTATGCTAATCCCCACAATCACCAAACCTACCCGAGTCACTCAAACATCAGCCACTACCTTGGATCACATATGGACTAACATAACAGCTCCCCTTGTATGTGGTACAATCTACGACAGAACAACTGACCACTATCCTACCTATCTCATAGCAAACATGGATATAACACCACCAAAAAGCAAGAAACTTACATTCAGGTTACACAGTGAATCAGCTTTAGGCAATCTTACAAATGCACTTCACAATATTAACTGGGATTCTGAATTCAATAATTTTCAGGATATAAATTCATTAGCTAACCTCTTCCTCTCCAAAACTCTAAGCCGTTGCAACCTTCATTGTTCCCTTCTTACCAAGCAAGTAACTGACAAAAGATTAAACAATCCGTGGCTCACAAGTGGTATTCTCAACTCAAGCAACAAAAAACATGAATATGAAAAGAAACTTAGGATTGACCTAGTTACAAAGGAAGTAGTTAAAAGGTGCTCATCAATGCTTACCAGTATCATAAGAAAGGCAAAACTTTCATATTATGTGAATAGATTCAATGAAGCAAAAGGCAACATAAAAAGCACATGGAAAACTATCTCTAGTATCCTAGGAACTAAACAATACTCACATAACCAAATAAAACTCTATAAGGAAGGCTATACACCGTCAACTGATTTAGAAATGGCAAATTAATTTAATAGCTTCTTTTCATCGGTTGATGCTAATCTTGCCTGAAAAATCCCACAGACTCAGACACATATTACCACATATCTCTCAGGCAGATATCCAAACTCTCTTCTCCTTTCACCAGTCAGCCCGGCAGATGTTGTGTCCATCATACACTCACTAAAAACCAAGGCAGGGAACACCAGTGAAATTCCGTCCATTGTATACAAGAGAGCCTCCCATGCCCTTGCGCCACCCATAGCTATACAGTTCAACAAATCCATAGAGTGTCATACCTTCCCTCATATCCTTAAAAAAGCAAGAGTAACGCCAGTCCATAAAGGAGGCAATCTGGCAGACATAAACAATTAAAGACCAATATCAAATCTACCCATTCTATCAAAAATATTTGAACAAATTATCTACAAACAGCTCTATTCCTACCTCCTAAAATTCGACATACTCAGCCCCTGCCAGTTTGGCTTCCGGTCCCAAAAGAGCACCAATAATGCAATCATTAGTCTCCTTGACGTATTCTACTCAGCCCTTGACAAAAATGAGTTTCCGATTGGACTCTTCATTGACCTAAAAAAAGCCTTTGATACTGTTAATCACAACTACCTCCTACTTAAACTCCAGCATTATGGAATCCGAGGCCTTGCCCTGGACTATATCCGATCCTATCTTAGTGACAGACACCAGTGTGTAACCATCAATGATACAACCTCTTCCACTCTACCAATAACCGTTGGAGTGCCACAGGGCAGCATCTTGGGACCTCTTCTATTTCTTATATATATCAATGATCTGCCTAATGTCTCTAATATTCTTAAACATATATTGTTTGCTGATAATACTTCCCTCATCTATTCAGACCCCAACCCACATACACTAAATAATGTTGTGAATAATGAATTAAAAAAGTCCCCTTATGGATGTCAACTAACAAACTAAACATAGAAAAGACCTACTACATCTTATTTGGAAGCAAATCATCGAATGTAATTCAGCTACAGATAGACAACATTAATAACATCAGTAATAAAAATGATGGAAAGTTTCTTGGCCTATTCCTAGACAAGAGACTCAACTTCAGCACCCACATTCAACACATAACTAAGAAAGCCTCTAAAACAGTTGGTATACTCTCCAAAATCAAATATTATGTTCCTAACTCTACTCTCACTATATTATGCACTAATCTATCCCTATCTTAATTATGGTATCTGTGCATGGGGTCTACCGCTGCAAACCACCTTAAGCCCATCATCACCCAGCAAAAATCTGCTATCAGAATAATAACAAATTCTGCTTTCAGACAACACTCGGCTCCCTTGTTTAAATCCATTAACTTGTTAAATATTAAATCCCTCCACACATTCTCTTGTATCAACTACATTTACAAAACCCTGTTCTTAAATGCAAACCATGCTCTGAAACTCTCCCTGGACAGATGTAATAGGACCCATTACCACCACACCGGAAATAAATATCTCTTTGATATCCAAGGGTCAAACTTAATC
>NC_091182.1:9713942-9993942 GCF_040958095.1 Procambarus clarkii | reverse complement strand
GTCATATATCTACATTAATTTTAACTCCAATACAAAAAAATTGACCTCATACATAATGAAATGGGTAGCTTTATCATTTCATAAGAAAAAAGTTAGAGAAAATATATTAATTCAGGAAAACTTGGTTTATTAGGCAAATCGGGCCTTGCATAATAGGCTGATAAGTGCGTTCTGGCTACTAGGTACTACATATATATATATATATATATATATATATATATATATATATATATATATATATATATATATATATATATATATATATATATATATATGTATATATATATATATATGTATATATATATATATATATATATATATATATATATATATATATATATATATATATATATATATATATATATATATATATATATATGTATATATGAATGAAAACTCACACCCCAGAAGTGACTCGAACCCATACTCCTAGGAGCAACGCAACTGGTAACTACAGGGCGCCTTAATCCACTTGACCATCACGGCCGTCAAAAGGAAGTGATAGCCGAGGCTATTTGAGCCACTTCCCCGACGGCAACTCGGATGGTAATCTTGGGCATAGCATTTCACCAAATCACCTCATTCTTTGGGGCACACGTGAGGAACACAAATGCGAACAAGCCTGAATGGTCCCCAGGACTATATGCGAATGAAAACTCACACCCCAGAAGTGACTCGAACCCATACTCCCAGGAGCAACGCAACTGGTAACTACAGGGCGCCTTAATCCACTTGACCATCACGGCCGTCAAAAGGAAGTGATAGCCGAGGCTATTTGAGCCATTTCCCCGACGGCAACTCGGATGGTAATCTTGGGCGTAGCATTTCACCAAATCACCTCATTCTTTGGGGCACACGTGAGGAACACAAATGCGAACAAGCCTGAATGGTCCCCAGGACTATATGCGAATGAAAACTCACACCCCAGAAGTGACTCGAACCCATACTCCTAGTCACTTCAGGGGTGTGAGTTTTCATTCGCATATAGTCCTGGGGACCATTCAGGCTTGTTCGCATTTGTGTTCCTCACGTGTGCCCCAAAGAATGAGGTGATTTGGTGAAATGCTATGCCCAAGATTACCATCCGAGTTGCCGTCGGGGAAGTGGCTCAAATAGCCTCGGCTATCACTTCCTTTTGACGGCCGTGATGGTCAAGTGGATTAAGGCGCCCTGTAGTTACCAGTTGTGTTGCTCCTGGGAGTATGGGTTCGAGTCACTTCTGGGGTGTGAGTTTTCATTCACATATAGTCCTGGGGACCATTCAGGCTTGTTCGCATTTGTGTTCCTCACGTGTGCCCCAAAGAATGAGGTGATTTGGTGAAATCCTATGCCCAAGATTACCATCCGAGTTGCCGTCGGGGAAGTGGCTCAAATAGCCTCGGCTATCACTTCCTTTTGACGGCCGTGATGGTCAAGTGGATTAAGGCACCCTGTAGTTACCAGTTGCGTTGCTCCTGGGAGTATGGGTTCGAGTCACTTCTGGGGTGTGAGTTTTCATTCGCATATAGTCCTGGGGACCATTCAGGCTTGTTCGCATTTGTGTTCCTCACGTGTGCCCCAAAGAATGAGGTGATTTGGTGAAATGCTATGCCCAAGATTACCATCCGAGTTGCCGTCGGGGAAGTGGCTCAAATAGCCTCGGCTATCACTTCCTTTTGACGGCCGTGATGGTCAAGTGGATTAAGGCGCCCTGTAGTTACCAGTTGCGTTGCTCCTGGGAGTATGGGTTCGAGTCACTTCTGGGGTGTGAGTTTTCATTCGCATATAGTCCTGGGGACCATTCAGGCTTGTTCGCATTTGTGTTCCTCACGTGTGCCCCAAAGAATGAGGTGATTTGGTGAAATGCTATGCCCAAGATTACCATCCGAGTTGCCGTCGGGGAAGTGGCTCAAATAGCCTCGGCTATCACTTCCTTTTGACGGCCGTGATGGTCAAGTGGATTAAGGCGCCCTGTAGTTACCAGTTGCGTTGGTCCTGGGAGTATGGGTTCGAGTCACTTCTGGGGTGTGAGTTTTCATTCGCATATAGTCCTGGGGACCATTCAGGCTTGTTCGCATATGTATATATATATATATATATATATATATATATATATATATATATATATATATATATATATATATATATATATATATATATATCAATAAATAAATGCCTTGTATTGTAATATTTACTGACAAACCTTGCATTGTAACACTGCTACAACTTGTATTGTACCACTGCCACCTTGAATTGAAATACTGCCACACCTTGTTTTTTACACTTATTGCCACATCTTGTATTTTTACACTTATTGCCACATTTTGTATTTTTACACTTATTGCCACATCTTTTATTGTAACACTTACTGCCACACCTTTAATATAACAATGATTGCCTCACCTTGTTTTGTAATTCTAACTGCCAGATCTTTTATTATAATGTTTACTGTCACTCTTTTTATTGTTACACTTACTGCCACACCATGCTTGAAACACTGTTTCACCTTGTATTGTAGCACTGCCACACCTTGAGGAGGTACTACTAACCTTATTGTATTGAAGCACTTCCTCACATTGTATTGTAACACTGCCACACCGTGTACTGTATCATTGGCACACGTATTGTGTTGTAACACTTCCTGCCACACCTTGTGTTGTAACACTTCCTGCCACACCTTGTGTTGTTACACTGCCTGTTACGGCCTCCTTGAGCTGGTATCCGGTTCACGTCACCTCTGTGGACATAAAAGTCATTAGCCTGACAGAGAGTATACAAGGAGAATATTGGATGGTAACCTCTCACCGTGGAACAGTGAAATGTAATCGGATGCACAATCTAGACGGCGTTGATATCATTACGTCACTCACCAGTGGACATCATCATTGACCTCACCTCCTAACTGAGGTATGAAACAGGAGCCTTTCTCAAACGCAACACTTCCACCAATAGATGGCGTTGTCTTCGTCTCACTTAATGCCTTGGAGTTGGAGTGAAGGTCCGTAGATGGCTTTGATATCGCCACTCCTCACTTGATATCGTATTACTGCCACACTTTGTAATGTAACACTTCCTGTCAGACTTTGTATTAGAAAACTTACTTCTACACCTTATATTGTAACACTTAGTGCAAGGCCTTATATTGTACACGGTGTGGTTCCAAGGGGTTGTCATAGCCAGAGGGTGGTAAGGGGGGGGGACGAGCTCCCCATTACCTTTAAAATGCTCCTATACGGCATGCATCTCAAATTGCCTTTGACAACCAAGTCCAACTCCTGGCCTGCACGGGTGGCTTAGTCTAAGTCCGGCGGAACTGCTTTTTACCGACAGGAGAAGGGGCGAGGGCGTGCCTCTGGCGCCTTAAAACCAGCTGCTCCGGGTAGATGGGACTCGATTGCCTGGGAAGGCAGCCCATCTAGGGAAAGGAAAACCCTGATTTTAAACCTCCGCTGCCTTGCGGCCATACCCCATTTTTGGGATAGGCTTCAGGAGTCAACCTCGAGGAAAAATCCGGAGTTGGAGCCCCTAAGGCAGTTCGTTGTTGACGTCGACCTAGTTCTGGCAGCTCCTGCGACGTTGCTGGAACCATGTGTATTGGCATTTGCCTTTCTATTGGATAATTTCAGCAACGTGGAGAGGGGAACCTGCTGCATGGGTAGCAGCTTCTCCTCCATATAAACCTACCCAGGCTTTGCGCCCTGGAGAGGGCACTCTAGCTTCGCCTCACAGCGTCGAACCAACACGGGAAGCGACAGTCTACGGGTTTTAAGTCTTCTGCTCGATTGGCGAAGAGTGTGACGCCAGGGGTTGCTTCCGACAGTGGAAGGGGTCATCGCGCCCCACTGGGCAGCTACTACCCGCCTCAAGCTGGGCAACAACCCCAGCCAATAAGGTGTTGCCTCGACACGGTCCGTTAACCTCACTGGGTGCGTGGGGTTTAGGGTGAAAACCGACAAGCGGCCCGACAACTTTGCACCAAACAATACCAAACCTAAGAAGAAAATATCAACTGCCCTAAAGCTGGGCACATGGAACGTCAGGACACTAACACCAGGTTTCTCTGACGACCTGCAAGAAATCAATGACGCCCAAAAAACAGCAATCATCGATAGGGAGCTGAGCAAACTGCAGATGGATATTGTTGCTTTCCAAGAGACCAGGCTCCCTGGATCAGGATCTGTGAGAGAGAGGACCTTCTCTTTCTTCTGGCAAGGAAAACCACCTGATGAGACCAGAGAACATGGTGTAGGATTTTCCGTCAGGAATGCACTGTTGGGACATATTATGCCACCAAAGGGGAAACCGAACGATTTCTGTCTCTGCAACTGCACTCCCAAACAGGACCAGTCAATGTAATTAGTGCATATGCACCAACACTGACTTCTCCAGCAGAGGCAAAGGAAAAATTCTACGATGACCTCAACAGAGCCATAGCGAGAATCCCTGTAAAGGAGCCACTGTTCATCCTCGGCGACTTCAACGCCAGAGTGGGTGCCGAGCACAACATTTGGCCCACTTGTCTGGGTCAATTCGGCATAGGGAGGATGAATTAGACCGGGCAACGTCTGCTAGAACTCTGCTGCCTTCATGGTCTTTGTGTCACCAACACGTTCTTCGGCACAAAGCCTCAACACCGAGTATCTTAGAGACACCCCAGTTCCAAGCACTGGCACCAGCTTGACCTGATTCTTACCAGGCGTGCAAGTCTACCCAGCGTCAAGATTACGCGTAGCAACCAGAGTGCTGTCTGTGACACCGACCACTCCCTGGTATGTAGCAGGGTCAAGATGCAACCAAAGAAGATTCATCACTCGAAAAAGGCGGGCAGACCTCGCATCGACACCACCAAGACCTGCAACCAGGACAAGGTGGAAGATTTGGACGCATGCTCGGGGAAGCTCTCCCTGGCCCAGCCGGGGTCACTGCCTGTAAAAGATGGGAGCACTTCAGAGACGCTGTGTTCAACGCTGCCATTTCCACCTTTGGCAAGAAGACCAGCAGGTCGGCAGACTGGTTCGAGGCTCACTCGGAAGAGATGACACCTGTCATCGAAGAGAAGAGAAACGCCTTGGCAGCCTACAAAGCCTGCCCAAGTCAGTGCAACTTACAGATCCTTCGGGCCGTCCGCTGCAAAGTGCAGCAGAGCGCCAGGCGATGTGCCAACAACTATTGGCTCCAGCTCTGCTCCCAGATACAGACTGCAGCGGATACAGGCAATGTAAAGGGAATGTATAACGGCATCAAGCAGGCCCTCGGCCCAATCCAGAAGAAGACCGCTCCTCTGAAATCTGCCACTGTCGAGGTGATTCAGGACCAGACACTGCAGCTGAAGCGCTGGGTCGAGCACTACTCTGAGCTATACGCCCGGGACAATGTAGTCACCGAAGACGCCCTGAGCGCCATTGAGTGTCTGCCTGTGTTAATGGAGCTCGACAGCGAACCGACCCTGGAAGAACTCAGCGATGCCCTAGACTCCATTGCTTCTGGTAAAGCTCCTGGCAAAGATGGCCTTCCTGCTGAGACCTTAAGTGCTGCAGAGGTAGCCTGCTCATGGAGCTGCATGAAATTCTCTGCCTCTGCTGGGAAGAAGGAGAGGTGCCACAGGACATGAGGGATGCCAACATCGTCACGCTGTATAAGAATAAAGGTGACAGGAGCGACTGCAACAACTACCGTGGAATCTCCCTCCTCAGTATTGTCGGAAAACTGTTTGCTCGAGTCGCATTGAAGAGGCTCCAAGTACTTGCAGAGAGAGTCTATCCAGAATCACAATGCGGATTCAGAGCTGACAGGTCCACCATCGACATGGTCTTTTCCCGCAGACAACTGCAGGAGAATGCAGGGAACAGAAGCAGCCACTCTTCGTAGCCTTCATAGATCTGACGAAGGCCTTCGACCTCGTCAGCAGATTGGCCTGTTCAAGATCCTCCCCAAGATTGGATGCCCACCCAGGCTCCTCAGCATCATCAGATCTTTCCATGAGAACATAATGGGCACCGTGGTCTTTGATGGCCTAACATCAGACGCCTTTGACATCCGAAGTGGAGTAAAGCAAGGCTGCATACTGGCTCCAATCCTATTCGGGATTTTCTTCGCAGTTATGCTGCGGCACGCCTTCGGATCTGTCACGGAAGGCATTTACCTCCGGACCAGGTCGGATGGAAAGCTCTTCAACCTCGCCAGGCTGAGAGCCAAGATGAAGGTTCGGCTTAGGTGTCTGCGCGACTTCCTTTTTGCCGACGACGCAGCAGTCACTGCCCACTCAGCCGATGACCTCCAACCCACTTCAGCGAGGCCTCTCAGGCTTTCGGACTCACCATCAGTCTGAAGAAAACACGTCATGGGACAAGGAGTGGACTCCCCACCTGACATCGGCATCTCCGATTCCAAACTGGAAGTCGTTCACGACTTCGTGTACCTGGACTCCACAATCTCTGACTCCCTCTCTCTTGATATGGAGCTAAACAAACGCATCGGTACGGCATCTACTACCATGTCCAGACTGACAAAGAGAGTTTGGGCCAACAGTAGGTTAACTGAGTATACTAAGATTCAGGTTTACAGAGCCTGTGTCTTGAGCACTCTCCTTTATGGCAGTGAGTCTTGGACACTCCGCGCCCGTCAGGAAAGACAGCTGAATGTCTACCACATGCTCTGCCTTCGACACATCTTGGACATCACCTGGCAGGACAAGGTGACAAACAACACCGTCATAGGGAGATCAAGAATCACCAGCATGTACACAATGCTGAAACAGTGACGAATGCGTTGGCTCGGGCACGTTGTGTGAATCGGCGATGGTAGGATCCCCAAGGATCTCCTGTACGGAGAGCTGAGGCAGGGAAAGCGTCCAGCAGGCAAGCCCCAGCTACGGTACAAAGACGTATGCAAGAGGGACCTGAAAGCCATGGACGTCGATCTTGCTATATGAGAGACACTGGCTGCAGAACCTTCAGCCTGGAGGCAGTCTGTTCAAAGAGGTCTCTCCAAGTTCGAGGAGTCACTTGCCAAGGAATCGGAGGCAAAGAGACAGAGAAGGAAAGTCGGTAGCCAGGAAGACAGACCAGA
Source organism: Procambarus clarkii (assembly GCF_040958095.1). Lineage (NCBI taxonomy): Eukaryota > Metazoa > Arthropoda > Malacostraca > Decapoda > Cambaridae > Procambarus > Procambarus clarkii. The sequence continues at coordinate 9,986,895 of NC_091182.1, read as the reverse complement.
ATCGGACTTCGTTTGTGCTCGGTGTGGGATGGACTGCCACTCTCGGATTGGCCTCATCAGTCACACCAGACGCTGCACCAGGATTGACAACTAGGGCGCAACACCATAGTGTCCCGAGACTGAAGGATACCTACTACTACTATATTGTAACACTTACTGAGGCACCTTATATTAAAACACTTATTGCCATACCTTGTACTGTAACACTTATTGCCACACCTTGTGTTGTTACTCTGCCACACCTTGAATTTTAACACTTCCTGTCACACCTTATATTGTTCAACCTCCTGCCACACCTTGTGTTGTAACACTTCTTGCCATACCATATATTGTTAAACTTATTGTCACACCTTGTAATGTTACACAGCCACACCTTCTATTATTTCACTTACTGCCACACCTTGTATTGTAACACTGCAATGCTTTGTATTGAAACACCTACTGCCACAAACATGAGATTTAAAACTTACTTCCATATCTTGTGTTGGAACACTTACTGCTACACTTTATATTGTAACACTTAGTGCAACGCCTTATATTTTAAAACTGCCTCATCTTATATTATAACACTTGCTGCCACAGCTTATTTTGTAACATTTACTGCCACACTTTGAAATGTAACACTGCCACACCTTGTATTCTAGTACTTTCTACCATATTTTGAATTTAAACATATTACCTCACCTTGCATTATAACGCTTACTGCCACATCTTGTATTGTAACACAATACAATGTCACAATACTTTCTGTCACTGCTTGTAATGTAACACCTTGTGTATAATGCCACGTCTTGTGATGCAACAGTTACTGTCAATTTTTATTGTAACATTTACTGCAAATCCTTTGTTGTATCAGTGACTGCCAGACCTTGTTTTGTAAAACTAACTGCCAACATTTACTGTAATACCTACTGTCACACCTTGTATTGTAACACTTACTTCACCAGATTAAATTGTTACACTTTCAGCCACACACCTTGTTTCGTAACATCTTGTATTGTAACACTGTCAAACCTTATATTGAAACACTATCACACCTTGTACTGTAACAATTTCTGCCAATCCTTGTATTGTAACACTGCTCTACCCTTATCAAAACTCTTTCTGTCATATCTTATATTGTAACACAGTCAGTCCTTGTATTGTAATATTGCAATACCTTGTATTGTAAAACTTACTGCCGCACCTTGTATTGCCATACTTAATGTAACACTTAGTATCGTGAAACTTACTGCAACACCTTGTATTGTAACACTGCCACACCTTCCTTTTTTTCAAACACTTACTGCCACACCTTGTTTTGAAACATGCCACACCTTCTGTTCCACATTTACTGCATCACGTTCTATTGTAACACCTAGTGCTTCACCTAGTCCTAGTGCTGTGGAATGTTAGGACCATGACACCGGGTCTCTCGGAAGATCTGCTGGAAGTGAACGACGCCCGCAAGACAGTTATGATCAACAATGAACTCCTCGGGATCCAGATGGACGTAGTCGCCCTGTACCAGACACGTCTGCCCACAACCGGCAACATTCGGGAGAAGGATTTTACCTTCTTCTGGCAGGGCAAACCAGAAGAAGAGGTAAGGGAGTATTGCGTTGGCTTCCCTGTCAGAAATAGATTGCTAGGGTCCATAGTACCGCCCACGGAGGGGTCTGCAAGTATCATCAAACTTCAGCTTTATACAGCAGCAGGAATGGTCAGCGTCATCAATGCCTGCATACTGTGATGGTAATCTCTTTCAAGAGAGATTGAGCCTGCTCTTCCCTACGTAGAGTTACTTATATATATACAACACTAAGATGCTACCTTCAAGATATGTCTACCAGTAGCACAAAACGTTTTGACCAGGTGGCAAACGTACCCTAAACTCCCCCCACTCCTCACTCCCTCCACGACGGCTCGCCACCGTCGTCAACCAGCAAACTACCATTCCAGTGTGCCTGCTTCTGATTGGTGACCCGCCATCTGCACACCTGCACCTCAGCGCCCTCTACCAAGTCGATGTCTGGTCTTGAACCAGCCATTGAAGTTAGAATATCCTTGTGCTGCCAAGCTGTGAACTGATATACGCTCTGTTTATTGGTGGAGGTTCTCAGCTAGCGCTATATTCTCAGCACCTGTTAATCATTTTTCTGTCTTTATTTTATTTGTAGAGTAACGTCACCCTTGTTCTTAATTTTTATGTTATATTTTTTGACTTGTTTGTTTGCACTGTACATAGCCAAGGAATTGTCTTATTCATAATTTTTAAAGTTAATTAAAGTTTCATTGTTCATACTACGTGTTTTGCGTGTCTTCCCTTACTTTACCACAGACAACAGCCAAGCAGTTGATCTTTTTTTTCTAAAATGTGATAGGCATTGATACCAGCCATTAGGAGGACTGCCGAACACCTACACTTTCCCGTTACACTGACCTCCTCTACCGAAGCGAAGGACGAATTCTATGATGATCTCTGCCTAATTCTTAGAGACCTACCTCAACAAGAGCCAGTCTTCCTCCTGGGAGACTTTAATGTAAAGGTTGGTTCTGATCACAGCTCTTGGCCTTGCTGCCTGGGCTAGTTTGGATTTGGGAAAATGAATGAGAATGGGCAGCGCCTCTGGAGTTCTGCTGTCGTTATGATCTCTGTGTCATCAATTCCTTCTTCGACACGAAGCCCCATTACAAGGTTCCCTGGAGACACCCCAGGTCTAAGCATTTGCACCAACTCGAGCTGATGGTTACGGGGCGTAGCAATCAGAGAAGCATCAAACTGACCCGCAGCTTTCAGATCGCAGATTGTAATACCGACCATTCCCTCGTAATTTGCAAAGTAAAGTTCCAAACCCGGAAAATCCACCGAGCAAAGAAGGAGGAAAGACCACACATTAACGTAAACAGTACCCGTGACCTTCATAAGGTGGGTGAGTTCACTGCTGCGCTGGTAAATGCCCTTCTTGGACCACCCTGAGATAGCGCAAGTGAGAGGTAGTCAAACCTCGGGGGGCTCTATTTTCAAAACTGCCATGTCCACCTTCGGTAAGAGGCAGAACAAGTCAGCAGACTGGTTCGAGGCCAGTGGAGAGGAACTGTTACCCATCGAAGACGAAAAGCGACGAGCTCTCTCAGTCTAGAAGAACCTGCCCTCAGAAAGAAACCTACAGGTCCTCCGAACTGCCCGCAGAAGAATTCAACAAACTGCAAGGCGCTGTGCTAACGATTACTGGCTCCGACTTTGTTCCAGCATGCAGACCGTGGACACTGTCGGCAACATAAGAGGCATGTACGAAGGGATCAAACAGGCAACATGCCCTACACAAAACAGGACGGCTCATCTGAAGTCAGCCACTGGAGAGATCATTAAAGATCGTGATCAACAGATGAATCGCTGGGTGGAATGTTACTCCGAACTCTACTCCATAGAGATAACTTGGTCAGCATAGAGGCCTTGGATAAAATCGAGTGTCTGCTCATCATGGAAGAACTAGACTTTGAACCGATTGTGAAAGAAGTTGAGAAAGCACTGCATTCACTTTCCTCTGGGAAGGCGCCGGGAGACGATGGGATTCCGCCTGAAGTTCTCAAGTGCGTTTGAGGAACACTTAAAACTGAGCTTCATGAACTTCTATGCCAGTGCTGGAGGGAGGGCTGTTGATCCGCAACATTTATATAATAAACATCATAATTCCAGTGCCCGGCTCTGTTGTGCAGCCGTCAGCACGTCCGCCTTTAAAGTGGCAGACTCGGGTTCTACTCCTGGCTCAACTTTCATCTCAGGTTCAACTTTTTGTCTCCAGCTAAATTTTCACCCTGATAAATTTACTAATTAATGTTTACATTATCTTCAACAGAGTATTGGTAAATGTGAATATGTATATTTAACTAATTATAGCATATATGAGAAACTATATTAGGTCTACAGTGTCATGATCATTTGTTATTTTTTTTTTAACTTTTAAATAACAAACATTGAAGAATTTGTTCTGTAAAACTAACAAAAATAAGAAGAATAGTAAAACTGATGATGGTACATTACGTTGGTGCCAAATACAGTATGTGGGACGTTACGTTGTTAGTCCAAATACATTAGGTGGGTCGGTCCCATGGGTTCCAAATACAGGAAATAGTGCGTTTTGTTGGTTGTTCAATTAATGTATGTGGGGTGTTATATTATTTATTCATATACAGTATGTGGAATATTACGTTGTTAGTCTAAATACAGTAATGGGAAACTACATTGGTTGTTCAAATACAGCAGGTTATATGTTTTGTAATCTATTCAAATACAGCAAGTAGAACGTTACTTTATTGTAATCTTTAATGCCACCCCTTTTATTGTGACGTTTAGTGGTGCACCTGCTATTGTAACACTTCCACACCTTGTAATGCAGCTCTTACTGCCACACCTTGTATTGTAATACTACCACACCTTGTACTGTAACACTGGCCTTACCTTGCAATGTGACACTGCCACACCTTGAATTGTAATACTTACTGTCACACCTTGTATTATAACTCTGCCACACCTTGTATTGTAACTCTGCTATACCATGAATTGAAACACTACCACACCTTGCATTGTAACTCTGCCACACCATGTGTTGAAACACTTCACACCTTCAGGGGAGCCGGTGGCTGAGCGGACAGAACACTGGACGCGTGATCCTGTGGTCCCGGGTTCGATCCCGGGCGTCGGCGAGAAACAGTAGGCAGAGTTTCTTTCACCCTGATGCGCCTGTTACCTAGCAGTAAATAGGTACCTGGGAGTTAGTCAGGTGCTACGGACTGCTTCCTGGGGGTGGAGGCCTGGTGGAGGACCGGGCCGCGTGGACACTAAGCCCCGAAATCATCTCAAGATAACCTTGTATTGTAACACTTACCTACTTGTTGACTGACGGCGCCGTGGAGAGGGGGGGTGGGGGGGGGCTGCTGCAAAGGTGACAGCTTCTCCCCCGTATCAACACATTAACTTTGTGTTGTCTTTGATACTTTAACGTATCTATCCTGGCTTTGCACCCTGGAAAGGCCACTCCAGACCCACAACCAGAGCGCAACTTTATAGTCTCCTGAGACAGAGGGATGCCTTCTAATACTACTGCCACACCCACCTTTTGTTGTACCATCTACTGCCACACCTTGTATTGTAATACTGCCACACCTTGTATTGTAATACTGCCCCACCTTGCAATGTAACATTTGCTGTCACACCTTGTATTGTAATACTGCCACACCTTGAACTGTAACACTGCCCCACCTTGCAATATAACATTTACTGCCACACCTTGTATTGTAATTCTGCAACACCTTGAATTATAATACTTACTGCCTCACCTTGTATTGTAATCCACCCACACCTTTTATTGTAATATTTACCGTCACACATTGTTACATATGATCATTTATATTGTTTATATATAACCATTTTATCCGCAAAATTTATATAATAAACATAATAATTCCAGAGCCCGGCTCTGTGGTGCAGCGGTCAGCACGGCCGCCTCTAAAGTGGCAGACTCAAGTTCAACTCCTGGCGGAGCCTTTTTCTCTCCATCTAAAGTTACACCCAGATAAATTTACTGATTACTATTTTACATTATCTTCAGTTAAGTTTATGTGAAATATGTTAACAAATATTTAGCTAATTATATCGTATAAAAAACTCAATTAACCCTACATTTTCATAATAAATTTTTATTTATTTAACATTGAAATTGCAAACACTGAAGCATTTGTTCTATTAAGAAGTGCAAAAAAAAGTATTGTTAAACTGATGTTGTTACATTATGCTGGTAGTCCAAATACAGTATGATGGCCATTACATTGGTAGTACAAATACAGTGAGACGTTATGTTCGCAGTGCAAATACAGTAACACCGCCACACAGTTTATTGTAACACTTTCTGCAACACATTGCATTGAAACACTTGCTGCCAGACCTTGTTTTGTAACACTTACTGATACACTTTGAATTGTAACACTTACTGCCATACCTAGTGTTGTAACACATGCTTCTACACCTTGTATTCTAAGACTACTGCCCCTTGAAGTATAATATTTCCAGAAATACTTTATATTGCAATACTGCAACACCTTGTTTTGATGCACCACCACATTTTGCATTTCAACACTTTCTACAACACCATGAATTGTAATACTTACTTCCACATCTCGTGGAATATAGAATATAACGAGAATATAAACAATATTTAACTCCCTATAATTGTGACCCTATTCTCATTGACGTAAGTTGAGTAATTACAAGGAAAACAAATTCAGTTTCTACTAAAATATATTGCGCATGCACGAGAGAGGGGTTGAGGGAGGAGAGAGTCGGACACGAGACCTCCATGCAGGTGGACGATGCCTGAGACAACGTGGCGGCCATAAGTCCAGGGACAGGCGAAACTTTCATCAACTACATGATCGGCCCTGGAGTGTGCAATTACTACATTAACAATCCAAGGATAGCATCGGTGGACAACCAGCAGGTTAAGTGGTCTAGTTTTTTTTATAGGAGCTCACTATATAATAACTTTTCCCTTAGTTCATCATTACGTCGTGATACCTGCCCTAACAACAAGTACGTCCACAAGGAATTTAATTGGTCCCTTCCATTGAATCGTAATGATATAATTTAACTTGTATAGACAATTTTTACACCCCATTGGGTTTCCAGCGTGTTTTGGCGCTGCCGTGAGTGCAACAATTTCCCAAGCTACGCTAGCGAGTCACGTGTTCCAGCAAGTTCCAGATGACGCCATCTCGACACCACGCTTCCATTTACTGTCTCAGCTAAGCAGCTGAGATTATTTCAATTTAGTTATTGCTTATGAACACTTGAAACCTAATAATAATTAAAAATTATTTTCATTTATGTGAGCTAGGAAGTCAAGTATAATTTCATAGCCTCATGAACTTTAGATAGGAACAATTTTCTTATCTAACCATTATTCAATATATTCTTGGAACTAACCAAATTATCAAATGTTTATATCATTTATATATCTTAGTAAGAGTTACTAATTTTATTCGAGGAAGAACCAGCCTGATGAAGTGTACTAGGAGTAACTCAACTTCTGGTATTAACCCCCCATTTGTGAAGTTTGGGAAAGTTTACCTCTTGAATAGTAATCTAATCTACAGTCCATTAATATTCAAGGAATAATTCTTAATGGTTACATTATCCACAGGTATTGGTATTTCAGTCCTTTTCTATTGTTTATTTATCTGTTTCCCTTTTCAGTAAAAATAGGGAGGTCCTTCGAGTAATTCAATTAAATATCAATATATTGAGAGTTAGCTTTCCTTCATGACACAAATTTGGTCCTTTTCGAACCGGATACATCCAAATTAATATTAAATTCGATATCAGTTCTCAGAGAACAAAACAAATTTAGTCCTCTTCGAATCTGATAGATAGCTGAGAATCAAGCTATCCTAATTAACCATTACTAATTACCGTGTGTAGTAACCTAGACTAACCATATTTCATTATCTGTGGCTAGCAGCAGTGTACCACATATGTTAGCCTAACTCACACCAATTTATTTGCTGTCTATACCTCATGTATAATGTAGCACTAGTAGTACATAGTCAGTTACCCACAACACTCAGACCTATACCTCACACTGAGGTAAGAATCTTCAAGGTCACCAAGAGCAACAGCTCACAATTTCTACAACAACTCCACATTAACACCTGCGTTAGATTGGCCTCACCATCTAACCATTATTTATCTAGGTGGTAATGACATCCATCCTACTCGACACCCAGCTGAGGTAATTAATCACCTCAAAACAACAATTTCCTCATTTAAACTTGTTAGCAGTTCAGTAGTGTTCACATTAGTGCAACCTCGTCAACTAAGTCATAATAATCGTTGGGGAGTAAGTCAAGAATATTACCAAAAGGCTGCCAAATATATTAACTTTCGACTGAGGAAAACAGTATGATTGGATGCCACTTACATTCAATTTACAGCCAGACCATACAGGCAAAACCTGGCTAGAGATGGTATACACCTGTCAGGTGAGTCTAGGTCACATGTAGTTGACAAAATGATCAACACAATCACCCATCATAAAAGGTTGTGGCTAGCAAGCCAAAATAAACTATATATTTTATATTTTTACTTGTGTGTTCAAGTGCACATTTATATATTATAATATCTAAAAAAACCAAAAACACAGCACATATTCACATTACCACACCATTAATTAATTTACGCCAACCTTTATTAGGTAGGAATTTAGGCTGTGATTGTGCTGAGTTTTGCACAAATGCAGACTAAATAACTTAGAAGTTTCTTTAGTAGAAATTATTTCAACTAGTCTTGAACTAGTCAATAGTGCATTATATTATTCATTATTATACTGATCCTGCAACAGGGTGGGATTCAAGTACCTTATACTGACTCTGATTACAGTATATATACATATGTATATAAATCATTTTGTGTATTCACTATTTGCATATATAAATTTTGAGTGCTGCTGAATGTTCACTATAACATCAAATGGTGATAATGAAGAGCTAGCCAGGAGAATTTCTAATAGTGACATTCAAGTATTGCTCAAAATTCTTAGCTGCTTGTTGTTAGGTAGGTGCATTTAACTCGGAATGAGGAAGAGTGCAACTTAGCCCGAATAATTTAGGCTATAATCAATTTACTTGCCAACTAATGAACAAGTACCCAAGCTACATTAGCAATACCTATTCAAGTCCTATGAAATTTGGACTTAAAGCCACCATGGCTACTCCTGAAAAATTAAGGAGAATCTATATTGGCCTTAAAGGTCATTTAACCAGACTGATCAATAAGTCTGAAACTTTATCTAAAGCAACTCCCATTGATTACCATCAATTAGAAATATCATTGAGAGTAGCTGATCTCAAATTTGATCAAGTTAGATCTATAATCAGGTCTTATCTTGATATACTGAATGCAGCAGAAACTGATCCTGATTGCAGTCTCCGTGGTGTAGTGGTAAGACACTCGCCTGGCGTTCCGCGAGCGCTATGTCATGGGTTCGTATCCTGGCCGGGGAGGATTTACTGGGCGCAATTCCTTAACTGTAGCCTCTGTTTAACGCAACAGTAAAATGTGTACTTGGATGAAAAAACGATTCTTCGCGGCAGGGGATCGTATTCCAGGGACCATAGGATTAAGGACTTGCCCGAAACGCTACGCGTACTAGTGGCTGTACAAGAATGTAACAACTCTTGTATATATCTCAAAAAAAAAAAAAAAAAAAAAAATCGATCAAACTCTAGCTGAGACATCTCAATATGAAGATGACACTCAAGATAAGCTTAATGTACTATGTAATATAGTAAGTCAACATAAATTCAATGCAAATAATACTGTGTCTCAATCCAGTGTACAATTACCTGAGGTTCGTTGACCTACTTTAGACTTACCTACATTTGCAGGACTGGATGAAGAAGATTGGGACACATTTTGGACTTCATTTCAGTTCATATACATGCAAAACCTTCTCTTGATAAGGTTTCTAAATTCTCTTACCTAAACAGTCTTCTCAAAGGGGAGGCTAAAAAGGTCATAAATAACCTAGCTCTTGCTGAGAGCAATTATGAAGAAGCTATAAAACTACTAAAGTTGAACTATTGCAACAAAGAGTTAAGTATAGCTAACCTATATTATCAGTTACTGGATCTGAATGCACCAAGTAACTGACCAGACTCACTTCAAAGCTTCAGGCTAGAAGTAGAGTCTCTAGTGAAGGCCTTAGATACTAAAGTTGATGTACCAGCCTCAGAATGGTCAATTAAGTTACTTTTACAGAGGAAATTACCTCGAAATATTTTAGCAGAAATATTCTCACACCATAAAACCGAGTTTCTCACTCTCGAGCAAATATTCGAGGGGTTAAGAATAATGGTCAACAGGTTGAAAACTGATGATAAGATTAAACCTGAGTCTAAGCAACCTAATACTGACAATTCAGTTAAACCAAAATCGACTTTGAACAAGTCTAGTAAATTCAAGCCTAGGACTGCTCCATCCACGGGAAAGAAGAGTGGTCCCATAGGTATTTATTCTGTATCTCCCTCTGAGACTGTAGTTGATGTGTCTGCTAAGAAGACAAACTCAGCAAGAGAGAGAAAGTGTCTGTTCTGTGAACAAGAGCATGTCACTTATAAATGCAATGTTTATCCTAACTTTGATACCAGGATTAAACGCCTACAAGAATTACATAGATGCACCAAGTGAATGGGTTCTCATGACCCCAGTAAATGTGTAGTCCATCTACGGTTGTGCAGTAGATGCAACAAAGGTATGCATCATTATGCCTTATGTAGAAAGACATCACAATCTACCACACCTCGGGAGGATTTTATGAATTCTCCCACATTTCAATTCTGCAAAGTACACCAAGAAATTAATGTACTTGCAACTGAGTCGGGCAGTGATACTACTCTGCCTACAGCTCCGCTTAAACTAATTAATAGGAAGTATAGAGTCAATACTAGAGGTCTTTTCAATCAAGGATCACAGAAGACCTTCATCACACAACAGTTAGTTGAGCAGTTGAAATTAAAACCTGCCAAACGTGTGAAATTAAGTATCTCTGGGTTCTTGGCTAACAGTGGACCTCGTGAATACCAAGTAATCAAGGTATTAGTACGACTTGGATCTTCCACTAATTCAGTTCTAGCGGAAGTAGTGGATAAGCTTCCTTCAGACCTGCAGGTCACAGGAATCGTTCACACTGCAAAATATCTCAGACGTAACCGCATGAGGCTAGCGTATCACAAAATAAATTCTGACCGCCTCACAGACGTTGGTATCCTAATAGTTGCTGACTATTATTACAGATTTATAAATGGATGCACCCGACAACTAGGGATGAATTTGTTGTCATCTGCTGGAGGCAAATTGCTAACAGGACCGGTGCTTTTTCAGCAAAAATCTGTGTCAACCAACAAACAACCAAATAATTCAATAGTATCGTGACTAGGCTCGGAACAGTCTCCCCTACATTTCAGAGAAATATCTGAAGATAATGAGTCTGATCCACCTGTATTTAGACTGTGGGATTTAGACACTTTAGGTATTGTCCCTGATAAGCCAATCCCTGATGATACGTGGACTTACAGCAATATCTGGACACAGTTGTCTATGGAGATAAACAATACTGGGTGAGACTGCCATGGAAGTTGAATCATCTCCAACTTCCAGTGAATTATTTCATGGCAGCATCCCAATTAAAGTCTCAATTAATATGGCTACAGAAACAGCCTGATAAACTGAATATGTATCATCAATTAATTCAACAACAACTCGACAGTAAATTCATTGAAGTTGTTGATAATGATGACCAAAAAACAGGTTACTATCTACCCCATCACGCTGTAATGAGAGACCCAGTGATGACACCAATACGCATCGTTTTTAACTGTAGTGCTAAAGTGAAGGCAAACAGCGTGTCCTTGAATGAGTGTCTCCAAACTCGACCTAGCCTAACACAAAGGCTATATGACATATTATTACATTCCGTACTGGTATTTTTGCTTATACTGCTGATATCAGTAAAGCTTTCCTTAGAGTAGGCTTACAAGAGGAGGATCGTGATTTTACCAAATTTCTCTGGATTAAGGATCCACTGGATCCTGACAGTAATGTCATAACCTACAGGTTTGCCTCTGTGCTATTCGGCGCGACCTCTTCACCGTTTCTACTTCAAGCAACGTTCGATACACATTTGAAGAAGTCAAATAGCCCTTATAAAGCAGAAATTAGTGGCAACTTGTATGTAGACAACTTCCAGGGTACCACTAATGTCAAATTTAAATTGGTAGAAATTTACAATGAGGCTAATTGTGAGTTGCTAGGAGCCAATATGCCACTACAATCATGGGCCTCAAACAATAAACAATTAAACCAGATGATCGAGAAAGAGTTTCCTGGTTATCGGGTACCTAAGCAATTAAAAGTTCTGGGCATGGAATGGAACACAGTTACCAATGAGAAGAATGTCAAGTCAGTACAAACGAATAATTCAACCCTTACCATGAGAAAATTACTCTCGTATCTCAGTCAACCATTTGGGCTTATTTAGTCCTATTTTAATAGGGGGCAAACTCCTCATGCAGGAATGGTTGCAGAAAAATATGGGATGGGATGATCCGTTGCCAATTGAGTTGCAAGATAAATGGCAAACACTCACAACTGATTTCAATCAATTAGGTGTTTTTAAATTTCCTAGTAATGCTTCAGGACAAAACTTACCCACGAATTTGCACGTCTTTTGCGATGCCTCTGATAAAGCTTATGGCGCTGCAGCCTACTTAGTCAATAATGCACAATCATTTTTACTCACATCCAAAGCAAGAGTTGCTCCAATCAAGAAGAGATCTTTACCTCAAATGGAGTTGACTGCAGGTTGCTGGTGGGAGTAAGATTGGCGCATTGCCTGACCAAGACACTCAATAATATTCACTTTGGTGAGATTGTAGTGTGGTGAAACAATGAGGCAGTCTTACAATGGTTAAGAAACAATAATAATAAAACTCCTTACGTCAGCAATCGTGTTAGAGAAATCCATGAATTATCTGCAGGATTTAAACTCAGACATGTTCCTACCAAGGACAATCCAGCAGATTACCTTTCGAGAGGTTTATCATTAAAAGAGCTGATCAAGTCTCCGATGTGGTTTAATGGACCTTCATGGCTTGTTAGTGGTCCGTGGCCTAAACAGAAACCACAAGTCATCGTGACCAATATCACTACTCCCATGACAGACCCAGAACCTCATCAGACCTTAGCTATTAACCCTCACAATTATTCCAACTTGAGTAAGTTACTAAAAGTAACGGCACATGTATTTGATTTTCTTGCGAAGATAGGAATCAGACATAAGTTTCCCAATCCTATCCTCTATTGGATCAAACGTGCACAGCAAGAGACGTATGGAAGTGAATATGATAACCTTCCAGATAAATTAACCAAGTCTCTAGGTATCTGGTATGATGCCAACACCTATAATATATTAATAAGTATCATAATAATAATAATATTATTATTATTATTCAAAAATTAGATTATTCTAATATCTGTATTTATATGATAGTCATCCACATCTGTAATCATTCATTATGCAGTGATAATTTCACAACTAAAATAGCTACCCAAATATCGTACCCCATTTTAAGCAGAATTGTACATCTGACAGCAAAGCAGATAAGCTGTTCAAGTATTCATGAGAGAGTAAACTGTCCTCACGAGAGAGTAAACTGTCCTCACATCCATCAAATTGCAGCCCATGTGGAAAATCTTAACTCCTAATGTAAATAATATTTAATTAACTGAAATAGAAATATTCGAAGGACCACCCTCTTTGACAAAAGAGGGAAACAAATAAATGAATGTAGGAATTAGTGCCTATGGGCATTATAATAATTAAAACGTTATTTAGAGAGCAATAATGAACTGTATTTGCAATAATGGATTAAGAGTTCGACTTTCACAAGCATTGGGGGTTAATACTAAAGATTATTAAATCCCTAGTACAAATAGTTGACGCTGGTTCTTCGTCAATGAATTAATTAGAATTAATAGGAAAATATGTAAATCAAGTATTATGAAATATTCAATAGAATCAATCATCATGAAATAGAATAGGAATAACCATTGGCAGTAATAATGCAGTAATTAGCATCAAACATGATAATTATGCTTATAAAATTTGTTACTAAAGTGTTAAGAAATATATGCACTAATGATATAAGGCACTAATGATATAAGAATGATACTGGACAGAGTATACAGAGACGAGAGCACGCCCAAATTGGACATACCTGAGCCACACTTGAAGAGTCTTCTCGAAGCATGTACAAAGGAAGCCCCTTTCATCAGTCCACAAGGAGACATGTATTTACAAATAGACGGAGTAGCAATGGGCTCCCCCTTAGGAGTTTTATTTGCTTATTTTTATATGGGAACCATCGAAGACAGGGTCTTCAGTAGCAGACAAAAACTAACTGTATATTGCCGTTATGTAGATGACATATTCGTAATAGTACAAGACTCAGATGAGCTAATTGACCTAAAAAGATATCTAGAGAGAGAGTCAGTACTCCGATTTACACATGAAAATAGTGAAAATAACAGTCTGCCATTCTTGGATGTATTAATAACAAAAACAGGAACCTCTTTAAGCACCAACGTATATACCAAGCCCACCAACATAGGATAATTCCTGAACGGTAGAAGTGAGTGCCCAAAAGATACAAAGCCTGTGTTCTCAATGCTTATATTCGTCGAGCGCTTACCCACTGCTCTGAATGGAGCAACGTGAGTAGAGAGTTTGAAAGAGTAACTCAGGTATTGGTGAACAACGGATATAGCAATGCAGAAATAAACGCTGCTATAAGAAGACACTTGGACCGTTGGTATAATCCAGAACCTAGAACAGAAACCATAATACCTGCAATAAAATTATATTACAAATCAACCATGCACAGTGAACATATAAAAGAGGAAAGAATAATGAAAGAAATAATCCGTAAAGGAGTAAAAAGCACTACCCCTAACCAAAACATAAACCTGATAATATTCTACAAAACCAAGAAGACTTCCGAACTCCTTATCAAAAACAGCCCGAAGCCGACAGAGAACCCTCTACAGCAGTCAAGCGTTGTATACATGTACACTTGCCCCCACGAAGGATGTAACCTTCAATCTAAGTACATAGGTATGACGGCGACCAAGCTGACGAGGCGTTTGACATGCCATCTTCAATCCGGTGCCCCTAAGAATCACATGAGACAAGCCCATGACATCATTTTAACAAGGGAAATGTTGAACAAGAATACCTGCATAATAGACAAAACCCAAGATGCAAGAAGATTACAAATTCTCGAAGCAATTCACATAAGAATAGAACAACCTACCATGAACACCCAAATCACTGAACTATTTACTCTACCCACAATGAGAGTAAGGACAAGACCAGAACATAACGATGCCAACACAGAAGACAATGTCCAACATAACAGGCTAATTACACTGGATTAATCTTTGTATGCAGATAGGAGCTGCCTCGTATGGGCCAATGGGCCTTCTGCAGTTGCCTCTGTTCTTATGTTTCACCCCACATTTATCCCTTATGTATCCCCCCATGTCTTCACCTTTATTGTCTTTATCACCTGACCCAGTGCGGGTATAAAATCAACCACCATTGTAAGATCTCTTCACTTGAGAATGAACCATGGAGGTTCGAAACGTTGTGGAAATTGTATAAATAAGTGTAATACATTCTATAGTAAATCACTTCTTTTCTTCACCTTAAAAGTACGAAAATGAGTTTTGAAGAACTCCTATTTCAACTAAGTCCTGATGCTAAGAAAATAGAGGGATAGAAGCCCTAAACCAGAAAATAATAAATACAGAATATGCGGTCATATTCAATGAAACATATATATATATATATATATATATATATATATATATATATATATATATATATGTATATTGTGACGATAATCTTTTTCAAGAGAGATTGAGTCTGCTCTTCCCTACTTTAAGTTACGTCCCAAGACACAAGTATAAGATGCTACATTCAAGATACGTCACCGGTAGCACAAAACATTTTGACCAGGAGGCAAAACGTATCCAAGATCCCCCCCCCATTCCACACACCCTCCTCACGCTGGCTCGTCATCAAACCAGTTAACTACCGTTCACCAGCTCTCCTGCCTGTTATTGGTGAATCACCAGCCGCGCACCTGCACACAGCACCTCAGCACCCTCTACACGAATCGACGTCTGAGCCTGACCAGCAATCCACTTCAGAATATTCCTTGTGCTCTTAAGGTTGACACCTCTCTCTGGCATACTCGCTCTTTAGCTCGTATACGAAGGGGGGTTTCAGCCATAGCCGATATTCTCAGCACCATTTTAACATTGTATTTTGTATTTCACATTGTCTTTGAATTTTATTTATTAATTAACTGTAATTTCAACTGAATATGAATATATCAATATGCAACTGAAAACTCACACCCCAGAAGTTGCTTCTGGGAGTATGGGTTCGAGTCACTTCTGGGGTGTGAGTTTTCAGTTGCATATTGTCCAGGGGACCATTCTGGCTTGTTCGCATTTGTGTTCCTCACGTGTGCCCCTAAGAATGAGGTGATTTGGTATAATGCTATGCCCAAGATTACTATCCGAGTGCCGGCGGTGGGGTGGTTCAAATAGCCTCGGCTATCACCTCATTATGTCCGGTCGTGATGGTCAAGTGGATTAAGGCGTCTTGTACATACCAGTTGCGTTGCTTCTGGGAGTATGGGTTCGAGTCACTTCTGGGGTGTGAGTTTTCAGTTGCATATTGTCCAGGGGACCATTCTGGCTTGTTCGCATTTGTGTTCCTCACGTGTGCCCCTAAGAATGAGGTGATTTGGTAAAATGCTATGCCCAAGATTACTATCCGAGTGCCGGCGGTGGGGTGGTTCAAATAGCCTCGGCTATCACCTCATTATGTCCGGTCGTAATGGTCAAATGGATTAAGGCGTCTTGTACATACCAGTTGCGTTGCTTCTGGGAGTATGGGTTCGAGTCACTTCTGGGGTGTGAGTTTTCAGTTGCATATTGTCCAGGGGACCATTCTGGCTTGTTCGCATTTGTGTTCCTTACGTGTGCCCCTAAGAATGAGGTGATTTGGTAAAATGCTATGCCCAAGATTACTATCCGAGTGCCGGCGGTTGGGTGGTTCAAATAGCCTCGGCTATCACCTCATTATGTCCGGTCGTGATGGTCAAGTGGATTAAGGCGTCTTGTACATACCAGTTGCGTTGCTTCTGGGAGTATGGGTTCGAGTCACTTCTGGGGTGTGAGTTTTCAGTTGCATATTGTCCAGGGGACCATTCTGGCTTGTTCGCATTTGTGTTCCTCACGTGTGCCCCTAAGAATGAGGTGATTTGGTAAAATGCTATGCCCAAGATTACTATCCGAGTGCCGGCGGTGGGGTGGTTCAAATAGCCTCGGCTATCACCTCATTATGTCCGGTCGTGATGGTCAAGTGGATTAAGGCGTCTTGTACATACCAGTTGCGTTGCTTCTGGGAGTATGGGTTCGAGTCACTTCTGGGGTGTGAGTTTTCAGTTGCATATTGTCCAGGGGACCATTCTGGCTTGTTCGCTTTTGTGTTCCTCACGTGTGCCCCTAAGAATGAGGTGATTTGGTAAAATGCTATGCCCAAGATTACTATCCGACTGCCGGCGGTGGGGTGGTTCAAATAGCCTCGGCTATCACCTCATTATGTCCGGTCGTGATGGTCAAGTGGATTAAGGCGTCTTGTACATACCAGTTGCGTTGCTTCTGGGAGTATGGGTTCGAGTCACTTCTGGGGTGTGAGTTTTCAGTTGCATATTGTCCAGGGGACCATTCTGGCTTGTTCGCATATATATATATATATATATATATATATATATATATATATTATTATTATTAAATATGACCTAAAAGGTAAGATTAATAATTCTAACATGAATTTTCTCTATGTTTCTTATATTTCTTTTCACTGTTGAAGGTAACTGAAAAACCAATTCTCCAAAATTAATTTTTATTTCTAGTCTGACACGACACTTGAACGCGTTTCGTAAAACTTATTACATTTTCAAAGACTTTAGTTTACACACACACAACTATAACTGAACAGAGTTCAAACAGCTTCGATTTTATACCTGCATTTGGGTGAGGTGATATGTTACAACAGTTTTGGATGAGGTAAAAACAAACTTTCAACACAAGGCAGAACACGAAACAATGGGTATAATATTTTGTAATTTAAAGGGAAGAATGGAAGTAACTGCAAAGAGCCTATTGGCCCATATTTCTTGATGCTTCTATATTGGTCCGGAGTCTTGAAGTGGGTAGAATATAGTTGTGCATTAATTGGCTGTTGATTGCTGGTGTCGACTTCTTAATGTGTAGTGCTTCTCAGATATCAAGCCGTCTGCTATCGCTGTATCTATCGATGATTTCCGTGTTTTGTGTTAATACTTTTCTGGTGATGGTCTGGTTGTGGGAAGAGATTATATGATCCTTAATGGAGACCTGTTGCTTATGCATCGTTAATCGCCTGGAAAGAGATGTTGTTGTCTTGCTTATATACTGAATTCTTTGAAGCTTACAGTCCCCAAGTGGGCATTTGAAGGCATAGACGACATTGGTCTCTTTTAAAGCGTTCTGCTTTGTGTCTGGAGAATTTCTCATGAGTAGGATGGCCGTTTTCTTGGTTTTATAGTAGATCGTCAATTGTATGTTCTGACTTTTGTCTGTAGGGATAACGTTTCTATTAACAATATCTTTCAGGAACCTTTACTCCGTTTTATGAGCTGTGGAAAAGAAGTTCCTGTAAAATAGTCTAATAGGGGGTACAGGTGTTGTGTTAGTTGTCTCTTCAGAGGTTGCAAGGCGTTTCACCTTCCTTTTTATGATGTCTTCAACGAAACCATTGGAGAGGCCGTTGTTGACTAGGACCTGCCTTACCCTACAGATTCGTTGTTGAGACGTTCGTTGTTGAGATGTTCGTTGTTGAGATGTTCGTTGTTGTGGTGTTCGTTGTTGTGACGTTCGTTGTTGTGGTGTTCGTTGTTGTAGTTTTCGTTGTTGGGAGGTTCGTTGTTGAAATGTTCGTTGTTGAGATGTTCGTTGTTGTGGTGTTTGTTGTTGAGATGTTCGTAGTTGTAGTGTTCGTTGTTGTAGTGTTCATTGCTGTAGTGTTCGTTGTTGTAGTGTTCGTTGTTCTGATTTTCGTTGTTGTAGTGTTCATTATTGTGGTGTTCGTTGTTGTGGTGTTCGTTGTTGTAGTGTTGATTGTTGTAATGTTCGTTGTTGTAGTGTTCGTTGTTGTAGTGTTCATTGTTGTAATGTTCGTTGTTGTAGTTTTCGTTGTTGTAGTTTTCGTTGTTGAAATGTTCGTTGTTGTAGTGTTCGTTCTTGAAGTGTTCATTGTTGTAATGATCGTTGTTGTAGTGTTCGTTGTTGTAGTGTTCGTTGTTGTTGTGTATGTTGTTGTAGTGTTCACTACGTACATTACGTTGTTGTAGTGTTCATTGTTGAAATGTTTGTTTTTGTAGTGTTCGTTGTTGTAGTGTTCGTTGTTGTAATGTTCGTTTTTGTAGTGTTCGTTTTTATAATGTTCGTTGTTGTAGTGTTCGTTATTGAAGTGTTCATTGTTGTAATGTTCGTTTGGTTAGTGTTCATTGTTGTAATGTTAGTTGTTGAAGTGTTCGTTGTTGTAATGTTCGTTGTTGTAGTGTTCGTTGTTGTTGTGTTCATTGTTGTAATGTTCGTTGTTGTAGTGTTTGTTGTTGTAGTGTTCGTTGTTGTAGTGTATGTTATTGTAGTGTTCGTTGTTGTAGTGTTCCTTGTTGTAATGTCCGTTGTTGTGGAGTTCGTTCTTATAACGTTCGTTGTTGTAGTGTTCGTTCTTCTAATGTTCGTTGTTGTGGTGTTCGTTGTTGTAGCGTTCGTTGTTGTAGTGTTCGTTGTTGTAGTGTTCGTTGTTGTGGTGTTCGTTGTTGTAATGTTAGTTGTTGTCGTGTTCATTGTTATAATTTTCGTTGTTGTGGTGTTCGTTGTTGTAGTGTTCGTTGTTGTGGTGTTCGTTGTTGTGGTGTTCGTTTTTGTAGTGTTCGTTGTTGTGGTGTTTGTTGTTGTAATGTTAGTTGTTGTAGTGTTCATTGTTGTAATTTTCGTTGTTGTGGTGTTCGATGTTGTAATTTTCGTTGTTGTAGTGTTCGTTGTTGTAGTGTTCGTTGTTGAAGTGTTCGTTGTTGTAGTGTTCAATGTTATATTGTTCGTTGTTGTAGTGTTAATTATTGTAGTGTTCGTTATTGCGGTGTTCGTTGTTGTAATGGTCGTTTTTGTGATGTTCGTTGTTGTAAGGTTCGTTGTTGAGGTATTCGTTGTTGTACAGTTCGTTGTGGTGGAGTTCGTTGTTGTGGTGTTCGTTGTTGCATTATTCGTTGCTGTGGTGTTCGTTTTTGTAAAGTTCTTGTTGTGGTGTTTGTTGTTAAGGTTTTTGTAGTTCTAGTGCTCGTTGTTGTAGTGTTCATTGTTCTGATTTTCGTTGTTGTAGTGTTCATTATTGTGGTGTTCGTTGTTGTAGTGTTCATTGTTGCAGTGTTCGTAGTTGAGATGTTCGTTGTTGAGACGTTCGTTGTTGAGATGTTCGTTCTTGTGGTATTCGTTGTTTTAGTGTTCGTTGTAGAGATGTTCGTTGTTGTGGTGCTCTTTGTTGTAGTGTTCATTGTTGTATTGTTCATAGTTGAGATGTTCGTTGTTGAGACTTTCGTTGTTGAGACTTTCGTTGTTGAGATGTTCGTTGTTGAGATGTTCGTTGTTGTGGTGTTCGTTGTTGTGACGTTCGTTGTTGTGGTGTTCGTTGTTGTAGTTTTCGTTGTTGAGATGTTCGTTGTTGTGGTGTTTGTTGTTGAGATGTTCGTAGTTGTAGTGTTCGTTGTTGTAGTGTTCATTGTTGTAGTGTTCGTTGTTCTGATTTTCGTTGTTGTAGTGTTCATTATTGTGGTGTTCGTTGTTGTGGTGTTCGTTGTTGTAGTGTTCATTGTTGTAATGTTCGTTGTTGTAGTATTCGTTGTTGTAGTGTTCGTTGTTGTAAAGTTCGTTGTTGTAGTTTTCGTTGTTGTAATGTTCGTTGTTGTACTGTTCGTTCTTGAAGTGTTCATTGTTGTAATGTTCGTTGTTGTAGTGTTCATTGTTGTAATGTTAGTTTTTGTAATGTTCGTTGTTGTAATGTTCGTTGTTGTAGTGTTCGTGTTTGTAATGTTAGTTTTTGTAGTGTTCGTTGTTATAATGTTCGTTGTTGTAGTGTTCGTTCTTGAAGTGTTCATTGTTGTAATGTTCGTTAGGTTAGTGTTCGTTGTTGTAATGTTAGTTGTTGTAGTGTTCGTTGTTGTAATGTTCGTTGTTGTAGTGTTCGTTGTTGTAATGTTCGTTGTTGTAGTGTTTGTTGTTGCTGTGTTCGTTGTTGTGTATGTTATTGTAGTGTTCGTTGTTATAGTGTAAATGTTGTAATGTCCGTTGTTGTGGAGTTCGTTCTTATAACGTTCGTTGTTGTAGTGTTCGTTCTTCTAATGTTCGTTGTTGTGGTGTTCGTTGTTGTAGCGTTCGTTGTTGTAGTGTTCGTTGTTGTGGTGTTCGTTGTTGTAGTGTTCGTTGTTGTGGTGTTTGTTGTTGTAATGTTAGTTGTTGTCGTGTTCATTGTTATAATTTTCGTTGTTGTGGTGTTCGTTGTTGTAGTGTTCGTTGTTGTGGTGTTTGTTGTTGTGGTGTTCGTTGTTGTAGTGTTCGTTGTTGTGGTGTTTGTTGTTGTAATGTTAGTTGTTGTAGTGTTCATTGTTGTAATTTTCGTTGTTGTGGTGTTCGTTGTTGTAATTTTCGTTGTTGAAGTGTTCCTTGTTTTAATGTCCGTTGTTGTGGAGTTCGTTCTTATAACGTTCGTTGTTGTATTTTTCGTTCTTCTAATGTTCGTTGTTGTGGTGTTCGTTGTTGTGGTGTTCGTTGCTGTTGTGTTAGTTGTTGTGATGTTCGTTGTTGAGATGTTCGTTGTTGTGGTGTTCGTTGTTGTAGTGTTCGTTGTTGTAGTATTCGTTGTTGAAGTGTTCGTTGTTGTAGTGTTTGTTGTTTTAGTGTTTATTTTTGTGGTGTTCGTTGCTGAAGTGTTCGTTGTTGTAGTGTTCGTCGTTGTAGTGTTCGTTGTTGTTGTGTTCGTTGTTGTTGTGTTCGTTGTTGTAGTGTTCATTGTTGGGATGTTCGTTGTTGTTGTGTTCGTTGTTGTGGTGTTCGTTGTGTGGTGTTCGTTGTTGTGGTGTTCGTTGTTGTAGTGTTCGTTGTTGTAGTGTTCGTTGTTGAAGTGTTCGTTGTTGTGGTGTTCATTGTTGTAGTGTTCGTTGTTGTGGTGTTCGTTGTTGTATAGTTCGTTGTTGTTGTGTTTGTTGTTGTACTGTTCGTTGTTGTAGTGTTCATTGTTGTAATGTTCGTTGTTGTAATGTTCGTTGTTGTAGTGTTCGTTGTTGTAATGTTCGTTGTTGTAGTGTTCGTTGTTGTAATGTTCGTTGTTGTAGTGTTCGTTCTTGCAGTGTTCATTGTTGTAATGTTCGTTGTTGTAGTGTTCATTGTTGTTATGTTAGTTGTTGTAGTGTTCGTTGTTGTAATGTTCGTTGTTGTATTGTTCGTTGTTGTAGTGTTCATTGTTGTAATGTTCGTTGTTGTAGTGTTTGTTGTTGTAGTGTTCGTTGTTGTAGTGTATGTTGTTGTAGTGTTCACTACGTACACTACGTTGTTATAGTGTTCATTGTTGTAATGTTCGTTGTTGTAGTGTTCGTTGTTGTAGTGTTCAATGTTGTAATGTTCGTTGTTGTAGTGTATGTAGTTGTAGTGTTCGTTGTTGTTGTGTATGGTGTTGTAGTGATCGTTGTTGTAGTGTTACTTGTTGTAATGTCCATTGTTGTGGAGTTCGTTCTTATAACGTTCGTGGTTGTAGTGTTCGTTGTTCTAATGTTCGTTGTTGTGGTGTTCGTTGTTGTAGCGTTCGATGTTGTAGCGTTCGTTGTTGTAGTGTTCGTCGTTGTAGTGTTCGTTGTTGTAGTGTTCGTTGTTGTAGTGTTCGTTGTTCTGATTTTCGTTGTTGTAGTGTTCATTGTTGTGGTGTTCGTTGTTGAGATGTTCGTTGTTGAGACGTTCGTTGTTGAGATGTTCTTTTTTGTGGTATTCGTTGTTTTAGTGTTCGTTGTAGAGATGTTCGTTGTTGTGGTGCTCGTTGTTGTAGTGTTCATTGTTGTATTGTTCATAGTTGAGATGTTCGTTGTTGAGACGTTCGTTGTTGAGATGTTCGTTGTTGAGATGTTCGTTGTTGTGGTGTTCGTTGTTGTGACGTTCGTTGTTGTGGTGTTCGTTGTTGTAGTTTTCGTTGTTGGGAGGTTCGTTGTTGAGATGTTCGTTGTTGAGATGTTCATTGTTGTAAAGTTCGTTGTTGTGGTTTTTGTTGTTGAGATGTTCGTAGTTGTAGTGTTCGTTGTTGTAGTGTTCATTGCTGTAGTGTTCGTTGTTGTAGTGTTCGTTGTTGTGGTGTTCGTTGTTGTAGTGTTGATTGTTGTAATGTTCGTTGTTGTAGTGTTCGTTGTTGTAGTGTTCATTGTTGTAATGTTCGTTGTTGTAGTTTTCGTTGTTGTAATGTTCGTTGTTGTAGTGTTCGTTCTTGAAGTGTTCATTGTTGTAATGATCGTTGTTGTAGTGTTCGTTGTTGTAGTGTTCGTTGTTGTTGTGTATGTTGTTGTAGTGTTCACTACGTACACTACGTTGTTGTAGTGTTCATTGTTGAAATGTTCGTTGTTGTAGTGTTCGTTGTTGTAGTGTTCGTTGTTGTAATGTTCGTTTTTGTAGTGTTCGTTTTTATAATGTTCGTTGTTGTAGTGTTCGTTCTTGAAGTGTTCATTGTTGTAATGTTCGTGTGGTTAGTGTTCATTGTTGTAGTGTTCATTGTTGTAATGTTCGTTGTTGTAGTGTTTGTTGTTGTAGTGTTCGTTGTTGTAGTGTATGTTATTGTAGTGTTCGTTGTTGTAGTGTTCCTTGTTGTAATGTCCGTTGTTGTGGAGTTCGTTCTTATAACGTTCGTTGTTGTAGTGTTCGTTCTTCTAATGTTCGTTGTTGTGGTGTTCGTTGTTGTAGCGTTCGTTGTTGTAGTGTTCGTTGTTGTAGTGTTCGTTGTTGTGGTGTTCGTTGTTGTAATGTTAGTTGTTGTCGTGTTCATTGGTATAATTTTCGATGTTGTGGTGTTCGTTGTTGTAGTGTTCGTTGTTGTGGTGTTCGTTGTTGTGGTGTTCGTTGTTGTAGTGTTCGTTGTTGTGGTGTTTGTTGTTGTAATGTTAGTTGCTGTAGTGTTCAGTGTTGTAATTTTCGTTGTTGTGGTGTTCGATGTTGTAATTTTCGTTGTTGTAGTGTTCGTTGTTGTAGTGTTCGTTGTTGAAGTGTTCGTTGTTGTAGCGTTCGATGTTGTAGCGTTCGTTGTTGTAGTGTTCGTTGTTGTACTGTTCGTTGTTGTAGTGTTCGTTGTTCTGATTTTCGTTGTTGTAGTGTTCATTATTGTGGTGTTCGTTGTTGTAGTGTTCGTTGTTGTATTGTTCGTTGTTGTAATGTTCGTTGTTGTGGTGTTCGTTGTTGTAGTGTTTGTTGTTGCACTGTTTGTTGTTGAGATGTTCGTTGTTGAGATGTTCGTTGTTGTGGTGTTCGTTGTTGTAGTGTTCATTGTTGTAGTGTTCGTAGTTGAGATGTTCGTTGTTGAGACGTTCGTTGTTGAGATGTTCGTTCTTGTGGTATTCGTTGTTTTAGTGTTCGTTGAAGAGATGTTCGTTGTTGTAGTGTTCAATGTTGTAGTGTTCGTTGTTGTAGTGTTCGTTGTTCTGATTTTCGTTGTTGTAGTGTTCATTATTGTGGTGTTCGTTGTTGTGGTGTTCGTTGTTGTAGTGTTCATTGTTGTAATGTTCGTTGTTGTAGTGTTTGTTGTTGTAGTGTTCATTGTTGTAATGTTCGTTGTTGTAGTTTTCGTTGTTGTAATGTTCGTTGTTGTAGTGTTCGTTCTTGAAGTGTTCATTGTTGTAATGATCGCTGTTGTAGTGTTCGTTGTTGTAGTGTTCGTTGTTGTTGTGTATGTTGTTGTAGTGTTCACTACGTACACTACGTTGTTGTAGTGTTCATTGTATTGTTGTGATGTTCGTTGTTGTAATGTTCGTTTTTGTAGTGTTCGTTTTTATAATGTTCGTTGTTGTAGCGTTCGTTCTTGAAGTGTTCATTGTTGTAATGTTCGTGTGGTTAGTGTTCATTGTTGTAATGTTAGTTGTTGTAGTGTTCGTTGTTGTAATGTTCGTTGTTGTAGTGTTCGTTGTTGTAGTGTTCATTGTTGTAATGTTCGTTGTTGTAGTGTTTGTTGTTGTAGTGTTCGTTGTTGTAGTGTATGTTATTGTAGTGTTCGTTGTTGTAGTGTTCCTTGTTGTAATGTCCGTTGTTGTGGAGTTCGTTCTTATAACGTTCGTTGTTGTAGAGTTCGTTCTTCTAATGTTCGTTGTTGTGGTGTTCGTTGTTGTAGCGTTCGTTGTTGTAGTGTTCGTTGTTGTAGTGTTCGTTGTTGTGGTGTTTGTTGTTGTAATGTTAGTTGTTGTAGTGTTCATTGTTGTAATTTTCGTTGTTGTGGTGTTCGATGTTGTAATTTTCGTTGTTGTAGTGTTCGTTGTTGTAGTGTTCGTTGTTGAAGTGTTCGTTGTCATAGTGTTCAATGTTATATTGTTCGTTGTTGTAGTGTTAATTATTGTAGTGTTCGTTGTTGTGGTGTTCGTTGTTGTAATGGTCGTTTTTGTGATGTTAGTTGTTGTAAGGTTCGTTGTTGAGGTATTCGTTGTTGTACAGTTCGTTGTTGTGGAGTTCGTTGTTGTGGTGTTCGTTGTTGCATTATTCGTTGTTGTGGTGTTCGTTGTTCGTGGTTGTAAAGATCTTGTTGTGGTGTTTGTTGTTAAGGTTTTTGTAGTTGTAGTGCTCGTTGTTGTAGTGTTCGTTGTTGTAGTGTTCATTGTTCTGATTTTCGTTGTTGTAGTGTTCATTATTGTGGTGTTCGTTGTTGTAGTGTTCGTTGTTGTACTGTTCGTTGTTGAGATGTTCGTTGTTGAGATGTTCGTTGTTGTGATGTTCGTTCTTGTGGTGTTCGTTGTTGTAGTGTTCGTTGTTGAGATGTTCGTTGTTGTGGTGTTCGTTGTTGTAGTATTCATTGTTGTAGTGCTCGAAGTTGAGATGTTTATTGTTGAGACGTTCGTTGTTGGAATGTTCGTTGTTGTGTTTTTTTTTTTAAATGTTCGTAGTTGTAGTGTTCGTAGTTGTAGTGTTCGTTGTTGTAGTGTTCGTTGTTCTGATTTTCTTTGTTGTAGTGTTCATGATTGTGGTGTTCATTGTTGTGGTGTTCGTTGTTGTAGTGTTCGTTGTTGTAGTGTTCGTTGTAGATATGTTCGTTGTTGAGATGTTCGTTGTTTTGAGGGTCGTTCTTGTGGTGTTCGTTGTTATAGTGTTCGTTGTTGAGATGTTCGTTGTTGTGGTGTTCGTTGTTGTAGTGTTCATTGTTGTAGTGTTCGTTGTTGAGATGTTCGTTGTCCGTGGTTGTAAAGTTCGTTGTTGTCAAGTTCGTTGTTGTGGTGTTCATTGTTGTTGTGTTCGTTGTAGAGATGTTCGTTGTTGTGATGGTCGTTCTTGTGGTGTTCGTTGTGATAGTGTTCATTGTTGAGATGTTCGTTGTTGAGTTGTTCGTTGTTTAGACGTTCGTTGTTGAGATGTTCGTTGTTGAGATGTTCGTTGATGTGGTGTTCGTTGTTGTGATGTTCGTTGTTGTGGTGTTCGTTGTTGTAGTGTTCGTTTTTGAGAGGTTCGTTGTTGAGATGTTCGTTGTTGAGATATTCGTTGTTGTAAAGTTCGTTGTTGTGGTGTTTGTTGTTGAGATGTTCGTTGTTGAGATGTTC
The DNA here is from genome assembly GCF_040958095.1 of Procambarus clarkii. Taxonomy (NCBI): domain Eukaryota; kingdom Metazoa; phylum Arthropoda; class Malacostraca; order Decapoda; family Cambaridae; genus Procambarus; species Procambarus clarkii. Next base: position 9,960,366 of record NC_091182.1, on the reverse strand, counting down.
GTTGTTGAGATGTTCGTTGTTGAGATGTTCGTTGTAGTGGTGTTCGTTGGGTTGATGTTCGTTGTTGTGGTGTTCGTGGTTGTGATGTTCGTTGTTGCGGTGTTCGTTGTTGTAGTGTTCGTTGTTGAGATGTTCGTTGTTGATATGTTCGTTGTTGTGGTGTTCAGTGATATGGTGTTCGTTGTTGTAGTGTTCGTTGTAGAGATGTTCGTTGTTGAGATGTTCGTTGTTGTGATGGTCGTTCTTGTGGTGTTAGTTGTTATAGTGTTCGTTGTTGAGGTGTTCGTTGTTGAGATGTTCGTTGTTGTGATGGTCGTTCTTGTGGTGTTAGTTGTTATAGTGTTCGTTGTTGAGGTGTTCGTTGTTGTGGTGTTCGTTGATGTAGTGTTCATTGTTGTAGTGTTCGTTGTTGAGATGTTCGTTGTTAAGATGTTCGTTGTTATGGTGTTCGTTGATGTGGTGTTCGTTGTTGTAGTGTTCGTTGTTGTAGTGTTCGTTGTTGTAGTGTTCGTTGTTTTAGTGTGCGTTGTTGTGGTGTGCGTTGTTGTGGTGTTCGTTTTGAGATGTTCGTTGTTGTAGTGTTCGTTGTTGTGGTTTTCGTTGTTGTAGTGTTCGTTGTTGTGGTGTTCGTTGTTGAGATGTTCGTTGTTGTGGTGTTCGTTGTTGTAGTGTTCTTTGTTATGGTGTTCGTTGTTATGGTGTTCGTTGTTGTTGTTTTGTTCGAGGTTGTGGTGTTCGTTGTTGTGATGTTCGTTGCTGTAGTGTTCGTTGTTGCAGTATTCGTTTTTGTGGTGTTCGTTGTTGTGGTGTTCATTGTTGTGGTGTTCATTTTGTTGTGTTCGTTGTTGTGGTGTTCGTTGTTGTTGTGTTCGTTGTTGTAGTGTCCGTTTTTGTGGTGTTCGTTGTTGAAGTGTTCGTTGTTGTAGTGTTCGTCGTTGTAGTGTTCGTTGTTGTAGTGTTCGTTGTTGTTGTGTTCGTTGTTGTAGTGTTTGTTGTTGAGATGTTCATTGTTGTGGTGTTCGTTGTTGTGGTGTTCGTTGTTGTGGTGTTCGTTGTTGTGGTGTTCGTTGTTGTAGTGTTCGTTGTTGTAGTGTTCGTTGTTGTAGTGTTCGTTGTTGAAGTGTTCGTTGTTGTAGTGTTCGTTGTTTTAGTGTTCGTTTTTGTGGTGTTCGTTGTTGAAGTCTTCGTTGTTGTAGTGTTCGTCGTTGTAGTGTTCGTTGTTGTAGTGTTCGTTGTTGTAGTGTTCGTTGTTGTAGTGTTCGTTGTTGAAGTGTTCGTTGTTGTAGTGTTCGTTGTTTTAGTGTTCGTTTTTGTGGTGTTCGTTGTTGAAGTCTTCGTTGTTGTAGTGTTCGTCGTTGTAGTGTTCGTTGTTGTAGTGTTCGTTGTTGTTGTGTTCGTTGTTGAGATGTTCATTGTTGTGGTGTTCGTTGTTGTGGTGTTCGTTGTTGTGGTGTTCGTTGTTGTAGTGTTCGTTGTTGTAGTGTTCGTTGTTGTAGTGTTCGTTGTTGTAGTGTTCGTTGTTGAAGTGTTCGTTGTTGTGGTGTTCGTTGTTGTGGTGTTCGTTGTTGAAGTGTTCGTTGTTTTGGTGTTCGTTGTTTTGGTGTTTGTTGTTGTAGTGTTCGTTGTTGTAGTGTTCGTTGTTATGGTGTTCGTTGTTGTTGTTGTGTTCGTTGTTGTGGTGTTCATTGTTGTAATGTTCGTTGTTGTAGTGTTTGTTGTTGTAGTGTTCGTTGTTGTGGTGTTTGTTGTTGAAGTGTATGTTGTTGTAGTGTTCGTTGTTGTAGTGTTCCTTGTTGTAATGTCCGTTGTTGTGGAGTTCATTCTTATAACGTTCGTTGTTGTATTTTTCGTTCTTCTAATGTTCGTTGTTGTGGTGTTCGTTGTTGTGGTGTTCGTTGTTGTTGTGATGTTCGTTGTTGTGGTGTTCGTTGTTGTAGTGTTCGTTGTTGTAGTATTCGTTGTTGAAGTGTTCGTTGTTGTAGTGTTCGTTGTTTTAGTGTTTGTTTTTGTGGTGTTCGTTGCTGAAGTGTTCGTTGTTGTAGTGTTCGTCGTTGTAGTGTTCGTTGTTGTTGTGTTCGTTGTTGTTGTGTTCGTTGTTGTTGTGCTCATTGTTGGGATGTTCGTTGTTGTGGTGTTCGTTGTTGTAGTGTTCGTTGTGTGGTGTTCGTTGTTGTGGTGTTCGTTGTTGTAGTGTTCGTTGATGTAGTGTTCGTTGTTGAAGTGTTCGTTGTTGTGGTGTTCATTGTTGTAGTGTTCGTTGTTGTGGTGTTCGTTGTTGTATAGTTCGTTGTTGTGGTGTTTGTTGTTGTACTGTTCGTTGTTGCAGTGTTCATTGTTGTAATGTTCGTTGTTGTAGTGTTCGTTGTTGTACTGTTCGTTGTTGCAGTGTTCATTGTTGTAATGTTCGTTGTTGCAGTGTTCGTTGTTGTAATGTTAGTTGTTATCGTGTTCATTGTTGTAATTTTCGTTGTTGTAGTGTTCGTTTTTGTAGTGTTCGTTGTTGAAGTGTTCGTTGTTGTAGCGTTCAATGTCATATTGTTCGTTGTTGTAGTGTTAATTATTGTAGTGTTCGTTGTTGTGGTGTTCGTTGTTGAGATGTTCGTTGTTGAGATGTTCGTTGTTGAGATGTTCGTTGTTGAGATGTTCGTTGTTGAGATGTTCGTTGTTGTTGTGTTCAGTGATGTGGTGTTCGTTGTTGTAGTGTTCGTTGTTGAGATGTTCGTTGTTGAGATTATCGTTGTTGTGATGGTCGTTCTTGTGGTGTTAGTTGTTATAGTGTTCGTTGTTGAGGTGTTCGTTGTTGTGGTGTTCGTTGATGTAGTGTTCATTGTTGTAGTGTTCGTTGTTGAGATGTTCGTTGTTAAGATGTTCGTTGTTATGGTGTTCGTTGATGTGGTGTTCGTTGTTGTAGTGTTCGTTGTTGTAGTGTTCGTTGTTGTAGTGTTCGTTGTTGTGGTGTTCGTTGTTGAGATGTTCGTTGTTGTAGTGTTCGTTGTTGTAGTGTTCGTTGTTGTGGTGTTCGTTGTTGTATTGTTCGTTGTTTTAGTGTGCGTTGTTGTGGTGTGCGTTGTTGTGGTGTTCGTTTTGAGATGTTCGTTGTTGTAGTGTTCGTTGTTGTGGTGTTCGTTGTTGAAATGTTCGTTGTTGTAGTGTTCGTTGTTGTTGTGTTCGTTGTAGTAGTGTTCGTTGTAGTGGTGTTCGTTGTTGAGATGTTCGTTGTTGTGATGTTCGTTGTTGTAGTGTTCTTTGTTATGGTGTTCGTTGTTATGGTGTTCGTTGTTGTTGTTTTGTTCGAGGTTGTGGTGTTCGTTGTTGTGATGTTCGTTGCTGTAGTGTTCTTTGTTGCAGTATTCGTTTTTGTGGTGTTCGTTGTTGTGGTGTTCATTGTTGTGGTGTTCATTTTGTAGTGTTCGTTGTTGTGGTGTTCGTTGTTGTTGTGTTCGTTGTTGTAATGTTCGTTTTTGTGGTGTTCGTTGTTGAAGTGTTCGTTGTTGTAGTGTTCGTCGTTGTAGTGTTCGTTGTTGTAGTGTTCGTTGTTGTTGTGTTCGTTGTTGTAGTGTTCGTTGTTGAGATGTTCATTGTTGTGGTGTTCGTTGTTGTGGTGTTCGTTGTTGTGGTGTTCGTTGTTGTGGTGTTCGTTGTTGTAGTGTTCGTTGTTATAGTGTTCGTTGTTGAAGTGTTCGTTGTTGTAGTGTTCGTTGTTTTAGTGTTCGTTTTTGTGGTGTTCGTTGTTGAAGTGCTCGTTGTTGTAGTGTTCGTCGTTGTAGTGTTCGTTGTTGTAGTGTTCGTTGTTGTTGTGTTCGTTGTTGTTGTGTTCGTTGTTGTTGTGTTCGTTGTTGAGATGTTCATTGTTGTGGTGTTCGTTGTTGTGGTGTTCGTTGTTGTAGTGTTCGTTGTTGTAGTGTTCGTTGTTGTGGTGTTCGTTGTTGTGGTGTTCGTTGTTGTGGTGTTCGTTGTTGTGGTGTTCGTTGTTGTAGTGTTCGTTGTTGTAGTGTTCGTTGTTGAAGTGTTCGTTGTTGTGGTGTTCGTTGTTGTGGTGTTCGTTGTTGAAGTGTTCGTTGTTTTGGTGTTTGTTGTTGTAGTGTTCGTTGTTGTAGTGTTCGTTGTTATGGTGTTCGTTGTTGTTGTTGTGTTCGTTGTTGTGGTGTTCATTGTTGTAATGTTCGTTGTTGTAGTGTTTGTTGTTGTAGGGTTCGTTGTTGTGGTGTTTGTTGTTGTAGTGTATGTTGTTGTAGTGTTCGTTGTTGTAGTGTTCCTTGTTGTAATGTCCGTTGTTGTGGAGTTCGTTCTTATAACGTTCGTTGTTGTATTTTTCGTTCTTCTAATGTTCGTTGTTGTGGTGTTCGTTGTTGTGGTGTTCGTTGTTGTTGTGTTAGTTGTTGTGATGTTAGTTGTTGAGATGTTGTTTGTTGTGGTGTTCGTTGTTGTAGTGTTTGTTGTTGTAGTATTCGTTGTTGAAGTGTTCGTTGTTGTAGTGTTGGTTGTTTTAGTGTTTGTTTTTGTGGTGTTCGTTGCTGAAGTGTTCGTTGTTGTAGTGTTCGTCGTTGTAGTGTTCGTTGTTGTTGTGTTCGTTGTTGTTGTGTTCGTTGTTGTTGTGCTCATTGTTGGGATGTTCGTTGTTGTGGTGTTCGTTGTTGTAGTGTTCGTTGTGTGGTGTTCGTTGTTGTGGTGTTCGTTGTTGTAGTGTTCGTTGTTGTAGTGTTCGTTGTTGAAGTTGTTGAAGTGTTCGTTGTCGTGGTGTTCATTGTTGTAGTGTTCGTTGTTGTGGTGTTCGTTGTTGTATAGTTCGTTGTTGTGGTGTTTGTTGTTGTACTGTTCGTTGTTGTAGTGTTCATTGTTGTAATGTTCGTTGTTGTAGTGTTCGTTGTTGTACTGTTCGTTGTTGTAGTGTACGTTGTTGTAATGTTCGTTGTTGTAGTGTTCGTTCTTGCAGTGTTCATTGTTGTAATGTTCGTTGTTGTAGTGCTCATTGCTGTTATGTTAGTTGTTGTAGTGTTCATTGTTGTAATGTTCGTTGTTGTAGTGTTCGTTGTTGTAGTGTTCATTGTTGTAATGTTCGTTGTTGTAGTGTTTGTAGTTGTAGTGTTCGTTGTTGTTGTGTATGTTGTTGTAGTGTTCGTTGTTGTAGTGTTACTTGTTGTAATGTCCGTTGTTGTGGAGTTCGTTCTTATAACGTTCGTTGTTGTAGTGTTCGTTGTTGTGGTGTTCGCTGTTGTAGCGTTCGTTGTTGTAGCGTTCGTTGTTGTAGTCTTCGTTGTTGTAGTGTTCGTTGTTGTAGTGTTCGTTGTTCTGATTTTCGTTGTTGTAGTGTTCATTATTGTGGTGTTCGTTGTTGTAGTGTTCGTTGTTGTAATGTTCGTTGTTGTAATTTTCGTTGTTGTGGTTTTCGTTGTTGTAGTGTTTGTTGGTGTACTGTTCGTTGTTGAGATGTTCGTTGTTGAGATGTTCGTTGTTGTGGTGTTTGTTGTTGTAGTGTTCATTGTTGTAGTGTTCGTAGTTGAGATGTTCGTTGTTGAGACGTTCGTTGTTGAGATGTTCGTTCTTGTGGTATTCGTTGTTTTAGTGTTCGTTGTAGAGATGTTAGTTGTTGTGGTGCTCGTTGTTGTAGTTTTCGTTGTTGGGAGGTTCGTTGTTGAGATGTTCGATGTTGAGATGTTCGTTGTTGTGGTGTTTGTTGTTGAGATGTTCGTAGTTGTAGTGTTCGTTGTTGTAGTGTTCGTTGTTGTAGTGTTCGTTGTTCTGATTTTCGTTGTTGTAGTGTTCATTATTGTGGTGTTCGTTGTTGTGGTGTTCGTTGTTGTAGTGTTCATTGTTGTAATGTTCGTTGTTGTAGTTTTCGCTGTTGTAGTGTTCGTTGTTGTAATGTTCGTTGTTGTAGTTTTCGTTGTTGTAATGTTCGTTGTTGTAGTGTTCGTTCTTGAAGTGTTCATTGTTGTAATGTTCGTTGTTGTAGTGTTCATTGTTGTAATGTTAGTTTTTATAATGTTCGTTGTTGTAATGTTCGTTGTTGTAGTGTTCGTTGTTGTAGTGTTCAATTTTGTAATGTTCGTTGTTGTAGTGTTTGTTGTTGTAGTGTTTGTTGTTTTTGTGTATGTTGTTGTAGTGTTCACTACGTACACTACGTTGTTGTAGTGTTCATTGTTGAAATGTTCGTTGTTGTAGTGTTTGTTGTTGTAGTGTTCGTTGTTTTAATGTTCGTTTTTGTAGTGTTCGTTGTTATAATGTTCGTTGTTGTAGTGTTCGTTCTTGAAGTGTTCATTGTTGTAATGTTCGTTTGGTTAGTGTTCATTGTTGTAATGTTAGTTGTTGTAGTGTTCGTTGTTGTAATGTTCGTTGTTGTAGTGTTCGTTGTTGTAGTTTTCATTGTTGTAATGTTCATTGTTGTAAAGTTTGTTGTTGTAGTGTTCGTTGTTGTAGTGTATGTTATTGAAGTGTTCGTTGTTGTAGTGTTCGTTGTTTTAATGTTCGTTTTTGTAGTGTTCGTTGTTATAATGTTCGTTGTTGTAGTGTTCGTTCTTGAAGTGTTCATTGTTGTAATGTTCGTTTGGTTAGTGTTCCTTGTGGTAATGTCCGTTGTTGTGGAGTTCGTTGTTATAACGTTCGTTGTTGTAGTGTTCGTTCTTCTAATGTTCGTTGTTGTAGTGTTCGTTGTTGTAGTGTTCGTTGTTGTAGTGTTCAGTGTTGTGGTGTTCGTTGTTGTAATGTTAGTTGTTGTCGTGTTCATTGTTGTAATTTTCGTTGTTGTATTGTTCGTTTTTGTAGTGTGCGTTGTTGAAGTGTTCGTTGTTGTAGCGTTCAATGTTATATTGTTCGTTGTTGTAGTGTTAATTATTGTAGTGTTCGTTGTTGTGGTGTTCGTTGTTGAGATGTTCGTTGTTGAGATGTTCGTTGTTGAGATGTTCGTTGTTGAGATGTTCGTTGTTGAGATGTTCGTTGTTGTTGTGTTCAGTGATGTGGTGTTCGTTGTTGTAGTGTTCGTTGTTGAGATGTTCGTTGTTGAGATTATCGTTGTTGTGATGGTCGTTCTTGTGGTGTTAGTTGTTATAGTGTTCGTTGTTGAGGTGTTCGTTGTTGTGGTGTTCGTTGATGTAGTGTTCATTGTTGTAGTGTTCGTTGTTGAGATGTTCGTTGTTAAGATGTTCGTTGTTATGGTGTTCGTTGATGTGGTGTTCGTTGTTGTAGTGTTCGTTGTTGTAGTGTTCGTTGTTGTAGTGTTCGTTGTTGTGGTGTTCGTTGTTGAGATGTTCGTTGTTGTAGTGTTCGTTGTTGTAGTGTTCGTTGTTGTGGTGTTCGTTGTTGTAGTGTTCGTTGTTTTAGTGTGCGTTGTTGTGGTGTGCGTTGTTGTGGTGTTCGTTTTGAGATGTTCGTTGTTGTAGTGTTCGTTGTTGTGGTGTTCGTTGTTGAAATGTTCGTTGTTGTAGTGTTCGTTGTTGTTGTGTTCGTTGTAGTAGTGTTCGTTGTAGTGGTGTTCGTTGTTGAGATGTTCGTTGTTATGATGTTCGTTGTTGTAGTGTTCTTTGTTATGGTGTTCGTTGTTATGGTGTTCGTTGTTGTTGTTTTGTTCGAGGTTGTGGTGTTCGTTGTTGTGATGTTCGTTGCTGTAGTGTTCTTTGTTGCAGTATTCTTTTTTGTGGTGTTCGTTGTTGTGGTGTTCATTGTTGTGGTGTTCATTTTGTAGTGTTCGTTGTTGTGGTGTTCGTTGTTGTTGTGTTCGTTGTTGTAATGTTCGTTTTTGTGGTGTTCGTTGTTGAAGTGTTCGTTGTTGTAGTGTTCGTCGTTGTAGTGTTCGTTGTTGTAGTGTTCGTTGTTGTTGTGTTCGTTGTTGTAGTGTTCGTTGTTGAGATGTTCATTGTTGTGGTGTTCGTTGTTGTGGTGTTCGTTGTTGTGGTGTTCGTTGTTGTGGTGTTCGTTGTTGTAGTGTTCGTTGTTATAGTGTTCGTTGTTGAAGTGTTCGTTGTTGTAGTGTTCGTTGTTTTAGTGTTCGTTTTTGTGGTGTTCGTTGTTGAAGTGCTCGTTGTTGTAGTGTTCGTCGTTGTAGTGTTCGTTGTTGTAGTGTTCGTTGTTGTTGTGTTCGTTGTTGTTGTGTTCGTTGTTGTTGTGTTCGTTGTTGAGATGTTCATTGTTGTGGTGTTCGTTGTTGTGGTGTTCGTTGTTGTAGTGTTCGTTGTTGTAGTGTTCGTTGTTGTGGTGTTCGTTGTTGTGGTGTTCGTTGTTGTGGTGTTCGTTGTTGTGGTGTTTGTTGTTGTAGTGTTCGTTGTTGTAGTGTTCGTTGTTGAAGTGTTCGTTGTTGTCGTGTTCGTTGTTGTGGTGTTCGTTGTTGAAGTGTTCGTTGTTTTGGTGTTTGTTGTTGTAGTGTTCGTTGTTGTAGTGTTCGTTGTTATGGTGTTCGTTGTTGTTGTTGTGTTCGTTGTTGTGGTGTTCATTGTTGTAATGTTCGTTGTTGTAGTGTTTGTTGTTGTAGGGTTCGTTGTTGTGGTGTTTGTTGTTGTAGTGTATGTTGTTGTAGTGTTCGTTGTTGTAGTGTTCCTTGTTGTAATGTCCGTTGTTGTGGAGTTCGTTCTTATAACGTTCGTTGTTGTATTTTTCGTTCTTCTAATGTTCGTTGTTGTGGTGTTCGTTGTTGTGGTGTTCGTTGTTGTTGTGTTAGTTGTTGTGATGTTAGTTGTTGAGATGTTGTTTGTTGTGGTGTTCGTTGTTGTAGTGTTTGTTGTTGTAGTATTCGTTGTTGAAGTGTTCGTTGTTGTAGTGTTGGTTGTTTTAGTGTTTGTTTTTGTGGTGTTCGTTGCTGAAGTGTTCGTTGTTGTAGTGTTCGTCGTTGTAGTGTTCGTTGTTGTTGTGTTCGTTGTTGTTGTGTTCGTTGTTGTTGTGCTCATTGTTGGGATGTTCGTTGTTGTGGTGTTCGTTGTTGTAGTGTTCGTTGTGTGGTGTTCGTTGTTGTGGTGTTCGTTGTTGTAGTGTTCGTTGTTGTAGTGTTCGTTGTTGAAGTTGTTGAAGTGTTCGTTGTCGTGGTGTTCATTGTTGTAGTGTTCGTTGTTGTGGTGTTCGTTGTTGTATAGTTCGTTGTTGTGGTGTTTGTTGTTGTACTGTTCGTTGTTGTAGTGTTCATTGTTGTAATGTTCGTTGTTGTAGTGTTCGTTGTTGTACTGTTCGTTGTTGTAATGTTCGTTGTTGTAGTGTACGTTGTTGTAATGTTCGTTGTTGTAGTGTTCGTTCTTGCAGTGTTCATTGTTGTAATGTTCGTTGTTGTAGTGCTCATTGCTGTTATGTTAGTTGTTGTAGTGTTCATTGTTGTAATGTTCGTTGTTGTAGTGTTCGTTGTTGTAGTGTTCATTGTTGTAATGTTCGTTGTTGTAGTGTTTGTAGTTGTAGTGTTCGTTGTTGTTGTGTATGTTGTTGTAGTGTTCGTTGTTGTAGTGTTACTTGTTGTAATGTCCGTTGTTGTGGAGTTCGTTCTTATAACGTTCGTTGTTGTAGTGTTCGTTGTTCTAATGTTCGTTGTTGTGGTGTTCGCTGTTGTAGCGTTCGTTGTTGTAGCGTTCGTTGTTGTAGTCTTCGTTGTTGTAGTGTTCGTTGTTGTAGTGTTCGTTGTTCTGATTTTCGTTGTTGTAGTGTTCATTATTGTGGTGTTCGTTGTTGTGGTGTTCGTTGTTGTAGTGTTCATTGTTGTAATGTTCGTTGTTGTAGTTTTCGCTGTTGTAGTGTTCGTTGTTGTAATGTTCGTTGTTGTAGTTTTCGTTGTTGTAATGTTCGTTGTTGTAGTGTTCGTTCTTGAAGTGTTCATTGTTGTAATGTTCGTTGTTGTAGTGTTCATTGTTGTAATGTTAGTTTTTATAATGTTCGTTGTTGTAGTGTTCGTTGTTTTTGTGTATGTTGTTGTAGTGTTCACTACGTACACTACGTTGTTGTAGTGTTCATTGTTGAAATGTTCGTTGTTGTAGTGTTCGTTGTTGTAGTGTTCGTTGTTTTAATGTTCGTTTTTGTAGTGTTCGTTGTTATAATGTACGTTGTTGTAGTGTTCGTTCTTGAAGTGTTCATTGTTGTAATGTTCGTTTGGGTAGTGTTCATTGTTGTAATGTTAGTTGTTGTAGTGTTCGTTGTTGTAATGTTCGTTGTTGTAGTGTTCGTTGTTGTAGTTTTCATTGTTGTAATGTTCATTGTTGTAAAGTTTGTTGTTGTAGTGTTCGTTGTTGTAGTGTATGTTATTGAAGTGTTCGTTGTTGTAGTGTTCGTTGTTTTAATGTTCGTTTTTGTAGTGTTCGTTGTTATAATGTTCGTTGTTGTAGTGTTCGTTCTTGAAGTGTTCATTGTTGTAATGTTCGTTTGGTTAGTGTTCCTTGTTGTAATGTCCGTTGTTGTGGAGTTCGTTGTTATAACGTTCGTTGTTGTAGTGTTCGTTCTTCTAATGTTCGTTGTTGTAGTGTTCGTTGTTGTAGTGTTCGTTGTTGTAGTGTTCAGTGTTGTGGTGTTCGTTGTTGTAATGTTAGTTGTTGTCGTGTTCATTGTTGTAATTTTCGTTGTTGTATTGTTCGTTTTTGTAGTGTGCGTTGTTGAAGTGTTCGTTGTTGTAGCGTTCAATGTTATATTGTTCGTTGTTGTAGTGTTAATTATTGTAGTGTTCGTTGTTGTGGTGTTCGTTGTTGTAATGGTCGTTTTTGTGATGTTCGTTGTTGTAAGGTTCGTTGTTGAGGTGTTCGTTGTTGTACAGTTCGTTGTTGTGGAGTTCGTTGTTGTGGTGTTCGTTGTTGCATTATTCGTTGTTGTTGTGTTCGTTTTTGTAAAGTTCTTGTTGTGGTGTTTGTTGTTTAGGTTTTCGTAGTTGTAGTGTTCGTTGTTGTAGTGTTCGTTGTTGTAGTGTTCATTGTTCTGATTTTCGTTGTTGTAGTGTTCATTATTGTGGTGTTCGTTGTTCTAGTGTTCGTTGTTGTACTGTTCGTTGTTGAGATGTTCGTTGTTGAGATGTTCGTTGTTGTGATGTTCGTTCTTGTGGTGTTCGTTGTTGTAGTGTTCGTTGTTGAGATGTTCGTTGTTGTGGTGTTCGTTGTTGTAGTATTCATTCTTGTAGTGCTCGAAGTTGAGATGTTCATTGTTGAGACGTTCGTTGTTGGAATGTTCGTTGTTGTGGTTTTTTTTTAAATGTTCGTAGTTGTAGTGTTCGTAGTTGTAGTGTTCGTTGTTGTAGTGTTCGTTGTTCTGATTTTCTTTGTTGTAGTGTTCATGATTGTGGTGTTCATTGTTGTGGTGTTCGTTGTTGTAGTGTTCGTTGTTGTAGTGTTCGTTGTAGATATGTTCGTTGTTGAGATGTTCGTTGTTTTGAGGGTCGTTCTTGTGGTGTTCGTTGTTATAGTGTTCGTTGTTGAGATGTTCGTTGTTGTGGTGTTCGTTGTTGTAGTGTTCATTGTTGTAGTGTTCGTTGTTGAGATGTTCGTTGTTCGTGGTTGTAAAGTTCGTTGTTGTCAAGATCGTTGTTGTGGTGTTCATTGTTGTTGTGTTCGTTGTAGAGATGTTCGTTGTTGTGATGGTCGTTCTTGTGGTGTTCGTTGTGATAGTGTTCATTGTTGAGATGTTCGTTGTTGAGTTGTTCGTTGTTTAGACGTTCGTTGTTGAGATGTTCGTTGTTGAGATGTTCGTTGATGTGGTGTTCGTTGTTGTGATGTTCGTTGTTGTGGTGTTCGTTGTTGTAGTGTTCGTTTTTGAGAGGTTCGTTGTTGAGATGTTCGTTGTTGAGATATTCGTTGTTGTAAAGTTCGTTGTTGTGGTGGTTGTTGTTGAGATGTTCGTTGTTGAGATGTTCGTTGTTGAGATGTTCGTTGTTGAGATGTTCGTTGTTGTGGTGTTCGTTGGGTTGATGTTCGTTGTTGTGGTGATCGTGGTTGTGATGTTCGTTGTTGCGGTGTTCGTTGTTGTAGTGTTCGTTGTTGAGATGTTCGTTGTTGAGATGTTCGTTGTTGTGGTGTTCAGTGATATGGTGTTCGTTGTTGTAGTGTTCGTTGTTGAGATGTTCGTTGTTGAGATGTTCGTTGTTGTGATGGTCGTTCTTGTGGTGTTAGTTATTATAGTGTTCGTTGTTGAGGTGTTCGTTATTGTGGTGTTCGTTGATGTAGTGTTCATTGTTGTAGTGTTCGTTGTTGAGATGTTCGTTGTTAAGATGTTCGTTGTTATGGTGTTCGTTGATGTGGTGTTCGTTGTTGTAGTGTTCGTTGTTGTAGTGTTCGTTGTTGTAGTGTTCGTTGTTGTGGTGTTCGTTGTTGAGATGTTCATTGTTGTAGTGTTCATTGTTGTAGTGTTCGTTGTTGTGGTGTTCGTTGTTGTAGTGTTCGTTGTTTTAGTGTGCGTTGTTGTGGTGTGCGTTGTTGTGGTGTTCGTTTTGAGATGTTCGTTGTTGTAGTGTTCGTTGTTGTGGTGTTCGTTGTTGAAATGTTCGTTGCTGTAGTGTTCGTTGTTGTAGTGTTCGTTGTTGTAGTGTTCGTTGTTGTGGTGTTCGTTGTTGAGATGTTCGTTGTTGTGGTGTTCGTTGTTGTAGTGTTCTTTGTTATGGTGTTCGTTGTTATGGTGTTCGTTGTTGTTGTTTTGTTCGAGGTTGTGGTGTTCGTTGTTGTGATGTTCGTTGCTGTAGTGTTCGTTGTTGCAGTATTCGTTTTTGTGGTGTTCGTTGTTGTGGTGTTCATTGTTGTGGTGTTCATTTTGTAGTGTTCGTTGTTGTGGTGTTCGTTGTTGTTGTGTTCGTTGTTGTAGTGTTCGTTTTTGTAGTGTTCGTTGTTGTTGTGTTCGTTGTTGTAGTGTTTGTTGTTGAGATGTTCATTGTTGTGGTGTTCGTTGTTGTGGTGTTCGTTGTTGTGGTGTTCGTTGTTGTGGTGTTCGTTGTTGTAGTGTTCGTTGTTGTAGTGTTCGTTGTTGAAGTGTTCGTTGTTGTAGTGTTCGTTGTTTTAGTGTTCGTTTTTGTGGTGTTCGTTGTTGAAGTCTTCGTTGTTGTAGTGTTCGTCGTTGTAGTGTTCGTTGTTGTAGTGTTCGTTGTTGTAGTGTTCGTTGTTGTAGTGTTCGTTGTTGAAGTGTTCGTTGTTGTAGTGTTCGTTGTTTTAGTGTTCGTTTTTGTGGTGTTCGTTCTTGAAGTCTTCGTTGTTGTAGTGTTCGTCGTTGTAGTGTTGGTTGTTGTAGTGTTCGTTGTTGTTGTGTTCGTTGTTGTAGTGTTCGTTGTTGAGATGTTCATTGTTGTGGTGTTCGTTGTTGTGGTATTCGTTGTTGTGGTGTTCGTTGTTGTTGTGTTCGTTGTTGTAGTGTTCGTTGTTGTAGTGTTCGTTGTGGTAGTGTTCGTTGTTGTAGTGTTCGTTGTTGTAGTGTTCGTTGTTATGGTGTTCGTTGTTGTTGTTGTGTTCGTTGTTGTGGTGTTCATTGTTGTAATGTTCGTTGTTGTAGTGTTTGTTGTTGTAGTGTTCGTTGTTGTGGTGTTTGTTGTTGTAGTGTATGTTGTTGTAGTGTTCGTTGTTGTAGTGTTCCTTGTTGTAATGTCCGTTGTTGTGGAGTTCGTTCTTATAACGTTCGTTGTTGTATTTTTCGTTCTTCTAATGTTCGTTGTTGTGGTGTTCGTTGTTGTGGTGTTCGTTGTTGTAGTGTTCGTTGTTGTAGTATTCGTTGTTGAAGTGTTCGTTGTTGTAGTGTTCGTTGTTTTAGTGTTTGTTTTTGTGGTGTTCGTTGCTGAAGTGTTCGTTGTTGTAGTGTTCGTCGTTGTAGTGTTCGTTGTAGTTGTGTTCGTTGTTGTTGTGTTCGTTGTTGTTGTGCTCATTGTTGGGATGTTCGTTGTTGTGGTGTTCGTTGTTGTAGTGTTCGTTGTGTGGTGTTCGTTGTTGTGGTGTTCGTTGTTGTAGTGTTCGTTGTTGTAGTGTTCGTTGTTGAAGTGTTCGTTGTTGTGGTGTTCATTGTTGTAGTGTTCGTTGTTGTGGTGTTCGTTGTTGTATAGTTCGTTGTTGTGGTGTTTGTTGTTGTACTGTTCGTTGTTGCAGTGTTCATTGTTGTAATGTTCGTTGTTGTAGTGTTCGTTGTTGTACTGTTCGTTGTTGCAGTGTTCATTGTTGTAATGTTCGTTGTTGCAGTGTTCGTTGTTGTAATGTTAGTTGTTATCGTGTTCATTGTTGTAATTTTCGTTGTTGTAGTGTTCGTTTTTGTAGTGTTCGTTGTTGAAGTGTTCGTTGTTGTAGCGTTCAATGTCATATTGTTCGTTGTTGTAGTGTTAATTATTGTAGTGTTCGTTGTTGTGGTGTTCGTTGTTGAGATGTTCGTTGTTGAGATGTTCGTTGTTGAGATGTTCGTTGTTGAGATGTTCGTTGTTGTTGTGTTCAGTGATGTGGTGTTCGTTGTTGTATTGTTCGTTGTTGAGATGTTCGTTGTTGAGATTATCGTTGTTGTGATGGTCGTTCTTGTGGTGTTAGTTGTTATAGTGTTCGTTGTTGAGGTGTTCGTTGTTGTGGTGTTCGTTGATGTAGTGTTTATTGTTGTAGTGTTCGTTGTTGAGATGTTCGTTGTTAAGATGTTCGTTGTTATGGTGTTCGTTGATGTGGTGTTCGTTGTTGTAGTGTTCGTTGTTGTAGTGTTCGTTGTTGTAGTGTTCGTTGTTGTGGTGTTCGTTGTTGAGATGTTCGTTGTTGTAGTGTTCGTTGTTGTAGTGTTCGTTGTTGTGGTGTTCGTTGTTGTAGTGTTCGTTGTTTTAGTGTGCGTTGTTGTGGTGTGCGTTGTTGTGGTGTTCGTTTTGAGATGTTCGTTGTTGTAGTGTTCGTTGTTGTGGTGTTCGTTGTTGAAATGTTCGTTGTTGTAGTGTTCGTTGTTGTTGTGTTCGTTGTAGTAGTGTTCGTTGTAGTGGTGTTCGTTGTTGAGATGTTCGTTGTTGTGATGTTCGTTGTTGTAGTGTTCTTTGTTATGGTGTTCGTTGTTATGGTGTTGGTTGTTGTTGTTTTGTTCGAGGTTGTGGTGTTCGTTGTTGTGATGTTCGTTGCTGTAGTGTTCTTTGTTGCAGTATTCGTTTTTGTGGTGTTCGTTGTTGTGGTGTTCATTGAAGTGGTGTTCATTTTGTAGTGTTCGTTGTTGTGGTGTTCGTTGTTGTTGTGTTCGTTGTTGTAGTGTTCGTTTTTGTGGTGTTCGTTGTTGAAGTGTTCGTTGTTGTAGTGTTCGTCGTTGTAGTGTTCGTTGTTGTAGTGTTCGTTGTTGTTGTGTTCGTTGTTGTAGTGTTCGTTGTTGAGATGTTCATTGTTGTGGTGTTCGTTGTTGTGGTGTTCGTTGTTGTGGTGTTCGTTGTTGTGGTGTTCGTTGTTGTAGTGTTCGTTGTTATAGTGTTCGTTGTTGAAGTGCTCGTTGTTGTAGTGTTCGTTGTTTTAGTGTTCGTTTTTGTGGTGTTCGTTGTTGAAGTGCTCGTTGTTGTAGTGTTCGTCGTTGTAGTGTTCGTTGTTGTAGTGTTCGTTGTTGTTATGTTCGTTGTTGTGTTCGTTGTTGAGATGTTCATTGTTGTGGTGTTCGTTGTTGTGGTGTTCGTTGTTGTAGTGTTCATTGTTGTAGTGTTCGTTGTTGTGGTGTTCGTTGTTGTGGTGTTCGTTGTTGTTGTGTTCGTTGTTGTGGTGTTCGTTGTTGTAGTGTTCGTTGTTGTAGTGTTCGTTGTTGAAGTGTTCGTTGTTGTGGTGTTCGTTGTTGTGGTGTTCGTTGTTGAAGTGTTCGTTGTTTTGGTGTTTGTTGTTGTAGTGTTCGTTGTTGTAGTGTCCGTTGTTATGGTGTTCGTTGTTGTTGTTGTGTTCGTTGTTGTGGTGTTCATTGTTGTAATGTTCGTTGTTGTAGTGTTTGTTGTTGTAGGGTTCGTTGTTGTGGTGTTTGTTGTTGTAGTGTATATTGTTGTAGTGTTCGTTGTTGTAGTGTTCCTTGTTGTAATGTCCGTTGTTGTGGAGTTCGTTCTTATAACGTTCGTTGTTGTATTTTTCGTTCTTCTAATGTTCGTTGTTGTGGTGTTCGTTGTTGTGGTGTTCGTTGTTGTTGTGTTAGTTGTTGTGATGTTAGTTGTTGAGATGTTCTTTGTTGTGGTGTTCGTTGTTGTAGTGTTTGTTGTTGTAGTATTCGTTGTTGAAGTGTTCGTTGTTGTAGTGTTCGTTGTTTTAGTGTTTGTTTTTGTGGTGTTCGTTGCTGAAGTGTTCGTTGTTGTAGTGTTCGTCGTTGTAGTGTTCGTTGTTGTTGTGTTCGTTGTTGTTGTGTTCGTTGTTGTTGTGCTCATTGTTGGGATGTTCGTTGTTGTGGTGTTCGTTGTTGTAGTGTTCGTTGTGTGGTGTTCGTTGTTGTGGTGTTCGTTGTTGTAGTGTTCGTTGTTGTAGTGTTCGTTGTTGAAGTTGTTGAAGTGTTCGTTGTTGTGGTGTTCATTGTTGTAGTGTTCGTTGTTGTGGTGTTCGTTGTTGTATAGTTCGTTGTTGTGGTGTTTGTTGTTGTACTGTTCGTTGTTGTAGTGTTCATTGTTGTAATGTTCGTTGTTGTAGTGTTCGTTGTTGTACTGTTCGTTGTTGTAATGTTCGTTGTTGTAGTGTTCGTTGTTGTAATGTTCGTTGTTGTAGTGTTCGTTCTTGCAGTGTTCATTGTTGTAATGTTCATTGTTGTAGTGCTCATTGTTGTTATGTTAGTTGTTGTAGTGTTCATTGTTATAATGTTCGTTGTTGTAGTGTTCGTTGTTGTAGTGTTCATTGTTGTAATGTTCGTTGTTGTAGTGTTTGTAGTTGTAGTGTTCGTTGTTGTTGTGTATGTTGTTGTAGTGTTCGTTGTTGTAATGTCCGTTGTTGTGGAGTTCGTTCTTATAACGTTCGTTGTTGTAGTGTTCGTTGTTCTAATGTTCGTTGTTGTGGTGTTCGCTGTTGTAGCGTTCGTTGTTGTAGCGTTCGTTGTTGTAGTCTTCGTTGTTGTAGTGTTCGTTGTTGTAGTGTTCGTTGTTCTGATTTTCGTTGTTGTAGTGTTCATTATTGTGGTGTTCGTTGTTGTAGTGTTCGTTGTTGTAATGTTCGTTGTTGTAATGTTCGTTGTTGTGGTTTTCGTTGTTGCAGTGTTTGTTGGTGTACTGTTCGTTGTTGAGATGTTCGTTGTTGAGATGTTCGTTGTTGTGGTGTTTGTTGTTGTAGTGTTCGTTGTTGTAGTGTTCGTTGTTGTAGTGTTCGTTGTTGTAGTGTTCGTTGTTGTGGTGTTCGTTGTTGAGATGTTCGTTGTTGTAGTGTTCGTTGTTGTAGTGTTCGTTGTTGTGGTGTTCGTTGTTGTAGTGTTCGTTGTTTTAGTGTGCGTTGTTGTGGTGTGCGTTGTTGTGGTGTTCGTTTTGAGATGTTCGTTGTTGTAGTGTTCGTTGTTGTGGTGTTCGTTGTTGAAATGTTCGTTGTTGTAGTGTTCGTTGTTGTTGTGTTCGTTGTAGTAGTGTTCGTTGTAGTGGTGTTCGTTGTTGAGATGTTCGTTGTTGTGATGTTCGTTGTTGTAGTGTTCTTTGTTATGGTGTTCGTTGTTATGGTGTTGGTTGTTGTTGTTTTGTTCGAGGTTGTGGTGTTCGTTGTTGTGATGTTCGTTGCTGTAGTGTTCTTTGTTGCAGTATTCGTTTTTGTGGTGTTCGTTGTTGTGGTGTTCATTGAAGTGGTGTTCATTTTGTAGTGTTCGTTGTTGTGGTGTTCGTTGTTGTTGTGTTCGTTGTTGTAGTGTTCGTTTTTGTGGTGTTCGTTGTTGTAGTGTTCGTTGTTGTAGTGTTCGTCGTTGTAGTGTTCGTTGTTGTAGTGTTCGTTGTTGTTGTGTTCGTTGTTGTAGTGTTCGTTGTTGAGATGTTCATTGTTGTGGTGTTCGTTGTTGTGGTGTTCGTTGTTGTGGTGTTCGTTGTTGTGGTGTTCGTTGTTGTAGTGTTCGTTGTTATAGTGTTCGTTGTTGAAGTGCTCGTTGTTGTAGTGTTCGTTGTTTTAGTGTTCGTTTTTGTGGTGTTCGTTGTTGAAGTGCTCGTTGTTGTAGTGTTCGTCGATGTAGTGTTCGTTGTTGTAGTGTTCGTTGTTGTTATGTTCGTTGTTGTGTTCGTTGTTGAGATGTTCATTGTTGTGGTGTTCGTTGTTGTGGTGTTCGTTGTTGTAGTGTTCATTGTTGTAGTGTTCGTTGTTGTGGTGTTCGTTGTTGTGGTGTTCGTTGTTGTTGTGTTCGTTGTTGTGGTGTTCGTTGTTGTAGTGTTCGTTGTTGTAGTGTTCGTTGTTGAAGTGTTCGTTGTTGTGGTGTTCGTTGTTGTGGTGTTCGTTGTTGAAGTGTTCGTTGTTTTGGTGTTTGTTGTTGTAGTGTTCGTTGTTGTAGTGTCCGTTGTTATGGTGTTCGTTGTTGTTGTTGTGTTCGTTGTTGTGGTGTTCATTGTTGTAATGTTCGTTGTTGTAGTGTTTGTTGTTGTAGGGTTCGTTGTTGTGGTGTTTGTTGTTGTAGTGTATATTGTTGTAGTGTTCGTTGTTGTAGTGTTCCTTGTTGTAATGTCCGTTGTTGTGGAGTTCGTTCTTATAACGTTCGTTGTTGTATTTTTCGTTCTTCTAATGTTCGTTGTTGTGGTGTTCGTTGTTGTGGTGTTCGTTGTTGTTGTGTTAGTTGTTGTGATGTTAGTTGTTGAGATGTTCTTTGTTGTGGTGTTCGTTGTTGTAGTGTTTGTTGTTGTAGTATTCGTTGTTGAAGTGTTCGTTGTTGTAGTGTTCGTTGTTTTAGTGTTTGTTTTTGTGGTGTTCGTTGCTGAAGTGTTCGTTGTTGTAGTGTTCGTCGTTGTAGTGTTCGTTGTTGTTGTGTTCGTTGTTGTTGTGTTCGTTGTTGTTGTGCTCATTGTTGGGATGTTCGTTGTTGTGGTGTTCGTTGTTGTAGTGTTCGTTGTGTGGTGTTCGTTATTGTGGTGTTCGTTGTTGTAGTGTTCGTTGTTGTAGTGTTCGTTGTTGAAGTTGTTGAAGTGTTCGTTGTTGTGGTGTTCATTGTTGTAGTGTTCGTTGTTGTGGTGTTCGTTGTTGTATAGTTCGTTGTTGTGGTGTTTGTTGTTGTACTGTTCGTTGTTGTAGTGTTCATTGTTGTAATGTTCGTTGTTGTAGTGTTCGTTGTTGTACTGTTCGTTGTTGTAATGTTCGTTGTTGTAGTGTTCGTTGTTGTAATGTTCGTTGTTGTAGTGTTCGTTCTTGCAGTGTTCATTGTTGTAATGTTCATTGTTGTAGTGCTCATTGTTGTTATGTTAGTTGTTGTAGTGTTCATTGTTATAATGTTCGTTGTTGTAGTGTTCGTTGTTGTAGTGTTCATTGTTGTAATGTTCGTTGTTGTAGTGTTTGTAGTTGTAGTGTTCGTTGTTGTTGTGTATGTTGTTGTAGTGTTCGTTGTTGTAATGTCCGTTGTTGTGGAGTTCGTTCTTATAACGTTCGTTGTTGTAGTGTTCGTTGTTCTAATGTTCGTTGTTGTGGTGTTCGCTGTTGTAGCGTTCGTTGTTGTAGCGTTCGTTGTTGTAGTCTTCGTTGTTGTAGTGTTCGTTGTTGTAGTGTTCGTTGTTCTGATTTTCGTTGTTGTAGTGTTCATTATTGTGGTGTTCGTTGTTGTAGTGTTCGTTGTTGTAATGTTCGTTGTTGTAATGTTCGTTGTTGTGGTTTTCGTTGTTGCAGTGTTTGTTGGTGTACTGTTCGTTGTTGAGATGTTCGTTGTTGAGATGTTCGTTGTTGTGGTGTTTGTTGTTGTAGTGTTCATTGTTGTAGTGTTCGTAGTTGAGATGTTCGTTGTTGAGACGTTCGTTATTGAGATGTTCGTTCTTGTGGTATTCGTTGTTTTAGTGTTCGTTGTAGAGATGTTAGTTGTTGTGGTGCTCGTTGTTGTAGTTTTTGTTGTTGGGAGGTTCGTTGTTGAGATGTTCGATGTTGAGATGTTCGTTGTTGTGGTGTTTGTTGTTGAGATGTTCGTAGTTGTAGTGTTCGTTGTTGTAGTGTTCGTTGTTGTAGTGTTCGTTGTTGTAGTGTTCGTTGTTGTAGTGTTCGTTGTTCTGATTTTCGTTGTTGTAGTGTTCATTATTGTGGTGTTCGTTGTTGTGGTGTTCGTTGTTGTAGTGTTCATTGTTGTAATGTTCGTTGTTGTAGTGTTCGCTGTTGTAGTGTTCGTTGTTGTAATGTTCGTTGTTGTAGTTTTCGTTGTTGTAATGTTCGTTGTTGTAGTGTTCGTTCTTGAAGTGTTCATTGTTGTAATGTTCGTTGTTGTAGTGTTCATTGTTGTAATGTTAGTTTTTATAATGTTCGTTGTTGTAATGTTCGTTGTTGTAGTGTTCGTTGTTGTAGTTTTCAATTTTGTAATGTTCGTTGTTGTAGTGTTTGTTGTTGTAGTGTTCGTTATTTTTGTGTATGTTGTTGTAGTGTTCACTACGTACACTTCGTTGTTGTATTGTTCGTTTTTGTAGTGTGCGTTGTTGAAGTGTTCGTTGTTGTAGCGTTCAATGTTATATTGTTCGTTGTTGTAGTGTTAATTATTGTAGTGTTCGTTGTTGTGGTGTTCGTTGTTGTAATGGTCGTTTTTGTGATGTTCGTTGTTGTAAGGTTCGTTGTTGAGGTATTCGTTGTTGTACAGTTCGTTGTTGTGGAGTTCGTTGTTGTGGTGTTCGTTGTTGCATTATTCGTTGTTGCGGTGTTCGTTTTTGTAAAGTTCTTGTTGTGGTGTTCGTTGTTGCATTATTCGTTGTTGTGGTGTTCGTTTTTGTAAAGTTCTTGTTGTGGTGTTTGTTGTTAAGGTTTTCGTAGTTGTAGTGTTCGTTGTTGTAGTGTTCGTTGTTGTAGTGTTCATTGTTCTGATTTTCGTTGTTGTAGTGTTCATTATTGTGGTGTTCGTTGTTGTAGTGTTCGTTGTTGTACTGTTCGTTGTTGAGATGTTCGTTGTTGTGATGTTCGTTCTTGTGGTGTTCGTTGTTGTAGTGTTCGTTGTTGAAATGTTCGTTGTTGTGGTGCTCGTTGTTGTAGTATTCATTGTTGTAGTGCTCGAAGTTGAGATGTTCATTGTTGAGACGTTCGTTGTTGGAATGTTCGTTGTTGAGATGTTCGTTGTTGTGGTGTTTGTTTTTGAGATGTTTGTAGTTGCAGTGTTCGTAGTTGTAGTGTTCGTTGTTATAGTGTTCGTTGTTGTAGTGTTCGTTGTTCTTATTTTCGTTGTTGTAGTGTTCATGATTGTGGTGTTCGTTGTTGTGGTGTTCGTTGTTGTAGTGTTCGTTGTTGTAGTGTTCATTGTAGATATGTTCGTTGTTGAGATGTTCGTTGTTTTGAGGGTAGTTCTTGTGGTGTTCCTTGTTATAGTGTTTGTTGTTGAGATGTTCTTTGTTGTAGTGTTCGTTGTTGAGATGTTCGTTGTTCGTGGTTGTAAAGTTTGTTGTTGTGGAGTTCGTTGTTGTGGTGTTCGTTGTTGTAGTGTTCGTTGTAGAGATGTTTGTTGTTGTGATGGTCGTTCTTGTGGTGTTCGTTGTTATAGTGTTCGTTGTTGAGATGTTCGTTGTTGTGGTGCTCGTTGTTGTAGTGTTCATTGTTGTATTGTTCGTTGTTGTAAAGTTCGTTGTTGTGGTGTTTGTTGTTGAGATGTTCGTTGTTGAGTTGTTCGTTGTTGAGATGTTCGTTGTTGAGATGTTCGTTGTTGTGGTGTTCGTTGTTGTGATGTTCGTTGTTGTGGTGTTCGTGGTTGTGATGTTCGTTGTTGTGGTGTTCGTTGTTGTAGTGTTCGTTGTTGAGATATTCGTTGTTGAGATGTTCGTTGTTGAGATGTTCGTTGTTGTGGTGTTCAGTGATGTTGTGTTCGTTATTGTAGTGTTCGTTGTTGAGATGTTCGTTGTTGAGATGTTCGTTGTAGTGCTGGTCGTTCTTGTGGTGTTAGTTGTTATAGTGTTCGTTGTTGAGATGTTCGTTTTTGTGGTGTTCGTTGTTGTAGTGTTCATTGTTGTAGTGTTCGTTGTTGAGATGCTCGTTGTTAAGATGTTCGTTGTTATGGTGTTCGTTGATGTGGTATTCGTTGTTGTAGTGTTCGTTGTTGTATTGTTCGTTGTTGTAGTGTTCGTTGTTATGGTGTTTGTTGTTATGGTGTTCGTTGTTGTTGTTGTGTTCGTTGTTGTGGTGTTCATTGTTGTAACGTTCGTTGTTGTAGTGTTTGTTGTTGTAGTGTTCGTTGTTGTAGTGTATGTTGTTGTAGTGTTCGTTGTTGTAGTGTTCCTTGTTGTAATGTCCGTTGTTGTGGAGTTTATTCTTATAACCTTCGTTGTTGTAGTGTTCGTTGTTCTAATGTTCGTTGTTGTGGTGTTCGTGGTTGTAGCGTTCGTTGTTGTAGTGTTTGTTGTTGTAGTGATCGTTATTGTGGTGTTCGTTGTTGTAATGTTAGTTGTTGTAGTGTTCATTGTTGTAAATTTCGTTGTTGTTGTGTTCATTGTTGTAATGTTCGTTTTTGTAGTGTTAATTAGTGTAGTGTTCTTTGTTGTGGTGTTCGTTGTTGTAATGGTCGTTTTTAGGATGTTCGTTGTTGTAATGTTCGTTGTTGTGGTGTTCGTGGTTGTAAAGTTTGTTGTTGTGGAGTTCGTTGTTGTGGTGTTCTTTGTTGTAGTGATCGTTGTTGTGGTGTTCGTTGTTGTAGTGTTCATTGTTGTACTGTTCGTTGATGAGATGTTCGTTGTTGAGACGTTCGTTGTTGAGATGTTCGTTGTTGAGATGTTCGTTGTTGTGGTGTTCGTTGTTGTGAGTTCGTTGTTGTGGTGTTCGTTGTTGTAATGGTCGTTTTTATGATGTTCGTTGTTGTAATGTTCGTTGTTGTGGTGTTCGTGGTTGTAAAGTTCGTTGTTGTGGAGTTCGTTGTTGTGGTGTTCTTTGTTGTAGTGTTCGTTGTTGTGGTGTTCGTTGTTGTAGTGTTCATTGTTGTACTGTTCGTTGATGAGATGTTCGTTGTTGAGACGTTCGTTGTTGAGATGTTCGTTGTTGTGGTGTTCGTTGTTGTGAGTTCGTTGTTGTGGTGTTCGTTGTTGTCGTGTTCGTTTTTGAGATGTTCGTTGTTAAGATGTTCGTTGTTGAGATGTTCGTTGTTGTAAAGTTCGTTGTTGTGGTGTTTGTTGTTGAGATGTTCGTTGTTGAGATGTTCGTTGTTGAGATGTTCGTTGTTGAGATGTTCGTTGTTGTGGTGTTCGTTGGGTTGATGTTCGTTGTTGTGGTGTTCGTGGTTGTGAAGTTCGTTGTTGTGGTGTTCGTTGTTGTAGTGTTCGTTGTTGAGATGTTCGTTGTTGAGATGTTCGTTGTTGAGATGTTCGTTGTTGTGGTGTTCGGTGATGTGGTGTTTGTTTTTGTAGTGTTTGTTGTTGTAGTGTTCGTTATTGTAGTGTTCGTTGTTGTAGTGTTCGTTTTTGTAGTGTTCGTTGTTGTAGTTTTCGTTGTTGTAGTGTTCGTTGTTAAGATGTTCGTTGTTGTGGAGTTTGTTGTTGTAGTGTATGTTGTTGTAGTGTTCGTTGTTGTAGTGTTCCTTGTTGTAATGTCCGTTGTTGTGGAGTTCGTTCTTATAACGTTCGTTGTTGTATTTTTCGTTCTTCTAATGTTCGTTGTTGTGGTGTTCGTTGTTGTGGTGTTCGTTGTTGTTGTGTTAGTTGTTGTGATGTTCGTTGTTGAGATGTTCGTTGGTGTGGTGTTCGTTGTTTTAGTGTTTGTTTTTGTTGTGTTCGTTGCTGAAGTGTTCGTTGTTGTAGTGTTCGTCGTTGTAGTGTTCGTTGTTGTTGTGTTCTTTGTTGTTGTGTTCGTTGTTGTTGTGTTCATTGTTGGGATGTTCGTTGTTGTGGTGTTCGTTGTTGTAGCTTTCGTTGTGTGGTGTTCGTTGTTGTGGTGTTCGTTGTTGTAGTGTTCGTTGTTGTAGTGTTCGTTGTTGAAGTGTTCGTTGTTGTGGTGTTCATTGTTGTAGTGTTCGTTGTTGTGGTGTTCGTTGTTGCATAGTTCGTTGTTGTGGTGTTTGTTGTACTGTTCGTTGTTGTAGTGTTCATTGTTGTAATGTTCTTTGTTGTAGTGTTCGTTGTTGTACTGTTCGTTGTTGTAATGTTCGTTGTTGTAGTGTTCGTTGTTGTAATGTTCGTTGTTGTAGTGTTCGTTCTTGCAGTGTTAATTGTTGTAATGTTCGATGTTGTAGTGTTCATTGTTGTTATGTTAGTTGTTGTAGTGTTCGTTGTTGTAATGTTCGTTGTTGTAGTGTTCATTGTTGTAATGTTCGTTGTTGTAGTGTTTGTTGTTGTAGTGTTCGTTGTTGTAGTGTTCACTACGTACACTACGTTGTTGTAGTGTTCATTGTTGTAATGTTCGTTGTTGTAGTGTTCGTTGTTGTAGTGTTCGTTGTTGTAATGTTCGTTGTTGTAGTGTTCGTTGTTGTAATGTTTGTGGCTTATTTGGGTTTGATTCTGATTAATTAATAATTAAAGTAGTAAATTAAATTACGAAGGACCACCCGCTTTTAAAGTAAAGAGGGAAACTGAGAATTTCAGATCATTAGATAAAATTCTAGAGAAAACCAGTGACTATGGATATGACTAGAAAGTATGATCATAAGAATAATTAATGGGCTGTATTATTAAAAAACCAAACCTCAAACACCTACATTGGGGGGTTATTACTGGAGGTCAGTACGTCCAGGAATCAGTGTGGTTCGTTCACTAATTCAATTAATAATAATCTAATCCTATAAATAATGCTGAATATAATATTATTCATACAAAGAAGAACATGAATATGAGCATAGCAATGAATTACAGTAAATCACACATTATGTTGAAACATTCTGAATGTATCAAATTGCTAGAATATGTGAAAAGAAATAAGCCTTAGCTGGTAGTAGGTTCCTTTCGATAACCCTGGAAGTCCTCTTAATCTCCAAGTCTGGTACATTGACGAATGGCACGTTTAACATGGAGAAGGCAGCATGAGGAATCCGTCTCTCAAGCTGCAAGATAAATAACTACCAGTAGCAATTGATTTAACTACTCAATTCATATTCAAGATTATTGATATCTACAGATAGAATTCTAATCACCTGTTATTAGGTGTTATCTTGCTGCGTGACGTGCAATCACCCCGCTATTAATAAACTTATAAATGATGCATCAAATAAAAGGTACTTAGCTGTGGGCACTGTGTAAGTATTAAGATTTCAAGTATTAAGTATTAAGACCCAAGTTCCGGTGAACCTATCCTGGATTGATGCGTTTCAAGCTGGCTGATCATGTGTCGTCAGGAACCAAGTCTAGGGGTCCCTTATTTAACACCAGCACTAGTTGAAGATATTATCTGCAAGGTCGTTCACGCCTCACAGTGGCGGCTTTCATCTGTGGATGGACACACTTGTCCTATTTGCTGGACAATGGCGTATTCTTATGAGTACGGTGAACGCAAGTTTGCTTCCTTTCAACTCTGCACGTGTCTACGCACCGACTGAGGATGGCGTCCCCCAACCCACGCCGAGTCGACGTTCATTACACAAATTATTGTCTTGAACATTAATATTTCTCGCATTCGCGCTTGAAACTCTAAAGACTGGACAGGTTTATTATTTAGAGGAACGAAATATTATTATTTACCTATTTAAGAATAGCAAATATATAAGGGAGAGGAATTAATGTCTCCCCATGGCATTCATTGATGACGTTAACACTATCGCGAGGTAGACGGTATAATTCTAACGCTCTATTCGGCTTTTAGTTAGAGAACAATTCGTCTGCAATCAGTTGTCATACAGAATGCTTTAATTATGGAGAATCGTATTTAATTCTCACACAAATTGAATATAATGTGTTTTACTGTAAAGAAATCTGACGCAATACTGGCGTCAGGTGACGTGAGAATTCTAGCCTAATGCACAGATGAATTATTAGTACAGGAGAATTCTACGAGTTGTTAATTTTACTTACTACAATATTAAGTATGGTTAGTAATAAGTAATGAGAATACAACAATGCTGTATTTGATGTTGGAAATATCCAACATAACTCCGGGGGGGGGGATTCCCAGGGTCACAGTGTACTGTGTTGTACTGACCTATCCCGAAGTGATATTAAGATTAATACATTAGTATGTTAGTATGTTAGTATGTTAGTACACACATAACGAACGTCCCGGATTTATCAAGGACTTACAAGGACTTGAGTCTTGCTATTTACATGTCAACTGAAACATGTTGTTTGTAGCCTACACAATGTTTATAAAATTTAACTTTCCCAATTTAAACTAACAGAATCTACGGTGATGCGATATCTTGGGTCATAGTGACGTGTAATGTTTCGTTACGTGATATCACATCTTAGTTTCATCACGGTTGTCTCAGTGGGAAGTGAAAGAAATTACTCTTGTTTAGAGTTGTAATAGGCTTGCAGTTTCCATTAGTGGAAACATGCATGAAATATTGAAACATTAAATGATTAAGTTATCGGTAATCAGGAACACTCTAAAGCTCACAATAAACTCAACAACTAGGGTCGCAGTGACATGTAATGGTGTATTACGTAGCTGCTGAATCGTAGGTAAACTCAGAATAAGTTCCTAAGAACTGATAACACTATTGTATAATTATACAGTTGAGTATTATTAGTCATTTAAGATCAAGGAGACTATGACACTACAGTAATGTCGCTGTCTAGGGTCGCTGTGACTTGTAACTATTGGGTTACTAGACAATAACATCACGCAGCATCATGATCACCCCAAATTCAAATGAGGAAATTGAATTAAATGTGCACTGCCGTGCAGTAGTCATGCTGACTGATGGTACAACTAATTTGCTAACTAGCTAAATAATAGAAAGGTAGAGAACTGAACAGTTTATTCTTTAAAATCAAGGAAAATTCTGAGTCGACAGTGAGATTAGTAGCCCAGTCATTCTGACTTATGAGCTAATTAAATGGTAGCTCATAGGCTTGACACTGTAAACGGGTTAGTACGAAATCACCTTTACATGAATTTGGGTTTATTAAATCAGTCTCTATAAGTATAGTCAACTGTAATTAATGGTGAGTACAGATTAGGATAGTACTCAGTTGACACTAACTAAAGTCCCTAAGCCAACCTAAGTAAGGGACTAAGCTAATTGTGAGTAAAAATGTACTTGAATTAATATGGTGAGCAGTATTAAGCTCATTAACAGGTCGAGTCATATTGAACTCGTGAACATGGTGAGCTGTATTGAGCTCGTCAGCAGTGCTGACAGGGTGAGTTACAGTGAACTCGTCAACAGTGTTGACAGGGTGAGCTACAGTGAGCTCGTTAGCTAGTGCTAACAGGGTGAGTTACAGTGAACTCGTCAACAGTGTTGACAGGGTGAGCTACAGTGAGCTCGTTAGCTAGTGCTAACAGGGTGAGTTACAGTGAACTCGTCAACAGTGTTGACAGGGTGAGCTACAGTGAGCTCGTTAGCAGTGCTAACAGGGTGAGTTGCAGTGAACTCGTCAACAGTGTTGACAGGGTGAGCTGCAGTGAGCTCGTCAGCAGTGCTGACAGGGTGAGCTACAGTGAGCTCGTTAGCAGTGCTAACAGGGTGAGTTACAGTGAACTCGTCAACAGTGTTGACAGGGTGAGCTACATTGAGCTCGTCAGCAGTGCTGACAGGGTGAGCTACATTGAGCTCGTTAGCAGTGCTAACAGGGTGAGTTGCATTGAACTCGTCAACAGTGTTGACAGGGTGAGCTACATTGAGCTCGTCAGCAGTGCTGACAGGGTGAGCTACATTGAGCTCGTTAACAGTTAACAGGGTGAGTTCAGTGAACTCGTCAACAGTGTTGACAGGGTGAGATACAGTGATCTCGTCAGCAGTGCTGACAGGGTGAGCTACATGGAGCTCGTTAACAGTTAACAGGGTGAGTTCAGTGAACTCGAATTAACGAGGTGGAGCTTTGTCATTCAGTTATCATGGCGAGCAATATTAAGCTCGTGCGCATGGTGAACGAGCACTCATATTATTACGTTAATTCTAAGGTGAGCTATGTTAAGCTCATGAAGCATGTTAATTAACAATGCTAATGTTTAACGGTAATGCATTAAACATATTAGTTCTCTGGAAATTCACTTACCTATTAGTAAGTTTGTAAGTTTGTTCGTGTTGCGCTCCTACACTTTAATAAGCAGAAACGAAAGAAAACAACTCAAACAATTAATGCAAGTATTTATCACTAACTCTTAGTGCAGAAAACATGGTATTAAGGTTTTCTTGGCAAACCTTTAAGCGCAAGTATAGTGGACCAGTGGTCCTAGTGAATGTTATCACTAAATTCAGGAAATGCCAGTGGCATTGAGTGCTAGATTCTCTAGCCTAACATTATTAATTTCCTAGGGAGTACTAGATTCTCTAGCCTAACATTACAATTTAACTAGGAAGACTGAGTGTGGTCAATTACTACTTGTCGAGAATAATTCTAGGTCTGCAGTGAATTCAATAGTTTGGTCGTTGTGACTTGTACTTGTTTGAGTACGGACCATTGGTTTTCACTGAGAGCTATGAAACATCTCGGCGAGTATCAATTGTACTACATTCAATCTGAGTTTATTACTCAGCTGTGTTTCTCCCTTTAGCTTGTTGCTGGAGAATTGATTTACTGCTGACTAATTTATTATTGTTGGCAGGTTTAGGCTTGTTCACATTCAGAACTTTACCAGTAAGTAAATAGCCTCCTGCAGATTGGAGCATATTCATTCCCAATCGTTTAACATGTCCAGTTATGAACTGGTAATAGTAGTCGGCTCCTACTAGTACATCTACATTGTTAAGGCGGTCAGACATTAACTTGTTGTCAGCCAAATTAATTTCACGTTCCTGCAGGAAGTGGGCTGTGTACCCCAGACCCTTAATATTTAAGTCTAAAGGTATTTGATCTACAACAATGGCTTGGACAGCCTTGGCATGACTACCTAGTCGTACTAGCGGTTGAACTACAGAGTATTCATGGGTTCCTCGATTTATCATGGACCCTGACAAGTTTAATTTTACTTGTCCTATTGGTTGTAAATTAAGTGCCCCTGCTGCCCTTTGAGTAATAAAAGTTCTCTGGGAACCTTGATCAAATAGTCCACGTATGGTGATCTTGGCTCCTCTGTTCTTCACTTGAAGTTGGGCAGTAGGCAAAGCAGCATCCACTTGAGATACTTGAGAAGTTACGCTGTACACATCTCGCACCTTGCAGCACTGTACTGGTGTAGATTCTCTACGTCCTATTCTAGGATTGACATAATTAGTCCTAACTAATTTGCACAGTGCAGCATGATGTTTGCCCCTTCTACACCTATTGCAGGTGTTCAATGGGGTGTCACAGCTGTTAACATTATGTGGTTTGAGACACCTAGTACATTTGTGTAACTGTTTGAGTCGTCTGACTCTTGTGTCTCTATTAGGATAATTAGTACATTTGTACAGAGAATGTTTTTGATTGCAAAACAAGCACATTCCCCATCCTACAGTTCGTTTAGGTGTTACCGGTTTAGGTAAAACAGTATTAGCAGGTGGTGATGGTTTTGCTGCTTGCATTTGCTTGTTATATATTCTCCTGTGAGTACTTGGTGTACTCTGGGGAACCATTAACAGGCTCTTGGGAGTGCTCTTTGGACTATTAGGTCTCTTAGGAGCATCTGTAGAGTCATTAACGGTGCTCTTTGAACTATTAGGTCTCTTAAGAGCACCTGTGTGACCATTAGCAGTGCTCTTTGGACTATTAAGTCTCTTAGGAGCACCTGTGAAGTTATTAGCAGTGCTCTTTGGACTATTAGGTCTCTTAGGAGCACCTGTGGGACTCTTAGGCCTCACTGATGAATCAGTATTTGACTGATTGTTGTTACATTGATTATTAGCACCTTGGTTACCTAGTGACAGTGTCACTTTAGGAGTTTCAGGCAAGGAAACTGATGTAGGTACAGTTTTGGTGCATTCAGATTTAGCATTAATTGCTTGGTCTGCTGTATGATTGCTCATATTACGCAAACCTGTAAATATATCCTGCATTGACAGGGTATTAGCATTCTGGCATACATATAGTTGATTAAGTGTGTCACCAGACAATTTTCTTTGGATGATAATTTTAGTCATCCACTCAGTAGTTGGGTGATCCACCTCTTTACTGAAAGAATTTATCAGTGACTCAAGCTGAAAACTAAAGTCTTGTAAAGAGTCAACTGATTGCTCTGGTGAAGATAAATTTAATAATTGGTGTACAAGGTTTATAATAGTCTTCTCATTGTTAGCACTTGCTTTAGAAGGCTGTTGTGAGCAATTGTGACCATTACTTGTGTTGCTTAAGGCTTCTTGCTTAGCCTCAGCTTTGATTACAGCTTCGACTGCTGCTGCAGCATTAGCTTTATCATTTTCTGGTTCAGATTCACTGATCGTTGCAGCTTCACTTGTTTCATCTGCAGCTTCACTTGTTTCTCTGGGTTCTGGTGATAAGCTAGGTAATTCAGTAGCATTATGTATTGGACTTATAGAATCCAGGGAACATTGAGAAGAGTGGTCTGAAATTTGATCAGACTCTGTAAACAAATCATCACATGAAGCTGTCTTAGATGAGAGGTTAGAAAATGAAGGTTGATCTTCAGTTGTTGATCCTGTATAGTGATCAGTATTGATTAGAGGATTCTCCTCGTCTTGATTTAGCTCAAGTATTTCATCTGAGCTGAGTGTTAACTTGGATACAGGTCTATTAATGATCAGATCCACCCACTCGGGAATATCTTGTCTCGCAAGCACCTCCTTATATCGGTCTAAACTGGTTTGAACAGAATGTTCATAGTTATCGAGATCAGATTCTGTTAGACGTGAGTGGTCTGAGACAGTATGATCGGCTTGGAGTAAATTCCTGTGGGTCTCGATTACAGTCTTGATATAATCATATTTTTGGCTAGCGATCCTTATGGAACTTGCTAGTCTATAGACGTCACCTGGGTCGGTTTCGACACAGAAATGACATTTCATAAGCAGTTTTCCTAAAGGACCTTGAAGAGCTGTCAAGAATCTTGCGTTCCTTTCTAAAGGATTCATTCTTGTGGTAAATTGAGCCTGATAGGGCTTATGTAGCTAGTGGTATAGCTATAGTCTGCTCCTTGATGCAGAGCAGGTATAATTATTGACAGCCTGATAGGGCTTATGTAGCTAGTGGTATAGCTATAGTGTCTGCTCCTTGATGCAGAGCAGGTATAATGATAGACAGCCTAATATTTCTTGAGGCTGGTTGTAATTTACCTCATTTAGAGGTTAGCTACCTACCTAATAATAAGCAACTAAGATTTGAGTGGTACCTTGGTCTCACTACAGGTATTCCTCAGCTTAGCTCTTCTAAATCAGCCTCGGATGGGTAGTGGATTTTCAGTAACACTCAAAGACATACATAGAAATATGCAATAAAGTAATTACACAATAAATGGTTAATCCCACCCTTGATAGGGTCAGCACAAAGAATAATATATGTGTCACTAACTAGCTCAAGCCTAGTCGTGAGAATTTCTACTTGAGAAACTACAACTATATTTAGTCTGTGCTTGTGCCAAATTCAACACAATCACAGCTTAAATTGCTACCTAATGAAGGTTGGCAAAGATTATATTATGGTGCAGTAATGTGCAAATAATTGTGCTGTGTTTTTGTTTTTTTTGTATTTTATACAATATACACTTGTGTAATTATATGTATAAGAAATTAAATGAACACAAAGAATTAATTGTGTTTGGCAAGTATTCTACTGCCGTAAATATTATCTAACTCCTGAATGTACTCCTAATTGTGGAATAAAATGTTATCAGGGTTAGTAATGATTAACTAGTATGAGATCAGTAATTTATATTAGTATACTGGATCCCTAAATGTTAATGATTCACTGACTTGAGTGAATCAGTAATTTTAACACGGATTCAGGCTATAATGGACAGTCTGCTGACAGCCATATATTGAAGCATTGGTATAGCCTAAATGGTTAACACTTGATTGGTGTTAGTGATTAATATAAGGTTATGAGCTGTTGCTCTTGGTGACCTAAAGATTCTACTTCTGTATGAAGTGTAGGTCTAAATGTTGTGGGTAATTGGTTATGACCCACTAAAGCTATGTATAAGGTAGCTGTTAGTGTGATCTAGGCTAACTGATGTGTTATACTGTTAGTTGACACAATTAATTAAATAGTTAGTCTAGCTTCTATCACACAAGGATTAGTTATTAATGGTTAATATTTTAATTATAAATTTAATGCCTATCCGGTTCGATAAGGACCATAATGTGGCTTATTTGGGTTTGATTCTGATTAATTAATAATTAAAGTAGAAATTACGAAGGACCATCCGCTTTTAAAGTAAAGAGGGAAACTGAGAATTTCAGATCATTAGATAAAATTCTAGAGAAAACCAGTGACTATGGATATGACTAGAAAGTATGATCATAAGAATAATTAATGGGCTGTATTATTAAAAAAACAAACCTCAAACACCTACATTGGGGGGTTATTACTGGAGGTCAGTACGTCCAGGAATCAGTGTGGTTCGTTCACTAATTCAATTAATAATAATCTAATCCTATAAATAATGCTGAATATAATATTATTCATACAAAGAAGAACATGAATATGAGCATAGCAATGAATTACAGTAAATCACACATTATGTTGAAACATTCTGAATGTATCAAATTGCTAGAATATGTGAAAAGAAATAAGCCTTAGCTGGTAGTAGGTTCCTTTAGATAACCCTGGAAGTCCTCTTAATCTCCAAGTCTGGTACATTGACGAATGGCACGATTAACATGGAGAAGGCAGCATGAGGAATCCGTCTCTCAAGCTGCAAGATAAATAACTACCAGTAGCAATTGATTTAACTACTCAATTCATATTCAAGATTATTGATATCTACAGATAGAATTCTAATCACCTGTTATTAGGTGTTATCTTGCCGTGTGACGTGCAATCACCCCGCTATTAATAAACTTATAAATGATGCATCAAATAAAAGGTACTTAGCTGTGGGCACTGTGTAAGTATTACGCATCCCAAGTTCCGGTGAACCTATCCTGGATTGATGCGTTTCAAGCTGGCTGATCACGTGTCGTCAGGAACCAAGTCTAGGGGTCCCTTATTTAACACCAGCACTAGTTGAAGATATTATCTGCAAGGTCGTTCACGCCTCACAGTGGCGGCTTTCATCTGTGGATGGACACACTTGTCCTATTTGCTGGACAATGGCGTATTCTTATGAGTACGGTGAGCGCAAGTTTGCTTCCTTTCAACTCTGCACGTGTCCACGCACCGACTGAGGATGGCGTCCCCCAACCCACGCCGAGTCGACGTTCATTACACAAATTATTGTCTTGAACATTAATATTTCTCGCATTCGCGCTTGAAACTCTAAAGACTGGACGGGTTTATTATTTAGAGGAACGAAATATTATTATTTACCTATTTAAGAATAGCAAATATATAAGGGAGAGGAATTAATGTCTCCCCATGGCATTCATTGATGATGTTAACACTATCGCGAGGTAGACGGTATAATTCTAACGCTCTATTCGGCTTTTAGTTAGAGAACAATTCGTCTGCAATCAGTTGTCATACAGAATGCTTTAATTATGGAGAATCGTATTTAATTCTCACACAAATTGAATATAATGTGTTTTACTGTAAAGAAATCTGACGCAATACTGGCATCAGGTGACGTGAGAATTCTAGCCTAATGCACAGATGAATTATTAGTACAGGAGAATTCTACGAGTTGTTAATTTTACTTACTACAATATTAAGTATGGTTAGTAATAAGTAATGAGAATACAACAATGCTGTATTCGATGTTGGAAATATCCAACAATGTTCGTTGTTGTAGTGTTCGTTCTTGTAGTGTTCATTGTTGTAATGTTAGTTGTTGTAGTGTTCATTGTTGTTATGTTAGTTGTTGTAGTGTTCAATGTTGTAATGTTCGTTGTTATAGTGTTAATTGTTGTAGTGTTCAATGTTGTAATGTTCGTTGTTGTAGTGTTTGTAGTTGTAGTGTTCGTTGTTGTTGTGTATGTTGTTGTAGTGTTCGTTGTTGTAGTGTTACTTGTTGTAATGTCCGTTGTTGTAAAGTTCGTTCTTATAACGTTCGTTGTTCTGATTTTCGTTGTTGAAGTGTTCATTATTGTGGTGTTCGTTGTTGTAGTGTTCGTTGTTGTAATGTTCGTTGTTGTAATGTTCGTTGTTGTGGTGCTCGTTGTTGTTGTGTTTGTTGTTGTACTGTTCGTTGTTGAGATGTTCGTTGTTGAGATGTTCGTTGTTGTGGTGTTTGTTGTTGTAGTGTTCATTGTTGTAGTGTTCGTAGTTGAGATGTTCGTTGTTGAGACGTTCGTTGTTGAGATGTTCGTTCTTGTGGTATTCGTTGTTTTAGTGTTCGTTGTAGAGATGTTCGTTGTTGTGGTGCTCGTTGTTGTAGTTTTCGTTGTTGGGAGGTTCGTTGTTGAGATGTTCGTTGTTGAGATGTTCGTTGTTGTAAAGTTCGTTGTTGTGGTGTTTGTTGTTGAGATGTTCGTAGTTGTAGTGTTCGTTGTTGTAGTGTTCGTTGTTGTAGTGTTCGTTGTTCTGATTTTCGTTGTTGTAGTGTTCATTATTGTGGTGTTCGTTGTTGTTGTGTTCGTTGTTGTTGTGTTCATTGTTGTAATGTTCGTTGTTGTAGTGTTCGTTGTTGTAGTGTTCGTTGTTGTAATGTTCGTTGTTGTAGTTTTCGTTGTTGTAATGTTCGTTGTTGTAGTGTTCGTTCTTGAAGTGTTCATTGTTGTAATGTTCGTTGTTGTAGTGTTCATTGTTGTAATGTTAGTTTTTATAATGTTCGTTGTTGTAGTGTTCATTATTGTGGTGTTCGTTGTTGTGGTGTTCGTCGTTGTTGTGTTCATTGTTGTAATGTTCGTTGTTGTAGTGTTCGTTGTTGTAGTGTTCGTTGTTGTAATGTTCGTTGTTGTAGTTTTCGTTGTTGTAATGTTCGTTGTTGTAGTGTTCGTTCTTGAAGTGTTCATTTTTGTAATGTTCGTTGTTGTAGTGTTTGTTGTTGTAGTGTTCGTTGTTGTTGTGTATGTTGTTGTAGTGTTCACTACGTACACTACGTTGTTGTAGTGTTCATTGTTGAAATGTTCGTTGTTGTAGTGTTCGTTGTTGTAGTGTTCGTTGGTGTAATGTTCGTTTTTGTAGTGTTCGTTGTTATAATGTTCGTTGTTGTAGTGTTCGTTCTTGAAGTGTTCATTGTTGTAATGTTCGTTTGGTTAGTGTTCATTGTTGTAATGTTAGTTGTTGTAGTGTTCGTTGTTGTAATGTTCGTTGTTGTAGTGTTCGTTGTTGTAGTGTTCATTGTTGTAATGTTCATTGTTGTAAAGTTTGTTGTTGTAGTGTTCGTTGTTGTAGTGTATGTTATTGTAGTGTTCGTTGTTGTAGTGTTCCTTGTTGTAATGTCCGTTGTTGTGGAGTTCGTTGTTATAACGTTCGTTGTTGTAGTGTTCGTTCTTCTAATGTTCGTTGTTGTGGTGTTCGTTTTTGTAGCGTTCGTTGTTGTAGTGTTCGTTGTTGTAGTGTTCGTTGTTGTGGTGTTCGTTGTTGTAATGTTAGTTGTTGTCGTGTTCATTGTTGTAATTTTCGTTGTTGTAGTGTTCGTTGTTGTAGTGTTCGTTGTTGAAGTGTTCGTTGTTGTAGCGTTCAATGTTATATTGTTCGTTGTTGTTGTGTTAATTATTGTAGTGTTCGTTGTTGTGGTGTTCGTTGTTGTAATGGTCGTTTTTGTAATGTTCGTTGTTGTAAGGTTCGTTGTTGCATTATTCGTTGTTGTGGTGTTCGTTTTTGTAAAGTTCTTGTTGTGGTGTTTGTTGTTAAGGTTTTCGTAGTTGTAGTGTTCGTTGTTGTAGTGTTCGTTGTTGTAGTGTTCATTGTTCTGATTTTCGTTGTTGTAGTGTTCATTATTGTGGTGTTCGTTGTTGTAGTGTTCGTTGTTGTACTGTTCGTTGTTGAGATGTTCGTTGTTGTGATGTTCGTTCTTGTGGTGTTCGTTGTTGTAGTGTTCGTTGTTGAAATGTTCGTTGTTGTGGTGCTCGTTGTTGTAGTATTCATTGTTGTAGTGCTCGAAGTTGAGATGTTCATTGTTGAGACGTTCGTTGTTGGAATGTTCGATGTTGAAATGTTCGTTGTTGTGGTGTTTGTTTTTGAGATGTTCGTAGTTGTAGTGTTCGTACTTGTAGTGTTCGTTGTTATAGTGTTCGTTGCTGTAGTGTTCGTTGTTCTGATTTTCGTTGTTGTAGTGTTCATGATTGTGGTGTTCGTTGTAGTGGTGTTCGTTGTTGTAGTGCTCGTTGTTGAGATGTTCGTTGTTCGTGGTTGTAAAGTTCGTTGTTGTGGAGTTCGTTGTTGTGGTGTTCGTTGTTGTAGTGCTCGTTGTAGAGATGTTTGTTGTTGTGATGGTCGTTCTTGTGGTGTTCGTTGTTGAGATGTTCGTTGTTGTGGTGCTCGTTGTTGTAGTGTTCATTGTTGTATTGTTCGTTGTTGTAAAGTTCGTTGTTGTGGTGTTTGTTGTTAAGATGTTCGTTGTTGAGTTGTTCGTTGTTGAGATGTTCGTTGTTGAGATGTTCGTTGTTGTGGTGTTCGTTGTTGTGATGTTCGTTGTTGTGGTGTTCGTGGTTGTGATGTTCGTTGTTGTGGTGTTCGTTGTTGTAGTGTTCGTTGTTGAGATATTCGTTGTTGAGATGTTCGTTGTTGAGATGTTCGTTGTTGTGGTGTTCAGTGATGTGGTGTTCGTTGTTGTAGTGTTCGTTGTTGAGATGTTCGTTGTTGAGATGTTCGTTGTTGTGATGGTCGTTCTTGTGGTGTTAGTTGTTATAGTGTTCGTTGTTGAGATGTTCGTTGTTGTGGTGTTCGTTGTTGTAGTGTTCATAGTTGTAGTGTTCGTTGTTGAGATGTTCGTTGTTAAGATGTTCGTTGTTATGGTGTTCGTTGATGTGGTGTTCGTTGTTGTAGTGTTCGTTGTTGTAGTGTTCGTTTGTTGTAGTGTTCGTTGTTGTGGTGTTCGTTGTTGAGATGTTCGTTTTTGTAGTGTTCGTTGTTGTAGTGTTCGTTGTTGTAGTGTTCGTTGTTGTAGTGTTCGTTGTTTTAGTGTGCGTTGTTGTGGTGTGCGTTGTTGTGGTGTTCGTTTTGAGATGTTCGTTGTTGTAGTGTTCGTTGTTGTGGTGTTCGTTGTTGAGATGTTCGTTGTTGTAGTGTTCGTTGTTGTGGTGTTCGTTGTTGTAGTGTTCGTTGTTGTGGTGTTCGTTGTTGAGATGTTCGTTGTTGTGGTGTTCGTTGTTGTAGTGTTCTTTGTTGTGGTGTTTGTTGTTATGGTGTTCGTTGTTGTTGTTTTGTTCGAGGATGTGGTGTTCGTTGTTGTGATGTTCGTTGCTGTAGTGTTCGTTGTTGCAGTATTCGTTTTTGTGGTGTTCGTTGTTGTGGTGTTCATTGTTGTGGTGTTCGTTTTGTAGTGTTCGTTGTTGTGGTGTTCGTTGTTGATGTGTTCGTTGTTGTGATGTTCGTTCTTGAGATGTTCGTTATTGTGGTGTTCGTTGTTGTGGTGTTCGTTGTTGTAGTATTCGTTGTTGAAGTGTTCGTTGTTGTAGTGTTCGTTGTTTTAGTGTTCGTTTTTGTGGTGTTCGTTGTTGAAGTGTTCGTTGTTGTAGTGTTCGTAGTTGTAGTGTTCGTTGTTGTAGTGTTCGTTGTTGATGTGTTCGTTGTTGTAGTGTTCGTTGTTGAGATGTTCATTGTTGTGGTGTTCGTTGTTGTGGTGTTCGTTGTTGTGGTGTTCGTTGTTGTTGTGTTCGTTGTTGTGGTGTTCGTTGTTGTGGTGTTCGTTGTTTTGGTGTTTGTTGTTGTAGTGTTCGTTGTTGTTGTGTTCGTTGTTGTGGTGTTCGTTGTTGTTGTGTTCGTTGTTGTGGTGTTTATTGTTGTAATGTTCGTTGTTGTAGTGTATGTTGTAGTTTTCGTTGTTGTAGTGTTCCTTGTTGTAATGTCCGTTGTTTTGGAGTTTATTCTTATAACCTTCGTTGTTGTAGTGTTCGTTGTTCTAATGTTCGTTGTTGTGGTGTTCGTTGTTCTAATGTTCGTTGTTGTGGTGTTCGTTGTTGTAGCGTTCGTTGTTGTAGTGTTTGTTGTTGTAGAGATCGTTATTGTGGTGTTCGTTGTTGTAATGTTAGTTGTTGTAGTGTTCATTGTTGTAAATTTCGTTGTTGTGGTGTTCGTTGCTGTAGTGTTTGTTGTTGTGGTGTTCGTTGTTGTGGTGTTCGTTGTTGTAGTGTTCGTTGTTGAAGTGTTCGTTGTGGTTTTCTTCGTTGTTGTTGTGTTCATTGTTGTAATGTTCGTTGTTGTAGTGTTAATTAGTGTAGTGTTCGTTGTTGTGGTGTTCGTTGTTGTGGTGTTCGTTGTTGTAATGGTCGTTTTTATGATGTTCGTTGTTGCAATGTTCGTTGTTGTGGTGTTCGTGGTTGTAAAGTTTGTTGTTGTGGAGTTCGTTGTTGTGGTGTTCTTTGTTGTAGTGTTCGTTGTTGTGGTGTTCGTTGTTGCAGTGTTCATTGTTATACTGTTCGTTGATGAGATGTTCGTTGTTGAGACGTTCGTTGTTGAGATGTTCGTTGTTGAGATGTTCGTTGTTGTGGTGTTCGTTGTTGTGAGTTCGTTGTTGTGGTGTTCGTTGTTGTAATGGTCGTTTTTATGATGTTCGTTGATGTAATGTTCGTTGTTGTGGTGTTCGTGGTTGTAAAGTTCGTTGTTGTGGAGTTCGTTGTTGTGGTGTTCTTTGTTGTAGTGGTCGTTGTTGTGGTGTTCGTTGTAGTAGTGTTCATTGTTGTACTGTTCGTTGATGAGATGTTCGTTGTTGAGACGTTCGTTGTTGAGATGTTCGTTGTTGAGATGTTCGTTGTTGTGGTGTTCGTTGTTGTCGTGTTCGTTTTTGAGATGTTCGTTGTTGAGATGTTCGTTGTTGTAAAGTTCGTTGTTGTGGTATTTGTTGTTGAGATGTTCGTTGTTGAGACGTTCGTTGTTGAGATGTTCGTTGTTGAGATGTTCGTTGTTGTGGTGTTCGTTGTTGTGAGTTCGTTGTATTGGTGTTCGTTGTTGTCGTGTTCGTTTTTGAGATGTTCGTTGTTGAGATGTTCGTTGTTGAGATGTTCGTTGTTGTAAAGTTCGTTGTTGTGGTGTTTGTTGTTGAGATGTTCGTTGTTGAGATGTTCGTTGTTGAGATGTTCGTTGTTGTGGTGTTCGTTGGGTTGATGTTCGTTGTTGTGGTGTTCGTTGTTGTAGTGTTCGTTATTGAGATGTTCGTTGTTGAGATGTTTGTTGTTGAGGTGTTCGTTGTTTTGGTGTTCGCTGATGTGGTGTTCGTTGTTGTAGTGTTTGTTGTTGTAGTGTTCGTTATTGTAGTGTTCGTTGTTGTAGTGTTCGTTTTTGTAGTGTTCGTTGTTGTAGTGTTCGTTGTTGTAGTGTTCGTTGTTGAGATGTTCGTTGTTGTGGTGTTCGTTGTTGCAGTGTTCGTTGTTGAGATGTTCGTTGTTGTGGTGTTCGTTGTTGTAGTGTTCGTTGTTGTAGTGTACGTTGTTGTAGTGTTCGTTGTTTTAGTGCTCATTTTTGTGGTGTTCGTTGTTGAAGTGTTCATTGTTGTAGTGCTCGAAGTTGAGATGTTCATTGCTGAGACGTTCGTTGTTGGAATGTTCGTTGTTGAGATGTTCGTTGTTGTGGTGTTTGTTTTTGAGAGGTTCGTAGTTGTAGTGTTCTTAGTGTTAGTGTTCGTTGCTGTAGTGTTCGTTGTAGATATGTTCGTTGTTGAGATGTTCGTTGTTTTGAGGGTCGTTTTTGTGGTGTTCGTTGTTATAGTGTTCGTTGTTGAGATGTTCTTTGTTGTGGTGTTCGTTGTTGTAGTGTTCATTGTTGTAGTGTTCGTTGTTTAGATGTTCGTTGTTCGTGGTTGTAAAGTTCGTTGTTGTGGAGTTCGTTGTTGTGGTGTTCGTTGTTGTAGTGTTCGTTGTAGAGATGTTTGTTGTTGTGATGGTCGTTCTTGTGTTCGTTGTTATAGTGTTCGTTGTTGAGATTTTCGTTGTTGTGGTGCTCGTTGTTGTAGTGTTCATTGTTGTATTGTTCGTTGTT
The DNA here is from genome assembly GCF_040958095.1 of Procambarus clarkii. Lineage (NCBI taxonomy): Eukaryota > Metazoa > Arthropoda > Malacostraca > Decapoda > Cambaridae > Procambarus > Procambarus clarkii. The sequence goes on along the minus strand of NC_091182.1, from coordinate 9,920,270 downwards.
GAGTTGTTCGTTGTTGTATTGTTCGTTGTTGAGTTGTTCGTTGTTTAGACGTTCGTTGTTGAGATGTTTGTTGTTGAGATGTTCGTTGATGTGGTGTTCGTTGTTGTGATGTTCGTTGTTGTGGTGTTCGTTGTTGTAGTGTTCGTTGTTGAGATATTCGTTGTTCTAAAGTTCGTTGTTGTGGTGTTTGTTGTTGAGATGTTCGTTGTTGAGTTGTTCGTTGTTGAGATGTTCGTTGTTGAGATGTTCGTTGTTGTGGTGTTCGTTGGGTTGATGTTCGTTGTTGTGGTGTTCGTGGTTGTGATGTTCGTTGTTGAGGTGTTCGTTGTTGTAGTGTTCGTTGTTGAGATGTTCGTTGTTGAGATGTTCGTTGTTGAGATGTTTGTTGTTGTGGTGTTCAGTGATGTGGTGTTCGTTGTTGTAGTGTTCGTTGTTGAGATGTTCGTTGTTGAGATGTTCGTTGTTGTGATGGTCGTTCTTGTGGTGTTAGTTGTTATAGTGTTCGTTGTTGAGATGTTCGTTGTTGTGGTGTTCGTTGTTGTAGTGTTCATTGTTGTAGTGTTCGTTGTTGAGATGTTCGTTGTTAAGATGTTCGTTGTTATGGTGTTCGTTGATGTGGTGTTCGTTGTTGTAGTGTTCGTTGTTGTAGTGTTCGTTGTTGTAGTGATCGTTGTTGTGGTGTTCGTTGTTGAGATGTTCGTTTTTGTAGTGTTCGTTGTTGTAGTGTTCGTTGTTGTAGTGTTCATTGTTGTAGTGTTCGTTGTTTTAGTGTGAGTTGTTGTGGTGTGCTTTGTTGTGGTGTTCGTTTTGAGATGTTCGTTGTTGTAGTGTTCGTTGTTGTGGTGTTCGTTATTGAGATGTTCGTTGTTGTAGTGTTCGTTGTTGTAGTGTTTGTTGTTGTAGTGTTCGTTGTTGTGGTATTTGTTGTTGAGATGTTCGTTGTTGTGGTGTTCGTTGTAGTAGTGTTCTTTTTTATGGTGTTTGTTGTTGTGGTGTTCATTGTTGTGGTGTTCGTTTTGTAGTGTTCGTTGTTGCGGTGTTCGTTGTTGATGTGTTCGTTGTTGTGATGTTCGTTCTTGAGATGTTCGTTATTGTGGTGTTCATTGTTGTGGTGTTCGTTGTTGTAGTATTCGTTGTTGAAGTGTTCGTTGTTGTAGTGTTCGTTGTTTTAGTATTCGTTGTTGAAGTGTTCGTTGTTGTAGTGTTCGTTGTTTTAGTGTTCGTTTTTGTGGTGTTCGTTGTTGAAGTGATCACTGTTGTAGTGTTCGTCGTAGTACTGTTCGTTGTTGTAGTGTTCGTTGTTGTTGTGTTCGTTGTTGTAGTGTTCGTTGTTGAGATGTTCATTGTTGTGGTGTTCGTTGTTGTGGTGTTCGTTGTTGTGGTGTTCGTTGTTGTTGTGTTCGTTGTTGTAGTGTTCGTTGTTTTAGTGTTCGTTGTTGAAATGTTCGTTGTTGTGGTGTTCGTTGTTGTGGTGTTCGTTGTTGAAGTGTTCGTTGTTTTGGTGTTTGTTGTTGTAGTGTTCGTTGTTGTAGTGTTCGTTGTTATGGTGTTCGTTGTTATGGTGTTCGTTTTTGTTGTTGTGTTCGTTGTTGTAGTGTTCATTGTTGTAATTTTCGTTGTTGTAGTGTATGTTGTTGTAGTGTTCGATGTTGTAGTGTATGTTGTTGTAGTGTTCGTTGTTGTAGTGTTCCTTGTTGAAATGTCCGTTGTTGTGGAGTTTATTCTTATAACCTTCGTTGTTGTAGTGTTCGTTGTTCTAATGTTCGTTGTTGTAGTGTTCGTTGTTGTAGCGTTCGTTGTTGTAGTGTTTGTTATAGTGATCGTTATTGTGGTGTTCGTTGTTGTAATGTTAGTTGTTGTAGTGTTCATTGTTGTAAATTTCGTTATTGTGGTGTTCGTTGCTGTAGTGTTTGTTGTTGTGGTGTTCATTGTTGTAATGTTCGTTGTTGTAGTGTTAATTAGTGTAGTGTTCGTTGTTGTGGTGTTCGTTGTTGTAATGGTCGTTTTTATGATGTTCGTTGTTGTAATGTTCGTTGTTGTGATGTTCGTTGTTGTGGTGTTCGTGGTTGTAAAGTTTGTTGTTGTGGAGTTCGTTGTTGTGGTGTTCTTTGTTGTAGTGTTCGTTGTTGTGGTGTTCGTTGTTGTAGTGTTCATTGTTGTACTGTTCGTTGATGAGATGTTCGTTGTTGAGACGTTCGTTGTTGAGATGTTCGTTGTTGAGATGTTCGTTGTTGTGGTGTTCGTTGTTGTGAGTTCGTTGTTGTGGTGTTCGTTGTTGTAATGGTCGTTTTTATGATGTTCGTTGTTGTAATGTTCGTTGTTGTGGTGTTCGTGGTTGTAAAGTTCGTTGTTGTGGAGTTCGTTGTTGTGGTGTTCTTTGTGTTCGTAGTTGTGGTGTTCGTTGATGTAGTTTTCATTGTTGTGGTGTTCGTTGATGAGATGTTCGTTGTTGAGACGTTCGTTGTTGAGATGTTCGTTGTTGAGATGTTCGTTGTTGTGGTGTTCGTTGTTGTGAGTTCGTTGTTGTGGTGTTCGTTGTTGTCGTGTTCGTTTTTGAGATGTTCGTTGTTGAGATGTTCGTTGTTGAGATGTTCGTTGTTGTAAAGTTCGTTGTTGTGGTGTTTGTTAGTTGAGATGTTCGTTGTTGAGATGTTCGTTGTTGAGATGTTCGTTGTTGAGATGTTCGTTGTTGTGGTGTTCGTTGGGTTGATGTTCGTTGTTGTGGTGTTCGTGGTTGTGATGTTCGTTGTTGTGGTGTTCGTTGTTGCAGTGTTCGTTGTTGAGATGTTCGTTGTTGTGGTGTTCGTTGTTGCAGTGTTCGTTGTTGAGATGTTCATTGTTATGGTGTTCGTTGTTATAGTGTTCGTTGTTGTAGTGTACGTTGTTGTAGTGTTCGTTGTTTTAGTGCCCATTTTTGTGGTGTTCGTTGTTGAAGTGTTCGTTGTTGTAGTGTTCGTCGTTGTGGTGTTCGTTGTTGTAGTGTTCGTTGTTGAGATGTTCGTTGTTGTGAGTTCGTTGTTGTGGTGTTCGTTGTTGTAATGGTCGTTTTTATGATGTTCGTTGTTGTAGTGTTCGTTGTTGTGGTGTTCGTTGTTGTAGTGTTCATTGTTGTACTGTTCGTTGATGAGATGTTCGTTGTTGAGACGTTCGTTGTTGAGATGTTCGTTGTTGAGATGTTCGTTGTTGTGGTGTTCGTTGTTGTGAGTTCGTTGTTGTGGTGTTCGTTGTTGTCGTGTTCGTTTTTGAGATGTTCGTTGTTGAGATTTTCGTTGTTGAAAAGTTCGTTGTTGTGGTGTTTGTTGTTGAGATGTTCTTTGTTGTGGTGTTCGTTGTTGTAGTGTTCATTGTTGTAGTGTTCGTTGTTGAGATGTTCGTTGTTCGTGGTTTAAAGTTCGTTGTTGTGGAGTACGTTGTTGTGGTGTTCGTTGTTGTAGTGTTCGTTGTAGAAATGTTTGTTGTTGTGATGGTCGTTCTTGTGGTGTCCGTTGTTATAGTGTTCGTTGTTGAGATGTTCGTTGTTGTGGTGCTCGTTGTTGCAGTGTTCATTGTTGTATTGTTCGTTGTTGAGTTGTTCGTTGCTGTATTGTTCGTTGTTGAGTTGTTTGTTGTTTAGACGTTCATTGTTGAGATGTTCGTTGTTGAGATGTTCGTTGATGTGGTGTTCGTTGTTGTGATGTTCGTTGTTGTGGTGTTCGTTGTTGTAGTGTTCGTTTTTGAGAGGTTCGTTGTTGAGATGTTCGTTGTTGAGATATTCGTTGTTGTAAAGTTCCTTGTTGTGGTGTTTGTTGTTGAGATATTCGTTGTTGAGTTGTTCGTTGTTGAGATGTTCGTTGTTGAGATGTTCGTTGTTGTGGTGTTCGTTGGGTTGATGTTCGTTGTTGTGGTGATCGTTGTTGTGATGTTCGTTGTTGTGGTGTTCGTTGTTGTAGTGTTCGTTTTTGAGATGTTGTTTGTTGAGATGTTCGTTGTTGAGATGTTCGTTGTTGTGGTGTTCAGTGATGTGGTGTTCGTTGTTGTAGTGTTCGTTGTTGAGATGTTCGTTGTTGAGATGTTCGTTGTTGTGATGGTCGTTCTTGTGGTGTTAGTTGGTATAGTGTTCGTTGTTGAGATGTTCGTTGTTGTGGTGTTCGTTGTTGTAGTGTTCATTGTTGTAGTGTTCGTTGTTGAGATGTTCGTTGTTAAGATGTTCGTTGTTATGGTGTTCGTTGATGTGGTGTTCGTTGTTGTAGTGTTCGTTGTTGTAGTGTTCGTTGTTGTACTGATCGTTGTTGTGGTGTTCGTTGTTGAGATGTTCGTTTTTGTAGTGTTCGTTGTTGTAGTGTTCGTTGTTGTACTGATCGTTGTTGTGGTGTTCGTTGTTGAGATGTTCGTTTTTGTAGTGTTCGTTGTTGTAGTGTTCGTTGTTGTAGTGTTCATTGTTGTTGTGTTCGTTGTTTTAGTGTGCGTTGTTGTGGTGTGCGTTGTTGTGGTGTTCGTTTTGAGATGTTCGTTGTTGTAGTGTTCGTTGTTGTGGTGTTCGTTATTGAGATGTTCGTTGTTGTAGTGTTCGTTGTTGTAGTGTTCGTTGTTGTAGTGTTCGTTGTTGTGGTATTCGTTGTTGAGATGTTCGTTGTTGTGGTGTTCGTTGTAGTAGTGTTCTTTGTTATGGTGTTTGTTGTTGTGGTGTTCATTGTTGTGGTGTTCGTTTTGTAGTGTTCGTTGTTGCGGTGTTCGTTGTTGATGTGTTCGTTGTTGTGATGTTCGTTCTTGAGATGTTCGTTATTGTGGTGTTCGTTGTTGTGGTGTTCGTTGTTGTAGTATTCGTTGTTGAAGTGTTCGTTGTTGTAGTGTTCGTTGTTTTAGTGTTCGTTTTTGTGGTGTTCGTTGTTGAAGTGATCGTTGTTGTAGTGTTCGTCGTTGTACTGTTCGTTGTTGTAGTGTTCGTTGTTGTTGTGTTCGTTGTTGTAGTGTTCGTTGTTGAGATGTTCATTGTTGTGGTGTTCGTTGTTGTGGTGTTCGTTGTTGTGGTGTTCGTTGTTGTTGTGTTCGTTGTTGTAGTGTTCGTTGTTTTAGTGTTCGTTGTTGAAATGTTCGTTGTTGTGGTGTTCGTTGTTGTGGTGTTCGTTGTTGAAGTGTTCGTTGTTTTGGTGTTTGTTGTTGTAGTGTTCGTTGTTGTAGTGTTCGTTGTTATGGTGTTCGTTGTTATGGTGTTCGTTTTTGTTGTTGTGTTCGTTGTTGTGGTGTTCATTGTTGTAATTTTCGTTGTTGTAGTGTATGTTGTTGTAGTGTTCGATGTTGTAGTGTTCCTTGTTGAAATGTCCGTTGTTGTGGAGTTTATTCTTATAACCTTCGTTGTTGTAGTGTTCGTTGTTCTAATGTTCGTTGTTGTAGTGTTCGTTGTTGTAGCGTTCGTTGTTGTAGTGTTTGTTATAGTGATCGTTATTGTGGTGTTCGTTGTTGTAATGTTAGTTGTTGTAGTGTTCATTGTTGTAAATTTCGTTATTGTGGTGTTCGTTGCTGAAGTGTTTGTTGTTGTGGTGTTCGTTGTTGTGGTGTTCGTTGTTGTAGTGTTCGTTGTTGAAGTGTTCGTTGTTGTTTTCTTCGTTGTTGTTGTGTTCATTGTTGTAATGTTCGTTGTTGTAGTGTTAATTAGTGTAGTGTTCGTTGTTGTGGTGTTCGTTGTTGTAATGGTCGTGTTTATGATGTTCGTTGTTGTAATGTTCGTTGTTGTAATGTTCGTGGTTGTAAAGTTCGTTGTTGTGGAGTTCGTTGTTGTGGTGTTCTTTGTGTTCGTAGTTGTGGTGTTCGTTGATGTAGTTTTCATTGTTGTGCTGTTCGTTGATGAGATGTTCGTTGTTGAGACTTTCGTTGTTGAGATGTTCGTTGTTGAGATGTTCGTTGTTGTGGTGTTCGTTGTTGTGAGTTCGTTGTTGTGGTGTTCGTTGTTGTCGTGTTCGTTTTTGAGATGTTCGTTGTTGAGATGTTCGTTGTTGAGATGTTCGTTGTTGTAAAGTTCGTTGTTGTGGTGTTTGTTGTTGAGATGTTCGTTGTTGAGATGTTCGTTGTTGAGATGTTCGTTGTTGAGATGTTCGTTGTTGTGGTGTTCGTTGGGTTGATGTTCGTTGTTGTGGTGTTCGTGGTTGTGATGTTCGTTGTTGTGGTGTTCGTTGTTGCAGTGTTCGTTGTTGAGATGTTCGTTGTTGTGGTGTTCGTTGTTGCAGTGTTCGTTGTTGAGATGTTCATTGTTATGGTGTTCGTTGTTATTGTGTTCGTTGTTGTAGTGTACGTTGTTGTAGTGTTCGTTGTTTTAGTGCCCATTTTTGTGGTGTTCGTTGTTGAAGTGTTCGTTGTTGTAGTGTTCGTCGTTGTGGTGTTCGTTGTTGTAGTGTTCGTTGTTGAGATGTTCGTTGTTGTGAGTTCGTTGTTGTGGTGTTCGTTGTTGTAATGGTCGTTTTTATGATGTTCGTTGTTGTAGTGTTCGTTGTTGTGGTGTTCGTTGTTGTAGTGTTCATTGTTGTACTGTTCGTTGATGAGATGTTCGTTGTTGAGACGTTCGTTGTTGAGATGTTCGTTGTTGAGATGTTCGTTGTTGTGGTGTTCGTTGTTGTGAGTTCGTTGTTGTGGTGTTCGTTGTTGTCGTGTTCTTTTTTGAGATGTTCGTTGTTGAGATGTTCGTTGTTGAAAAGTTCGTTGTTGTGGTGTTTGTTGTTGAGATGTTCTTTGTTGTGGTGTTCGTTGTTGAAGTGTTCATTGTTGTAGTGTTCGTTGTTGAGATGTTCGTTGTTCGTGGTTTAAAGTTCGTTGTTGTGGAGTACGTTGTTGTGGTGTTCGTTGTTGTAGTGTTCGTTGTAGAAATGTTTGTTGTTGTGATGGTCGTTCTTGTGGTCTCCGTTGTTATAGTGTTCGTTGTTGAGATGTTCGTTGTTGTGGTGCTCGTTGTTGCAGTGTTCATTGTTGTATTGTTCGTTGTTGAGTTGTTCGTTGCTGTATTGTTCGTTGTTGAGTTGTTTGTTGTTTAGACGTTCATTGTTGAGATGTTCGTTGTTGAGATGTTCGTTGATGTGGTGTTCGTTGTTGTGATGTTCGTTGTTGTGGTGTTCGTTGTTGTAGTGTTCGTTTTTGAGAGGTTCGTTGTTGAGATGTTCGTTGTTGAGATATTCGTTGTTGTAAAGTTCCTTGTTGTGGTGTTTGTTGTTGAGATATTCGTTGTTGAGTTGTTCGTTGTTGAGATATTCGTTGTTGAGATGTTCGTTGTTGTGGTGTTCGTTGGGTTGATGTTCGTTGTTGTGGTGATCGTTGTTGTGATGTTCGTTGTTGTGGTGTTCGTTGTTGTAGTGTTCGTTGTTGAGATGTTGTTTGTTGAGATGTTCGTTGTTGAGATGTTCGTTGTTGTGGTGTTCAGTGATGTGGTGTTCGTTGTTGTAGTGTTCGTTGTTGAGATGTTCGTTGTTGAGATGTTCGTTGTTGTGATGGTCGTTCTTGTGGTGTTAGTTGGTATAGTGTTCGTTGTTGAGATGTTCGTTGTTGTGGTGTTCGTTGTTGTAGTGTTCATTGTTGTAGTGTTCGTTGTTGAGATGTTCGTTGTTAAGATGTTCGTTGTTATGGTGTTCGTTGATGTGGTGTTCGTTGTTGTAGTGTTCGTTGTTGTAGTGTTCGTTGTTGTACTGATCGTTGTTGTGGTGTTCGTTGTTGAGATGTTCGTTTTTGTAGTGTTCGTTGTTGTAGTGTTCGTTGTTGTACTGATCGTTGTTGTGGTGTTCGTTGTTGAGATGTTCGTTTTTGTAGTGTTCGTTGTTGTAGTGTTCGTTGTTGTAGTGTTCATTGTTGTTGTGTTCGTTGTTTTAGTGTGCGTTGTTGCGGTGTGCGTTGTTGTGGTGTTCGTTTTGAGATGTTCGTTGTTGTAGTGTTCGTTGTTGTGGTGTTCGTTATTGAGATGTTCGTTGTTGTAGTGTTCGTTGTTGTAGTGTTCGTTGTTGTAGTGTTCGTTGTTGTGGTATTCGTTGTTGAGATGTTCGTTGTTGTGGTGTTCGTTGTAGTAGTGTTCTTTGTTATGGTGTTTGTTGTTGTGGTGTTCATTGTTGTGGTGTTCGTTTTGTAGTGTTCGTTGTTGCGGTGTTCGTTGTTGATGTGTTCGTTGTTGTGATGTTCGTTCTTGAGATGTTCGTTATTGTGGTGTTCGTTGTTGTGGTGTTCGTTGTTGTAGTATTCGTTGTTGAAGTGTTCGTTGTTGTAGTGTTCGTTGTTTTAGTGTTTGTTTTTGTGGTGTTCGTTGTTGAAGTGATCGTTGTTGTAGTGTTCGTCGTTGTACTGTTCGTTGTTGTAGTGTTCGTTGTTGTTGTGTTCGTTGTTGTAGTGTTCGTTGTTGAGATGTTCATTGTTGTGGTGTTCGTTGTTGTGGTGTTCGTTGTTGTGGTGTTCGTTGTTGTTGTGTTCGTTGTTGTAGTGTTCGTTGTTTTAGTGTTCATTGTTGAAATGTTCGTTGTTGTGGTGTTCGTTGTTGTGGTGTTCGTTGTTGAAGTGTTTGTTGTTTTGGTGTTTGTTGTTGTAGTGTTCGTTGTTGTAGTGTTCGTTGTTATGGTTTTCGTTGTTATGGTGTTCGTTTTTGTTGTTGTGTTCGTTGTTGTGGTGTTCATTGTTGTAATGTTCGTTGTTGTAGTGTTTGTTCTTGTAGTGTTCGTTGTTGTAGTGTATGTTGTTGTAGTGTTCGTTGTTGTAGTGTTCCTTGTTGAAATGTCCGTTGTTTTGGAGTTTATTCTTATAACCTTCGTTGTTGTAGTGTTCCTTGTTCTAATGTTCGTTGTTGTAGTGTTCATTGTTGTAAATTTCGTTGTTGTGGTGTTCGTTGCTGTAGTGTTAGTTGTTGTAGTGTTCATTGTTGTAAATTTCGTTGTTGTGGTGTTCGTTGCTGTAGTGTTTGTTGTTGTGGTGTTCGTTGTTGTGGTGTTCGTTGTTGTAGTGTTCGTTGTTGAAGTGTTCGTTGTTGTTTTCTTCGTTGTTGTTGTGTTCATTGTTGTAATGTTCGTTGTTGTAGTGTTAATTAGTGTAGTGTTCGCTGTTGTGGTGTTCGTGGTTGTAAAGTTTGTTGTTGTGGAGTTCGTTGTTGTGGTGTTCTTTGTTGTAGTGTTCGTTGTTGTGGTTTTCGTTGTTGTAGTGTTCATTGTTGTACTGTTCGTTGATGAGATGTTCGTTGTTGAGACGTTCGTTGTTGAGATGTTCGTTGTTGAGATGTTCGTTGTTGTGGTGTTCGTTGTTGTGAGTTCGTTGTTGTGGTGTTCGTTGTTGTAATGGTCGTTTTTATGATGTTCGTTGTTGTAATGTTCGTTGTTGTGGTGTTCGTGGTTGTAAAGTTCGTTGTTGTGGAGTTCGTTGTTGTGGTGTTCTTTGTGTTCGTTGTTGTGGTGTTCGTTGATGTAGTGTTCATTGTTGTACTGTTCGTTGATGAGATGTTCGTTGTTGAGACGTTCGTTGTTGAGATGTTCGTTGTTGAGATGTTCGTTGTTGTGGTGTTCGTTGTTGTGAGTTCGTTGTTGTGGTGTTCGTTGTTGTCGTGTTCGTTTTTGAGATGTTCGTTGTTGAGATGTTCGTTGTTGAGATGTTCGTTGTTGTAAAGTTCGTTGTTGTGGTGTTTGTTGTTGAGATGTTCGTTGTTGAGATGTTCGTTGTTGAGATGTTCGTTGTTGAGATGTTCGTTGTTGTGGTGTTCGTTGGGGTTGATGTTCGTTGTTGTAGTGTTCGTTGTTGAGATGTTCATTGTTGTGGTGTTCGTTGTTGTGGTGTTCGTTGTTGTGGTGTTCGTTGTTGTTGTGTTCGTTGTTGTAGTGTTCGTTGTTTTAGTGTTCGTTGTTGAAATGTTCGTTGTTGTGGTGTTCGTTGTTGTGGTGTTCGTTGTTGAAGTGTTTGTTGTTTTGGTGTTTGTTGTTGTAGTGTTCGTTGTTGTAGTGTTCGTTGTTATGGTGTTCGTTGTTATGGTGTTCGTTTTTGTTGTTGTGTTCGTTGTTGTGGTGTTCATTGTTGTAATGTTCGTTGTTGAAGTGTTTGTTCTTGTAGTGTTCGTTGTTGTAGTGTATGTTGTTGTAGTGTTCGTTGTTGTAGTGTTCCTTGTTGAAATGTCCGTTGTTTTGGAGTTTATTCTTATAACCTTCGTTGTTGTAGTGTTCGTTGTTCTAATGTTCGTTGTTGTAGTGTTCGTTGTTGTAGCGTTCGTTGTTGTAGTGTTTGTTGTAGTGATCGTTATTGTGGTGTTCGTTGTTGTAATGTTAGTTGTTGTAGTGTTCATTGTTGTAAATTTCGTTGTTGTGGTGTTCGTTGCTGTAGTGTTTGTTGTTGTGGTGTTCGTTGTTGTGGTGTTCGTTGTTGTAGTGTTCGTTGTTGAAGTGTTCGTTGTTGTTTTCTTCGTTGTTGTTGTGTTCATTGTTGTAATGTTCGTTGTTGTAGTGTTAATTAGTGTAGTGTTCGTTGTTGTGGTGTTCGTTGTTGTAATGGTCGTTTTTATGATGTTCGTTGTTGTAATGTTCGTTGTTGTGGTGTTCGTGGTTGTAAAGTTTGTTGTTGTGGAGTTCGTTGTTGTGGTGTTCTTTGTTGTAGTGTTCGTTGTTGTGGTTTTCGTTGTTGTAGTGTTCATTGTTGTACTGTTCGTTGATGAGATGTTCGTTGTTGAGACGTTCGTTGTTGAGATGTTCGTTGTTGAGATGTTCGTTGTTGTGGTGTTCGTTGTTGTGTGTTCGTTGTTGTGGTGTTCGTTGTTGTAATGGTCGTTTTTATGATGTTCGTTGTTGTAATGTTCGTTGTTGTGGTGTTCGTGGTTGTAAAGTTCGTTGTTGTGGAGTTCGTTGTTGTGGTGTTCTTTGTGTTCGTTGTTGTGGTGTTCGTTGATGTAGTGTTCATTGTTGTACTGTTCGTTGATGAGATGTTCGTTGTTGAGACGTTCGTTGTTGAGATGTTCGTTGTTGAGATGTTCGTTGTTGTGGTGTTCGTTGTTGTGAGTTCGTTGTTGTGGTGTTCGTTGTTGTCGTGTTCGTTTTTGAGATGTTCGTTGTTGAGATGTTCGTTGTTGAGATGTTCGTTGTTGTGGTGTTTGTTGTTGAGATGTTCGTTGTTGAGATGTTCGTTGTTGAGATGTTCGTTGTTGAGATGTTCGTTGTTGTGGTGTTCGTTGGGGTTGATGTTCGTTGTTGTAGTGTTCGTTGTTGAGATGTTCATTGTTGTGGTGTTCGTTGTTGTGGTGTTCGTTGTTGTGGTGTTCGTTGTTGTTGTGTTCGTTGTTGTAGTGTTCGTTGTTTTAGTGTTCGTTGTTGAAATGTTCGTTGTTGTGGTGTTCGTTGTTGTGGTGTTCGTTGTTGAAGTGTTTGTTGTTTTGGTGTTTGTTGTTGTAGTGTTCGTTGTTGTAGTGTTCGTTGTTATGGTGTTCGTTGTTATGGTGTTCGTTTTTGTTGTTGTGTTCGTTGTTGTGGTGTTCATTGTTGTAATGTTCGTTGTTGTAGTGTTTGTTCTTGTAGTGTTCGTTGTTGTAGTGTATGTTGTTGTAGTGTTCGTTGTTGTAGTGTTCCTTGTTGAAATGTCCGTTGTTTTGGAGTTTATTCTTATAACCTTCGTTGTTGTAGTGTTCGTTGTTCTAATGTTCGTTGTTGTAGTGTTCGTTGTTGTAGCGTTCGTTGTTGTAGTGTTTGTTGTAGTGATCGTAATTGTGGTGTTCGTTGTTGTAATGTTAGTTGTTGTAGTGTTCATTGTTGTAAATTTCGTTGTTGTGGTGTTCGTTGCTGTAGTGTTTGTTGTTGTGGTGTTCGTTGTTGTGGTGTTCGTTGTTGTAGTGTTCGTTGTTGAAGTGTTCGTTGTTGTTTTCTTCGTTGTTGTTGTGTTCATTGTTGTAATGTTCGTTGTTGTAGTGTTAATTAGTGTAGTGTTCGTTGTTGTGGTGTTCGTTGTTGTAATGGTCGTTTTTATGATGTTCGTTGTTGTAATGTTCGTTGTTGTGGTGTTCGTGGTTGTAAAGTTTGTTGTTGTGGAGTTCGTTGTTGTGGTGTTCTTTGTTGTAGTGTTCGTTGTTGTGGTTTTCGTTGTTGTAGTGTTCATTGTTGTACTGTTCGTTGATGAGATGTTCGTTGTTGAGACGTTCGTTGTTGAGATGTTCGTTGTTGAGATGTTCGTTGTTGTGGTGTTCGTTGTTGTGAGTTCGTTGTTGTGGTGTTCGTTGTTGTAATGGTCGTTTTTATGATGTTCGTTGTTGTAATGTTCGTTGTTGTGGTGTTCGTGGTTGTAAAGTTCGTTGTTGTGGAGTTCGTTGTTGTGGTGTTCTTTGTGTTCGTTGTTGTGGTGTTCGTTGATGTAGTGTTCATTGTTGTACTGTTCGTTGATGAGATGTTCGTTGTTGAGACGTTCGTTGTTGAGATGTTCGTTGTTGAGATGTTCGTTGTTGTGGTGTTCGTTGTTGTGAGTTCGTTGTTGTGGTGTTCGTTGTTGTCGTGTTCGTTTTTGAGATGTTTGTTGTTGAGATGTTCGTTGTTGAGATGTTCGTTGTTGTAAAGTTCGTTGTTGTGGTGTTTGTTGTTGAGATGTTCGTTGTTGAGATGTTCGTTGTTGAGATGTTCGTTGTTGAGATGTTCGTTGTTGTGGTGTTCGTTGGGTTGATGTTCGTTGTTGTGGTGTTCGTGGTTGTGATGTTCGTTGTTGTGGTGTTCGTTGTTGCAGTGTTCGTTGTTGAGATGTTCGTTGTTGTGGTGTTCGTTGTTGCAGTGTTCGTTGTTGAGATGTTCATTGTTATGGTGTTCGTTGTTGTAGTGTTCGTTGTTGTAGTGTACGTTGTTGTAGTGTTCGTTGTTTTAGTGCTCATTTTTGTGGTGCTCGTTGTTGAAGTGTTCGTTGCTGTAGTGTTCGTCGTTGTGGTGTTCGTTGTTGTAGTGTTCGTTGTTGAGATGTTCGTTGTTGTGAGTTCGTTGTTGTGGTGTTCGTTGTTGTGAGTTCGTTGTTGTGGTGTTCGTTGTTGTCGTGTTCGTTTTTGAGATGTTCGTTGTTGAGATGTTCGTTGTTGAGATGTTCGTTGTTGTAAAGTTCGTTGTTGTGGTGTTTGTTGTCGAGATGTTCTTTGTTGTGGTGTTCGTTGTTGTAGTGTTCATTGTTGTAGTGTTCGTTGTTGAGATGTTCGTTGTTCGTGGTTTAAAGTTCGTTGTTGTGGAGTTCGTTGTTGTGGTGTTCGTTGTTGTAGTGTTCGTTGTAGAAATGTTTGTTGTTGTGATGGTCGTTCTTGTGGTGTCCGTTGTTATCGTGTTCGTTGTTGAGATGTTCGTTGTTGTGGTGCTCGTTGTTGTAGTGTTCATTGTTGTATTGTTCGTTGTTGAGTTGTTCGTTGTTGTATTGTTCGTTGTTGAGTTGTTCGTTGTTTAGACGTTCGTTGTTGAGATGTTCGTTGTTGAGATGTTCGTTGATGTGGTGTTCGTTGTTGTGATGTTCGTTGTTGTGGTGTTCGTTGTTGTAGTGTTCGTTTTTGAGAGGTTCGTTGTTGGGATGTTCGTTGTTGAGATATTCGTTGTTGTAAAGTTCCTTGTTGTTGTGTTTGTTGTTGAGATGTTCGTTGTTGAGTTGTTCGTTGTTGAGATGTTCGTTGTTGAGATGTTCGTTGTTGTGGTGTTCGTTGGGTTGATGTTCGTTGTTGTGGTGATCGTGGTTGTGATGTTCGTTGTTGTGGTGTTCGTTGTTGTTGTGTTCGTTGTTGAGATGTTCGTTGTTGAGATGTTCGTTGTTATGGTGTTCGTTGTTGTAGTGTTCATTGTTGTAGTGTTCGTTCTTGAGATGTTCGTTGTTAAGATGTTCGTTGGTATGGTGTTCGTTGATGTGGTGTTCGTTGTTGTAGTGTTCGTTGTTGTAGTGTTCGTTGTTGTGAGTTCGATTTTGTGGTGTTCGTTGTTGTAATGGTAGTTTTTATGATGTTCGTTGTTGTAATGTTCGTTGTTGTGGTGTTCGTGGTTGTAAAGTTCGTTGTTGAGGAGTTCGTTGTTGTGGTGTTCTTTGTTGTAGTGTTCGTTGTTGTGGTGTTCGTTGTTGTAGTGTTCATTGTTGTACTGTTCGTTGATGAGATGTTCGTTGTTGAGACGTTCGTTGTTGAGATGTTCGTTGTTGTGATGTTCGTTGTTGTGGTGTTCGTTGTTGTGAGTTCGTTGTTGTGGTGTTCGTTGTTGTCGTGTTCGTTTTTGAGATGTTCGTTGTTGAGATGTTTGTTGTTGTAAAGTTCGTTGTTGCGGTGTTTGTTGTTGAAATGTTCGTTGTTGAGATGTTCATTGTTGAGATGTTTGTTGTTGAGATGTTCGTTGTTGTGGTGTTCGTTGGGTTGATGTTCGTTGTTGTGGTGTTCGTGGTTGTGATGTTCGTTGTTGAGATGTTAGTTGTTGTAGTGTTCGTTATTGAGATGTTCGTTGTTGAGATGTTCGTTGTTGAGATGGTCGTTGTTGTGGTGTTCGGTGATGTGGTGTTCGTTGTTGTAGTGTTCGTTGTGTAGATGTTCGATGTTGTAGTGTTTGTTGTTGCAGTGTTCGTTGTTGAGATGTTCGTTGTTGTGGTGTTCGTTGTTGTAGTGTTCGTTGTTGTAGTGTACGTTGTTGTAGTGTTCGTTGTTTTAGTGCTCATTTTTGTGGTGTTCGTTGTTGAAGTGTTCGTTGTTGTAGTGTTCGTCGTTGTGGTGTTCGTTGTTGTAGTGTTCGTTGTTGAGATGGTCGTTGTTGAGATGGTCGTTGTTGAGATGTTCGTTGTTGAGATGTTCGTTGTTGTGGTGTTCGGTGATGTGGTGTTCGTTGTTGTTGTGTTTGTTGTTGTAGTGTTCGTTATTGTAGCGTTCGTTGTTGTAGTGTTCGTTGTTGTAGTGTTCGTTGTTGAGATGTTCGTTGTTGTGGTGTTCGTTGTTGCAGTGTTCGTTGTTGAGATGTTCGTTGTTGTAGTGTTCGTTGTTGAGATGTTCGTTGTTGAGATGTTCGTTGTTGAGATGTTCGTTGTTGTGGTGTTCGGTGATGTGGTGTTCGTTGTTGTAGTGTTTGTTGTTGTAGTGTTCGTTATTGTGGTGTTCGTTGTTGTAGTGTTCGTTTTTGTAGTGTTCGTTGTTGAGATGTTCGTTGTTGTGGTGTTCGTTGGTGCAGTGTTCGTTTTTGAAATGTTCGTTGTTGTAGTGTTCGTTGTTGTGGTGTTCGTTGTTGCAGTGTTCGTTGTTGAGATGTTCGTTGTTGTGGTGTTCGTTGTTGAAGTGTTCGTTGTTTTGGTGTTTGTTGTTGTAGTGTTCGTTATTGTAGTGTTCGTTGTTATGGTGTTCGTTGTTATAGTGTTCGTTGTTGTTGTTGTGTTCGTTGTTGTGGTGTTCATTGTTTTAATGTTCGTTGTTGTAGTGTTTGTTGTTGTAGTGTTCGTTGTTGTAGTGTATGTTGTTGTAGTGTTCGTTGTTGTAGTGTTCCTTCTTGTAATGTCCGTTGTTGTGGAGTTTATTCTTATAACCTTCGTTGATGTAGTGACCGTTGTTCAAATGTTCGTTGTTGTGGTGTTCGTTGTTGTAGCGTTCGTTGTCGTAGTGTTTGTTGTTGTAGTGATCGTTATTGTAGTGTTCGTTGTTGTAATGTTAGTACTTGTAGTGTTCAGTGATGTGGTGTTCGTTGCTGTAGTGTTCGTTGTTGAGATGTTCGTTGTTGAGATGTTCGTTGTTGTGATGGTCGTTCTTGTGGTGTTATTTGTTATAGTGTTCGTTGTTGAGATGTTCATTGTTGTGGTGTTCGTTGTTGTAGTGTTCATTGTTGTAGTGTTCGTTGTTGAGATGTTCGTTGTTAAGATGTTCGTTGTTATGGTGTTCGTTGATGTGGTGTTCGTTGTTGTTGTGTTCGTTGTTGTAGTGTTCGTTGTTGTAGTGTTCGTTGATGTGGTGTTCGTTGTTGAGATGTTCGTTTTTGTAGTGTTCGTTGTTGTAGTGTTCGTTGTTGTAGTGTTCATTGTTGTAGTGTTCGTTGTTTTAGTGTGCGTTGCTGTGGTGAGCGTTGTTGTGGTGTTCGTTTTGAGATGTTCGTTGTTGTAGTGTTCGTTGTTGTGGTGTTCGTTGTTGAGATATTTCTTTGTTGTGGTGTTCGTTGTTGTAGTGTTCGTTGTTGTAGTATTCGTTGTTGTGGTGTTCGTTGTTGAGATGTTCGTTGTTGTGGTGTTCGTTGTTGTAGTGTTCTTTGTTATGGTGTTTTTTGTTGTGGTGTTCATTGTTGTGGTGTTCGTTTTGTAGTGTTCGTTGTTGCGGTGTTCGTTGTTGATGTGTTCGTTGTTGTGATGTTCGTTCTTAGGATGTTCGTTATTGTGGTGTTCGTTGTTGTGGTGTTCGTTGTTGTAGTATTCGTTGTTGAAGTGTTCGTTGTTGTAGTGTTCGTTGTTTTAGTGTTCGTTTTTGTGGTGTTCGTTGTTGAAGTGTTCGTTGTTGTAGTGTTCGTCGTTGTAGTGTTCGTTGTTGTAGTGTTCGTTGTTGTTGTGTTCGTTGTTGTAGTGTTCGTTGTTGAAATGTTCGTTGTTGTGGTGTTCGTTGTTGTAGTGTTCGTTGTTGAAGTGTTCGTTGTTTTGGTGTTTGTTGTTGTAGTGTTCGTTGTTGTAGTGTTCGTTGTTATGGTGTTCGTTGTTATGGTGTTCGTTGTTGTTGTTGTGTTCGTTGTTGTGGTGTTCATTGTTTTATTGTTCGTTGTTGTAGTGTTTGTTGTTGTAGTGTTCGTTGTTGTAGTGTATGTTGTTGTAGTGTTCGTTGTTGTAGTGTTCCTTTTTGTAATGTCCGTTGTTGTGGAGTTTATTCTTATAACCTTCGTTGTTGTAGTGTTCGTTGTTCTAATGTTCGTTGTTGTGGTGTTCGTTGTTGTAGCGTTCGTTGTTGTAGTGTTTGTTGTTGTAGTGATCGTTAATGTGGTGTTCGATGTTGTAATGTTAGTTGTTGTAGTGTTCAGTGTTGTAAATTTCGTTGTTGTGGTGTTCGTTGCTGTAGTGTTTGTTGTTGTTGTGATCGTTGTTGAGATGTTCGTTGTTGTGGTGTTCGTTGTTGCAGTGTTCGTTGTTGAGATGTTCGTTGTTGTAGTGTTCGTTGTTGAGATGTTCGTTGTTGAGATGTTCGTTGTTGAGATGTTCGTTGTTGTGGTGTTCGGTGATGTGGTGTTCGTTGTTGTAGTGTTTGTTGTTGTAGTGTTCGTTATTGTGGTGTTCGTTGTTGTAGTGTTCGTTTTTGTAGTGTTCGTTGTTGAGATGTTCGTTGTTGTGGTGTTCGTTGGTGCAGTGTTCGTTTTTGAAATGTTCGTTGTTGTAGTGTTCGTTGTTGTGGTGTTCGTTGTTGCAGTGTTCGTTGTTGAGATGTTCGTTGTTGTGGTGTTCGTTGTTGAAGTGTTCGTTGTTTTGGTGTTTGTTGTTGTAGTGTTCGTTATTGTAGTGTTCGTTGTTATGGTGTTCGTTGTTATAGTGTTCGTTGTTGTTGTTGTGTTCGTTGTTGTGGTGTTCATTGTTTTAATGTTCGTTGTTGTAGTGTTTGTTGTTGTAGTGTTCGTTGTTGTAGTGTATGTTGTTGTAGTGTTCGTTGTTGTAGTGTTCCTTCTTGTAATGTCCGTTGTTGTGGAGTTTATTCTTATAACCTTCGTTGATGTAGTGACCGTTGTTCAAATGTTCGTTGTTGTGGTGTTCGTTGTTGTAGCGTTCGTTGTCGTAGTGTTTGTTGTTGTAGTGATCGTTATTGTAGTGTTCGTTGTTGTAATGTTAGTACTTGTAGTGTTCAGTGATGTGGTGTTCGTTGCTGTAGTGTTCGTTGTTGAGATGTTCGTTGTTGAGATGTTCGTTGTTGTGATGGTCGTTCTTGTGGTGTTATTTGTTATAGTGTTCGTTGTTGAGATGTTCATTGTTGTGGTGTTCGTTGTTGTAGTGTTCATTGTTGTAGTGTTCGTTGTTGAGATGTTCGTTGTTAAGATGTTCGTTGTTATGGTGTTCGTTGATGTGGTGTTCGTTGTTGTTGTGTTCGTTGTTGTAGTGTTCGTTGTTGTAGTGTTCGTTGATGTGGTGTTCGTTGTTGAGATGTTCGTTTTTGTAGTGTTCGTTGTTGTAGTGTTCGTTGTTGTAGTGTTCATTGTTGTAGTGTTCGTTGTTTTAGTGTGCGTTGCTGTGGTGAGCGTTGTTGTGGTGTTCGTTTTGAGATGTTCGTTGTTGTAGTGTTCGTTGTTGTGGTGTTCGTTGTTGAGATATTTCTTTGTTGTGGTGTTCGTTGTTGTAGTGTTCGTTGTTGTAGTATTCGTTGTTGTGGTGTTCGTTGTTGAGATGTTCGTTGTTGTGGTGTTCGTTGTTGTAGTGTTCTTTGTTATGGTGTTTTTTGTTGTGGTGTTCATTGTTGTGGTGTTCGTTTTGTAGTGTTCGTTGTTGCGGTGTTCGTTGTTGATGTGTTCGTTGTTGTGATGTTCGTTCTTAGGATGTTCGTTATTGTGGTGTTCGTTGTTGTGGTGTTCGTTGTTGTAGTATTCGTTGTTGAAGTGTTCGTTGTTGTAGTGTTCGTTGTTTTAGTGTTCGTTTTTGTGGTGTTCGTTGTTGAAGTGTTCGTTGTTGTAGTGTTCGTCGTTGTAGTGTTCGTTGTTGTAGTGTTCGTTGTTGTTGTGTTCGTTGTTGTAGTGTTCGTTGTTGAAATGTTCGTTGTTGTGGTGTTCGTTGTTGTAGTGTTCGTTGTTGAAGTGTTCGTTGTTTTGGTGTTTGTTGTTGTAGTGTTCGTTGTTGTAGTGTTCGTTGTTATGGTGTTCGTTGTTATGGTGTTCGTTGTTGTTGTTGTGTTCGTTGTTGTGGTGTTCATTG
This sequence comes from Procambarus clarkii, assembly GCF_040958095.1. NCBI lineage: Eukaryota > Metazoa > Arthropoda > Malacostraca > Decapoda > Cambaridae > Procambarus > Procambarus clarkii. The sequence continues at coordinate 9,901,496 of NC_091182.1, read as the reverse complement.
TTTTATTGTTCGTTGTTGTAGTGTTTGTTGTTGTAGTGTTCGTTGTTGTAGTGTATGTTGTTGTAGTGTTCGTTGTTGTAGTGTTCCTTTTTGTAATGTCCGTTGTTGTGGAGTTTATTCTTATAACCTTCGTTGTTGTAGTGTTCGTTGTTCTAATGTTCGTTGTTGTGGTGTTCGTTGTTGTAGCGTTCGTTGTTGTAGTGTTTGTTGTTGTAGTGATCGTTAATGTGGTGTTCGATGTTGTAATGTTAGTTGTTGTAGTGTTCAGTGTTGTAAATTTCGTTGTTGTGGTGTTCGTTGCTGTAGTGTTTGTTGTTGTTGTGATCGTTGTTGAGATGTTCGTTGTTGTGGTGTTCGTTGTTGCAGTGTTCGTTGTTGAGATGTTCGTTGTTGTAGTGTTCGTTGTTGAGATGTTCGTTGTTGAGATGTTCGTTGTTGAGATGTTCGTTGTTGTGGTGTTCGGTGATGTGGTGTTCGTTGTTGTAGTGTTTGTTGTTGTAGTGTTCGTTATTGTGGTGTTCGTTGTTGTAGTGTTCGTTTTTGTAGTGTTCGTTGTTGAGATGTTCGTTGTTGTGGTGTTCGTTGGTGCAGTGTTCGTTTTTGAAATGTTCGTTGTTGTAGTGTTCGTTGTTGTGGTGTTCGTTGTTGCAGTGTTCGTTGTTGAGATGTTCGTTGTTGTGGTGTTCGTTGTTGAAGTGTTCGTTGTTTTGGTGTTTGTTGTTGTAGTGTTCGTTATTGTAGTGTTCGTTGTTATGGTGTTCGTTGTTATAGTGTTCGTTGTTGTTGTTGTGTTCGTTGTTGTGGTGTTCATTGTTTTAATGTTCGTTGTTGTAGTGTTTGTTGTTGTAGTGTTCGTTGTTGTAGTGTATGTTGTTGTAGTGTTCGTTGTTGTAGTGTTCCTTCTTGTAATGTCCGTTGTTGTGGAGTTTATTCTTATAACCTTCGTTGATGTAGTGACCGTTGTTCAAATGTTCGTTGTTGTGGTGTTCGTTGTTGTAGCGTTCGTTGTCGTAGTGTTTGTTGTTGTAGTGATCGTTATTGTAGTGTTCGTTGTTGTAATGTTAGTACTTGTAGTGTTCAGTGATGTGGTGTTCGTTGCTGTAGTGTTCGTTGTTGAGATGTTCGTTGTTGAGATGTTCGTTGTTGTGATGGTCGTTCTTGTGGTGTTATTTGTTATAGTGTTCGTTGTTGAGATGTTCATTGTTGTGGTGTTCGTTGTTGTAGTGTTCATTGTTGTAGTGTTCGTTGTTGAGATGTTCGTTGTTAAGATGTTCGTTGTTATGGTGTTCGTTGATGTGGTGTTCGTTGTTGTTGTGTTCGTTGTTGTAGTGTTCGTTGTTGTAGTGTTCGTTGATGTGGTGTTCGTTGTTGAGATGTTCGTTTTTGTAGTGTTCGTTGTTGTAGTGTTCGTTGTTGTAGTGTTCATTGTTGTAGTGTTCGTTGTTTTAGTGTGCGTTGCTGTGGTGAGCGTTGTTGTGGTGTTCGTTTTGAGATGTTCGTTGTTGTAGTGTTCGTTGTTGTGGTGTTCGTTGTTGAGATATTTCTTTGTTGTGGTGTTCGTTGTTGTAGTGTTCGTTGTTGTAGTATTCGTTGTTGTGGTGTTCGTTGTTGAGATGTTCGTTGTTGTGGTGTTCGTTGTTGTAGTGTTCTTTGTTATGGTGTTTTTTGTTGTGGTGTTCATTGTTGTGGTGTTCGTTTTGTAGTGTTCGTTGTTGCGGTGTTCGTTGTTGATGTGTTCGTTGTTGTGATGTTCGTTCTTAGGATGTTCGTTATTGTGGTGTTCGTTGTTGTGGTGTTCGTTGTTGTAGTATTCGTTGTTGAAGTGTTCGTTGTTGTAGTGTTCGTTGTTTTAGTGTTCGTTTTTGTGGTGTTCGTTGTTGAAGTGTTCGTTGTTGTAGTGTTCGTCGTTGTAGTGTTCGTTGTTGTAGTGTTCGTTGTTGTTGTGTTCGTTGTTGTAGTGTTCGTTGTTGAAATGTTCGTTGTTGTGGTGTTCGTTGTTGTAGTGTTCGTTGTTGAAGTGTTCGTTGTTTTGGTGTTTGTTGTTGTAGTGTTCGTTGTTGTAGTGTTCGTTGTTATGGTGTTCGTTGTTATGGTGTTCGTTGTTGTTGTTGTGTTCGTTGTTGTGGTGTTCATTGTTTTATTGTTCGTTGTTGTAGTGTTTGTTGTTGTAGTGTTCGTTGTTGTAGTGTATGTTGTTGTAGTGTTCGTTGTTGTAGTGTTCCTTTTTGTAATGTCCGTTGTTGTGGAGTTTATTCTTATAACCTTCGTTGTTGTAGTGTTCGTTGTTCTAATGTTCGTTGTTGTGGTGTTCGTTGTTGTAGCGTTCGTTGTTGTAGTGTTTGTTGTTGTAGTGATCGTTAATGTGGTGTTCGATGTTGTAATGTTAGTTGTTGTAGTGTTCAGTGTTGTAAATTTCGTTGTTGTGGTGTTCGTTGCTGTAGTGTTTGTTGTTGTTGTGATCGTTGTTGTGGTGTTCGTTGTTGTAGTGTTCGTTGTTGAAGTGTTCGTTGTTGTTTTCTACGTTGTTGTTGTGTTCATTGTTGCAATGTTCGTTGTTGTAGTGTTAATTAGTGTAGTGTTCGTTGTTGTGGTGTTCGATGTTGTAATGGTCGTTTTTATGATGTTCGTTGTTGTAATGTTCGTTGTTGTGGTGTTCGTGGTTGTAAAGTTCGTTGATGTGGAGTTCGTTGTTGTGGTGTTCTTTGTTGTAGTGTTCGTTGTTGTGGTGTTCGTTGTTGTAGTGTCAATTGTTGTACTGTTCGTTGATGAGATGTTCGTTGTTGAGACGTTCGTTGTTGAGATGTTCGTTGTTGAGATGTTCGTTGTTGTGGTGTTCGTTGGTGTGAGTTCGTTGTTGTGGTGTTCGTTGTTGTCTTGTTCGTTTTTGAGATGTTCGTTGTTGAGATGTTCGTTGTTGAGATGTTCGTTGTTGTAAAGTTCGTTGTTGTGGTGTTTGTTGTTGAGATGTTCCTTGTTGAGATATTTGTTGTTGAGATGTTCGTTGTTGAGATGTTCGTTGTTGTGGTGTTCGTTGGGTTGATGTTCGTTGTTGTGGTGTTCGTGGTTGTGATGTTCGTTGTTGTGGTGTTCGTTGTTGTAGTGTTCGTAGTTGAGATGTTCGTTGTTGAGATGTTCGTTGTTGAGATGTTTGTTGTTGTGGTGTTCGGTGATGTGGTGTTCGTTGTTGTAGTGTTTGTTGTTGTAGTGTTCGTTATTGTAGTTTTCGTTGTTGTAGTGTTCGTTTTTGTAGTGTTCGTTGTTGTAGTGTTCGTTGTTGTAATGTTCATTGTTGTATTGTTCGTTGTTGAGTTGTTCGTTGTTGAATTGTTCGTTGTTGAGTTGTTCGTTGTTTAGACGTTCGTTGTTGAGATGTTCGTTGTTGAGATGTTCGTTGATGTGGTGTTCGTTGTTGTGATGTTCGTTGTTGTGGTGTTCGTTGTTGTAGTGTTCGTTTTTGAGAGGTTCGTTGTTGAGATGTTCGTTGTTGAGATATTCGTTGTTGTAAAGTTCGTTGTTGTGGTGTTTGTTGTTGAGATGTTCGTTGTTGAGTTGTTCGTTGTTGAGATGTTCGTTGTTGAGATGTTCGTTGTTGTGGTGTTCGTTAGGTTGATGTTCGTTGTTGTGGTGTTCGTGGTTGTGATGTTTGTTGTTTCAGGGTTCGTTGTTGTAGTGTTCGTTGTTGAGATGTTCGTTGTTGAGTTGTTCGTTGTTGAGATGTTCGTTGTTGAGATGTTCGTTGTTGTGATGGGCGATCTTGTGGTATTAGTTATTATTGTGTTCGTTGTTGAGATGTTCGTTGTTGTGGTGTTCGTTGTTGTAGTGTTCATTGTTGTAGTGTTCGTTGTTGAGATGTTCGTTGTTAAGTTGTTCGTTGTTATGGTGTTCGTTGATGTGGTGTTCGTTGTTGTAGTGTTCGTTGTTGTAGTGCTCGTTCTTGTAGTGTTCGTTGTTGTGGTGTTCGTTGTTGAGATGTTCGTTTTTGTAGTGTTCGTTGTTGTGGTGTTCGTTGTTGTAGTGTTCATTGTTGTAGTGTTCGTTGTTTTAGTGTGCGTTGTTGTGGTGTTCGTTGTTGTTGTTTTGTTCGAGGTTGTGGTGTTCGTTGTTGTGATGTTCGTTGCTGTAGTGTTCGTTGTTGCAGTATTCGTTTTTGTGGTGTTCGTTGTTGTGGTGTTCATTGTTGTGGTGTTCGTTTTGTAGTGTTCGTTGTTGTGGTGTTCGTTGTTGATGTGTTCGTTGTTGTGATGTTCGTTCTTGAGATGTTCGTTATTGTGGTGTTCGTTGTTGTGGTGTTCGTTGTTGTAGTATTCGTTGTTGAAGTGTTCGCTGTTGTAGTGTTCGTTTTTTTAGTGTTCGTTTTTGTTATGTTCGTTGTTGAAGTGTTCGTTGTAGTAGTGTTCGTCGTTGTAGTGTTCGTTGTTGTAGTGTTCGTTGTTGTTGTGTTCGTTGTTGTAGTGTTCGTTGTTAAGATGTTCATTGTAGTGGTGTTCGTTGTTGTGGTGTTCGTTGTTGTGGTGTTCGTTGTTGTTGTGTTCGATGTTGTAGTGTTCGTTGTTGTAGTGTTCGTTGTTGAAATGTTCGTTGTTGTGGTGTTCGTTGTTGTGGTGTTCGTTGTTGAAGTGTTCGTTGTTATGGTGTTCGTTGTTATGGTGTTCGTTGTTATGGTGTTCGTTGTTGTTATTGTGTTCGTTGTTGTGGTGTTCTTTGTTGTAATGTTAGTTGTTGTAGTGTTTGTTGTTGTAGTGTTCGTTGTTCTAATGTTCGTTGTTGTGGTGTTCTTTGTTGTAGCGTTCGTTGTTGTAGTGTTTGTTGTTGTAGTGATCTTTATTGTGGTGTTCGTTGTTGTAATGTTAGTTGTTGTAGTGTTCATTGTTGTAAACTTCGTTGTTGTGGTGTTCGTTGCTGTAGTGTTCGTTGTTGAAGTGTTCGTTGTTGTTTTCTTCGTTGTTGTTGTGTTCATTGTTGTAATGTTCGTTGTTGTAGTGTTAATTAGTGTAGTGTTCGTTGTTGTGGTGTTCGTTGTTGTGGTGTTCGTTGTTGTAGTGTTCGTTGTTGAAGTGTTCGTTGTTGTTTTCTTCGTTGTTGTTGTGTTCATTGTTGTAATGTTCGTTGTTGTAGTGTTAATTAGTGTAGTGTTCGTTGTTGTGGTGTTCGTTGTTGTAATGGTCGTTTTTATGATGTTCGTTGTTGTAATGTTCGTTGTTGGGGTGTTCGTGGTTGTAAAGTTCGTTGTTGTGGAGTTCGTTGTTGTGGTGTTCTTTGTTGTAGTGTTCGTTGTTGTGGTGTTCGTTGTTGTAGTGTTTATTGTTGTACTGTTCGTTGATGAGATGTTCGTTGTTGAGACGTTCGTTGTTGAGATGTTCGTTGTTGAGATGTTCGATGTTGTGGTGTTCGTTGTGATGAGTTCGTTGTTGTGGTGTTCGTTGTTGTAATGGGCGTTTTTATGATGTTCGTTGTCGTAATGTTCGTTGTTGTGGTGTTCGTTGTTGTGGTGTTTGTTGATGAGATGTTCGTTGTTGAGATGTTCGTTGTTGAGATGTTCGTTGTTGAGATGTTCGTTGTTGTGGTGTTCGTTGGGTTGATGTCTGTTGTTGTGGTGTTCGTGGTTGTGATGTTCGTGGTTGTGGTGTTCGTTGTTGTAGTGTTCGTTGTTGAGATGTTCGTTGTTGAGATGTTCGTTGTTGAGATGTTCGTTGTTGTGGTGTTCGGTGATGTGGTGTTCGTTGTTGTAGTGTTTGTTGTTGTAGTGATCGTTATTGTAGTGTTCGTTGTTGAGATGTTCATTGTTGTGGTGTTCGTTGTTGTAGTATTCGTTGTTGAAGTGTTCGCTGTTGTAGTGTTCGTTTTTTTAGTGTTCGTTTTTGTGGTGTTCGTTGTTGAAGTGTTCGTTGTTGTAGTGTTCGTCGTTGTAGTGTTCGTTGTTGTAGTGTTCGTTGTTGTTGTGTTCGTTGTTGTAGTGTTCGTTGTTAAGATGTTCATTGTAGTGGTGTTCGTTGTTGTGGTGTTCGTTGTTGTGGTGTTCGTTGTTTTTGTGTTCGATGTTGTAGTGGTCGTTGTTGTAGTGTTCGTTGTTGAAATGTTCGTTGTTGTGGTGTTCGTTGTTGTGGTGTTCGTTGTTGAAGTGTTCGTTGTTATGGTGTTCGTTGTTATGGTGTTCGTTGTTGTTATTGTGTTCGTTGTTGTGGTGTTCTTTGTTGTAATGTTCGTTGTTGTAGTGTTTGTTGTTGTACTGTTCGTTGTTCTAATGTTCGTTGTTGTGGTGTTCGTTGTTGTAGCGTTCGTTGTTGTAGTGTTTGTTGTTGTAGTGATCTTTATTCTGGTGTTCGTTGTTGTAATGTTAGTTGTTGTAGTGTTCATTGTTGTAAATTTCGTTGTTGTGGTGTTCGTTGCTGTAGTGTTTGTTGTTGTGGTGTTCGTTGTTGTGGTGTTCATTGTTGTAGTGTTCGTTGTTGAAGTGTTCGTTGTTGTTTTCTTCGTTGTTCTTGTGTTCATTGTTGTAATGTTCGTTGTTGTAGTGTTAATTAGTGTAGTGTTCGTTGTTGTGGTGTTCGTTGTTGTAATGGTCGTTTTTATGATGTTCGTTGTTGTAATGTTCGTTGTTGTGGTGTTCGTGGTTGTAAAGTTCGTTGTTGTGGAGTTCGTTGTTGTGGTGTTCTTTGTTGTAGTGTTCGTTTTTGTGGTGTTCGTTGTTGTAGTGTTCATTGTTGTACAGTTCGTTGATGAGATGTTCGTTGTTGAGACGTTCGTTGTTGAGATGTTCGTTGTTGAGATGTTCGTTGTTGTGGTGTTCGTTGTTGTGAGTTCGTTGTTGTGGTGTTCGTTGTTGTCGTGTTCGTTTTTGAGATGTTCGTTGTTGAGATGTTCGTTGTTGAGATGTTAGTTGTTGTAAAGTTCGTTGTTGTGGTGTTTGTTGTTGAGATGTTCGTTGTTGAGATGTTCGTTGTTGAGATGTTCGTTGTTGAGATGTTCGTTGTTGTGGTGTTCGTTGGGTTGATGTTCGTTGTTGTGGTGTTCGTGGTTGTGATGTTCGTTGTTGTGGTGTTCGTTGTTGTAGTGTTCGTTGTTGAGATGTTCGTTGTTGTGGTGTTCGTTGTTGCAGTGTTCGTTGTTGAGAGTTCGTTGTTGTGGTGTTCGTTGTTGTAGTGTTCGTTGTTGTAGTGTACGTTGTTGTAGTGTTCGTTGTTTTAGTGCTCATTTTTGTGGTGTTCGTTGTTGTGGTGTTCGTTGTTGTAGTGTTCGTTGTTGTAGTGTTCGTTGTTTTAGTGCTCATTTTTGGGGTGTTCGTTGTTGTGGTGTTCGTTATTGTAGTGTTCGTTGTTGTAGTGTTCGTTTTTGTAGTGTTCGTTGTTGTAGTGTATGTTGTTGTAGTGTTCGTTGTTGAGGTTTTCGTTGTTGTGGTGTTCGTTGTTGCAGTGTTCGTTGTTGAGATGTTCGTTGTTGTGGTGTTCGTTGTTGTAGTGTTCGTTGTTGTAGTGTTCGTTGTTGTGGTGTTCGTTGTTGTAGTGTTCTTTGTTATGGTGTTTGTTGTTATGGTGTTCGTTGTTGTTGGTTTGTTCGAGGTTGTGGTGTTCGTTGTTGTGATGTTCGTTGCTGTAGTGTTCGTTGTTGCAGTATTCGTTTTTGTGGTAGTCGTTGTTGTGGTGTTCATTGTTGTGGTGTTTGTTTTGTAGTGTTCGTTGTTGTGGTGTTCGTTGTTGATGTGTTCGTTGTTGTGATGTTCGTTCTGGAGATGTTCGTTATTGTGGTGTTCGTTGTTGTGGTGTTCGTTGTTGTAGTATTCGTTGTTGAAGTGTTCGTTGTTGTAGTGTTCGTTGTTTTAGTGTTCGTTTTTGTGGTGTTCGTTGTTGAAGTGTTCGTTGTTGTAGTGTTCGTCGTTGTAGTGTTCGGTGTTGTAGTGTTCGTTGTTGTTGTGTTCGTTGTTGTAGTGTTCGTTGTTGAGATGTTCATTGTTGTGGTGTTCGTTGTTGTGGTGTTCGTTGTTGTGGTGTTCGTTGTTGTGGTGTTCGTTGTTGTAGTGTTCGTTGTTGTAGTGTTCGTTGTTGAAATGTTCGTTGTTGTGGTGTTCGTTGTTGTGGTGTTCGTTGTTGAAGTGTTCGTTGTTTTAGTGTTTGTTGTTGTAGTGTTCGTTGTTGTAGTGTTCGTTGTTATGGTGTTCGTTGTTATGGTGTTCGTTGTTGTTGTTGTGTTCGTTGTTGTTGTGTTCATTGTTGTAATGTTCGTTGTTGTAGTGTTTGTTGTTGTAGTGTTCGTTGTTGTAGTGTATGTTGTTGTAGTGTTCGTTGTTGTAATGTCCGTTGTTGTGTAGTTTATTCTTACAACCTTCGTTGTTGTAGTGTTCGTTGTTCTAATGTTCGTTGTTGTGGTGTTCGTTGTTGTAGCGTTCGTTGTTGTAGTGTTTGTTGTTGTAGTTATCGTTATTGTGTTGTTCGATGTTGTAATGTTAGTTGTTGTAGTGTTCATTGTTGTAAATTTCGTTGTTGTGGTGTTCGTTGCTGTAGTGTTTGTTGTTGCGGTGTTCGTTGTTGTGGTGTACGTTGTTGTAGTGTTCGCGGTTGAAGTGTTCGTTGTTGTTTTCTTCGTTGTTGTTGGGTTCATTGTTATAATGTTCTTTGTTGTAGTGTTAATTAGTGTAGTGTTCGTTGTTGTGGTGTTCGTTGTTGTAATGGTCGTTTTTATGATGTTCGTTGTTGTAATGTTCGATGTTTTGGTGTTCGTTGTTGTAAAGTTCGTTGTTGTGGAGTTCGTTGTTGTGGTGTTCTTTGTTGTAGTGTTCGTTGTTGTGGTGTTCGTTGTTGTAGTGTTTATTGTTGTACTGTTCGTTGATGAGATGTTCGTTGTTGAGACGTTCGTTGTTGAGATGTTCGTTGTTGAGATGTTCGATGTTGTGGTGTTCGTTGTGATGAGTTCGTTGTTGTGGTGTTCGTTGTTGTAATGGTCGTTTTTATGATGTTCGTTGTCGTAATGTTCGTTGTTGTGGTGTTCGTTGTTGTGGTGTTTGTTGATGAGATGTTCGTTGTTGAGATGTTCGTTGTTGAGATGTTCGTTGTTGAGATGTTCGTTGTTGTGGTGTTCGTTGGGTTGATGTCTGTTGTTGTGGTGTTCGTGGTTGTGATGTTCGTGGTTGTGGTGTTCGTTGTTGTAGTGTTCGTTGTTGAGATGTTCGTTGTTGAGATGTTCGTTGTTGAGATGTTCGTTGTTGTGGTGTTCGGTGATGTGGTGTTCGTTGTTGTAGTGTTTGTTGTTGTAGTGATCGTTATTGTAGTGTTCGTTATTGTAGTGTTCGTTTTTGTAGTGTTCGTTGTTGTAGTGTTCGTTGTTGTAGTGTTCGTTGTTGAGATGTTCGTTGTTGTAGTGTTCGTTGTTGAGATGTTCGTTGTTGTGGTGTTCGTTGTTGTAGTATTCGTTGTTGAAGTGTTCGCTGTTGTAGTGTTCGTTTTTTTAGTGTTCGTTTTTGTGGTGTTCGTTGTTGAAGTGTTCGTTGTTGTAGTGTTCGTCGTTGTAGTGTTCGTTGTTGTAGTGTTCGTTGTTGTTGTGTTCGTTGTTGTAGTGTTCGTTGTTAAGATGTTCATTGTAGTGGTGTTCGTTGTTGTGGTGTTCGTTGTTGTGGTGTTCGTTGTTTTTGTGTTCGATGTTGTAGTGGTCGTTGTTGTAGTGTTCGTTGTTGAAATGTTCGTTGTTGTGGTGTTCGTTGTTGTGGTGTTCGTTGTTGAAGTGTTCGTTGTTATGGTGTTCGTTGTTATGGTGTTCGTTGTTGTTATTGTGTTCGTTGTTGTGGTGTTCTTTGTTGTAATGTTCGTTGTTGTAGTGTTTGTTGTTGTAGTGTTCGTTGTTCTAATGTTCGTTGTTGTGGTGTTCGTTGTTGTAGCGTTCGTTGTTGTAGTGTTTGTTGTTGTAGTGATCTTTATTCTGGTGTTCGTTGTTGTAATGTTAGTTGTTGTAGTGTTCATTGTTGTAAATTTCGTTGTTGTGGTGTTCGTTGCTGTAGTGTTTGTTGTTGTGGTGTTCGTTGTTGTGGTGTTCATTGTTGTAGTGTTCGTTGTTGAAGTGTTCGTTGTTGTTTTCTTCGTTGTTCTTGTGTTCATTGTTGTAATGTTCGTTGTTGTAGTGTTAATTAGTGTAGTGTTCGTTGTTGTGGTGTTCGTTGTTGTAATGGTCGTTTTTATGATGTTCGTTGTTGTAATGTTCGTTGTTGGGGTGTTCGTGGTTGTAAAGTTCGTTGTTGTGGAGTTCGTTGTTGTGGTGTTGTTTGTTGTAGTGTTCGTTGTTGTGGTGTTCGTTGTTGTAGTGTTCATTGTTGTACTGTTCGTTGATGAGATGTTCGTTGTTGAGACGTTCGTTGTTGAGATGTTCGTTGTTGAGATGTTCGTTGTTGTGGTGTTCGTTGTTGTGAGTTCGTTGTTGTGGTGTTCGTTGTTGTAATGGTCGTTTTTATGATGTTCGTTGTTGTAATGTTCGTTGTTGTGGTGTTCGTGGTTGTAAAGTTCGTTGTTGTGGAGTTCGTTGTTGTGGTGTTCTTTGTTGTAGTGTTCGTTTTTGTGGTGTTCGTTGTTGTAGTGTTCATTGTTGTACAGTTCGTTGATGAGATGTTCGTTGTTGAGACGTTCGTTGTTGAGATGTTCGTTGTTGAGATGTTCGTTGTTGTGGTGTTCGTTGTTGTGAGTTCGTTGTTGTGGTGTTCGTTGTTGTCGTGTTCGTTTTTGAGATGTTCGTTGTTGAGATGTTCGTTGTTGAGATGTTAGTTGTTGTAAAGTTCGTTGTTGTGGTGTTTGTTGTTGAGATGTTCGTTGTTGAGATGTTCGTTGTTGAGATGTTCGTTGTTGAGATGTTCGTTGTTGTGGTGTTCGTTGGGTTGATGTTCGTTGTTGTGGTGTTCGTGGTTGTGATGTTCGTTGTTGTGGTGTTCGTTGTTGTAGTGTTCGTTGTTGAGATGTTCGTTGTTGTGGTGTTCGTTGTTGCAGTGTTCGTTGTTGAGAGTTCGTTGTTGTGGTGTTCGTTGTTGTAGTGTTCGTTGTTGTAGTGTACGTTGTTGTAGTGTTCGTTGTTTTAGTGCTCATTTTTGTGGTGTTCGTTGTTGTGGTGTTCGTTGTTGTAGTGTTCGTTGTTGTAGTGTTCGTTGTTTTAGTGCTCATTTTTGGGGTGTTCGTTGTTGTGGTGTTCGTTATTGTAGTGTTCGTTGTTGTAGTGTTCGTTTTTGTAGTGTTCGTTGTTGTAGTGTATGTTGTTGTAGTGTTCGTTGTTGAGGTTTTCGTTGTTGTGGTGTTCGTTGTTGCAGTGTTCGTTGTTGAGATGTTCGTTGTTGTGGTGTTCGTTGTTGTAGTGTTCGTTGTTGTAGTGTTCGTTGTTGTGGTGTTCGTTGTTGTAGTGTTCTTTGTTATGGTGTTTGTTGTTATGGTGTTCGTTGTTGTTGGTTTGTTCGAGGTTGTGGTGTTCGTTGTTGTGATGTTCGTTGCTGTAGTGTTCGTTGTTGCAGTATTCGTTTTTGTGGTAGTCGTTGTTGTGGTGTTCATTGTTGTGGTGTTTGTTTTGTAGTGTTCGTTGTTGTGGTGTTCGTTGTTGATGTGTTCGTTGTTGTGATGTTCGTTCTGGAGATGTTCGTTATTGTGGTGTTCGTTGTTGTGGTGTTCGTTGTTGTAGTATTCGTTGTTGAAGTGTTCGTTGTTGTAGTGTTCGTTGTTTTAGTGTTCGTTTTTGTGGTGTTCGTTGTTGAAGTGTTCGTTGTTGTAGTGTTCGTCGTTGTAGTGTTCGGTGTTGTAGTGTTCGTTGTTGTTGTGTTCGTTGTTGTAGTGTTCGTTGTTGAGATGTTCATTGTTGTGGTGTTCGTTGTTGTGGTGTTCGTTGTTGTGGTGTTCGTTGTTGTGGTGTTCGTTGTTGTAGTGTTCGTTGTTGTAGTGTTCGTTGTTGAAATGTTCGTTGTTGTGGTGTTCGTTGTTGTGGTGTTCGTTGTTGAAGTGTTCGTTGTTTTAGTGTTTGTTGTTGTAGTGTTCGTTGTTGTAGTGTTCGTTGTTATGGTGTTCGTTGTTATGGTGTTCGTTGTTGTTGTTGTGTTCGTTGTTGTTGTGTTCATTGTTGTAATGTTCGTTGTTGTAGTGTTTGTTGTTGTAGTGTTCGTTGTTGTAGTGTATGTTGTTGTAGTGTTCGTTGTTGTAATGTCCGTTGTTGTGTAGTTTATTCTTATAACCTTCGTTGTTGTAGTGTTCGTTGTTCTAATGTTCGTTGTTGTGGTGTTCGTTGTTGTAGCGTTCGTTGTTGTAGTGTTTGTTGTTGTAGTTATCGTTATTGTGTTGTTCGATGTTGTAATGTTAGTTGTTGTAGTGTTCATTGTTGTAAATTTCGTTGTTGTGGTGTTCGTTGCTGTAGTGTTTGTTGTTGCGGTGTTCGTTGTTGTGGTGTACGTTGTTGTAGTGTTCGCGGTTGAAGTGTTCGTTGTTGTTTTCTTCGTTGTTGTTGGGTTCATTGTTATAATGTTCTTTGTTGTAGTGTTAATTAGTGTAGTGTTCGTTGTTGTGGTGTTCGTTGTTGTAATGGTCGTTTTTATGATGTTCGTTGTTGTAATGTTCGATGTTTTGGTGTTCGTTGTTGTAAAGTTCGTTGTTGTGGAGTTCGTTGTTGTGGTGTTCTTTGTTGTAGTGTTCGTTGTTGTGGTGTTCGTTGTTGTAGTGTTCATTGTTGTACTGTTCGTTGATGAGATGTTCGTTGTTGAGACGTTCGTTGTTGAGATGTTCGTTGTTGAGATGTTCGATGTTGTGGTGTTCGTTGTTGTGAGTTCGTTGTTGTGGTGTTCGTTGTTGTAATGGTCGTTTTTATGATGTTCGTTGTCGTAATGTTCGTTGTTGTGGTGTTCGTTGTTGTGGTGTTTGTTGATGAGATGTTCGTTGTTGAGATGTTCGTTGTTGAGATGTTCGTTGTTGAGATGTTTGTTGTTGTGGTGTTCGTTGGGTTGATGTTTGTTGTTGTGGTGTTCGTGGTTGTGATGTTCGTGGTTGTGGTGTTCGTTGTTGTAGTGTTCGTTGTTGAGATGTTCGTTGTTGAGATGTTCGTTGTTGAGATGTTCGTTGTTGTGGTGTTCGGTGATGTGGTGTTCGTTGTTGTAGTGTTTGTTGTTGTAGTGATCGTTATTGTAGTGTTCGTTGTTGTAGTGTTCGTTTTTGTAGTGTTCGTTGTTGTAGTGTTCGTTGTTGTAGTGTTCGTTGTTGAGATGTTCGTTGTTGTAGTGTTCGTTGTTGCAGTGTTCGTTGTTGAGACGTTCGTTGTTGTGGTGTTGGTTGTTGTGGTGTTCGTTGTTGTAGTGTTCGTTGTTGTAGTGTTCGTTGTTTTAGTGCTCATTTTTGTGGTGTTCGTTGTTGTGGTGTTCGTTATTGTAGTGTTCGTTGTTGTAGTGTTCGTTTTTGTAGTGTTCGTTGTTGTAGTGTTCGTTGTTGTAGTGTTCATTGTTGAGATGTTCGTTGTTGTGGTGTTCGTTGTTGCAGTGTTCGTTGTTTAGATGTTCGTTGTTGTGGTGTTCGTTGTTGTAGTGTTCGTTGTTGTAGTGTTCGTTGTTGTAGTGTTCGTTGTTTTAGTGCTCATTTTTGTGGTGTTCGTTGTTGAAGTGTTCGTTGTTGTAGTGTTCGTCGTTGTGGTGTTCGTTGTTGAGATGTCCGTTGTTGTAAAGTTCGTTGTTGTGGTGTTTGTTGTTGAGATGTTCGTTGTTGAGATGTTCGTTGTTGTGGTGTTCGTTGGGTTGATGTTCGTTGTTGTGGTGTTCGTGGTTGTGATGTTCGTTGTTGTGGTGTTCGTTGTTGTAGTGTTCGTTGTTGAGATGTTCGTTGTTGAGATGTTCGTTGTTGAGATGTTCGTTGTTGTGGGGTTCAGTGATGTGGTGTTCGTTGTTGTAGTGTTCGTTGTTGAGTTGTTCGTTGTTGAGATGTTCGTTGTTGTGATGGTCGTTCTTGTGGTGTTAGTTGTTATAGTGTTCGTTGTTGAGATGTTCGTTGTTGTGGTGTTCGTTGTTGTAGTGTTCATTGTTGTAGTGTTCGTTGTTGAGATGTTCGTTGTTAAGATGTTCGTTGTTATGGTGTTCGTTGATGTGGTGTTCGTTGTTGTTGTGTTCGTTGTTGTAGTGTTCGTTGTTGTAGTGTTCGTTGTTGTTGTGTTCGTTGTTGAGATGTTCGTTTTTGTAGTGTTCGTTGTTGTATTGTTCGTTGTTGTAGTGTTCATTGTTGTAGTGTTCGTTGTTTTAGTGTGCGTTGTTGTGGTGTGCGTTGTTGTGGTGTTCGTTTTGAGATGTTCGTTGTTGTGGTGTTCGTTATTGAGATGTTCGTTGTAGTAGTGTTCGTTGTTGTAGTGTTCGTTGTTGTAGTGTTCGTTGTTGTGGTATTCGTTGTTGAGATGTTCGTTGTTGTGGTGTTCGTTGTTGTAGTGTTCTTTGTTATGGTATTTGTTGTTGTGGTGTTCATTGTTGTGGTGTTCGTTTTGTAGTGTTCGTTGTTGCTGTGTTCGTTGTTGATGTGTTCGTTGTTGTGATGTTCGTCCTTGTGATGTTCGTTATTGTGGTGTTCGTTGTTGTGGTGTTCGTTGTTGTAGTATTCGTTGTTGAAGTGTTCGTTGTTGTAGTGTTCGTTGTTTTAGTGTTCGTTTTTGTGGTGTTCGTTGTTGAAGTGTTCGTTGTTTTAGTGTTCGTCGTTGTAGTGTTCGTTGTTGTGGTGTTCGTTGTTGTAGTGTTCGTTGTTGTAGTGTTCGTTGTTTTAGTCCTCATTTTTGTGGTGTTCGTTGTTGTGGTGTTCGTTATTGTAGTGTTCGTTGTTGTAGTGTTCGTTTTTGTAGTGTTCGTTGTTGTAGTGTTCGTTGTTGTAGTGTTCATTGTTGAGATGTTCGTTGTTGTGGTGTTCGTTGTTGCAGTGTTCGTTGTTTAGATGTTCGTTGTTGTGGTGTTCGTTGTTGTAGTGTTCGTTGTTGTAGTGTTCGTTGTTGTAGTGTTCGTTGTTTTAGTGCTCATTTTTGTGGTGTTCGTTGTTGAAGTGTTCGTTGTTGTAGTGTTCGTTGTTATGGTGTTCGTTGTTATGGTGTTCGTTGTTGTTGTTGTGTTCGTTGTTGTGGTGTTCATTGTTGTAATGTTCGTTGTTGTAGTGTTTGTTGTTGTAGTGTTCGTTGTTGTAGTGTATGTTGTTGTAGTGTTCGTTGTTGTAGTGTTCCTTGTTGTAATGTCCGTTGTTGTGGAGTTTATTCTTATAACCTTCGTTGTTGTAGTGTTCGTTGTTCTAATGTTCGTTGTTGTGGTGTTCGTTGTTGTAGCGTTCGTTGTTGTAGTGTTCGTTGCTGTAGTGTTTGTTGTTGTAGTGTTCGTTGCTGTAGTGTTTGTTGTTGTGGTGTTCGATGTTGTAATGTTAGTTGTTGTAGTGTTCATTGTTGTAAATTTAATTGTTGTGGTGTTCGTTGCTGTAGTGCTTGTTGTTGTGGTGATCGTTGTTGTGGTGTTCGTTGTTGTAGTGTTCGTTGCTGTAGTGATTGTTGTTGTGGTGATCGTTGTTGTGGTGTTCGTTGTTGTAGTGTTCGTTGTTGAAGTGTTCGTTGTTGTTTTCTTCGTTGTTGTTGTGTTCATTGTTGTAATGTTCGTTGTTGTAGTGTTAATTAGTGTAGTGTTCGTTGTTGTGGTGTTCGTTGTTGTAATGGTCGTTTTTATGATGTTCGTTGTTGTAATGTTCGTTGTTGTGGTGTTCGTGGTTGTAAAGTTCGTTGTTGTGGAGTTCGTTGTTGTGGTGTTCTTTGTTGTAGTGTTCGTTGTTGTGGTGTTCGTTGTTGTAGTGTTCATTGTTGTACTGTTCGTTGATGAGATGTTCGTTGTTGAGACGTTCGTTTTTGAGATGTTCGTTGTTGAGATGTTCGTTGTTGTGGTGTTCGTTGTTGTGAGTTCGTTGTTGTGGTGTTCGTTGTTGTCTTGATCGTTTTTGAGATGTTCGTTGTTGAGATGTTCGTTGTTGAGATGTTCGTTGTTGTAAAGTTCGTTGTTGTGGTGTTTGTTGTTGAGATGTTCGTTGTTGAGATGTTCGTTGTTGAGATGTTCGTTGTTGAGATGTTCGTTGTTGTGGTGTTCGTTGGGTTGATGTTCGTTGTTGTGGTGTTCGTGGTTGTGATGTTCGTTGTTGTGGTGTTCGTTGATGTAGTGTTCGTTGTTGAGATGTTCGTTGTTGAGATGTTCGTTGTTGAGATGTTCGTTGTTGTGGTGTTCGGTGATGTGGTGTTCGTTGTTGTAGTGTTTGTTATTGTAGTGTTCGTTATTGTAGTGTTCGTTGTTGTAGTGTTCGTTTTTGTAGTGTTCGTTGTTGTAGTGTTCGTTGTTGTAGTGTTCATTGTTGTATTGTTCGTTGTTGAGTTGTTCGTTGTTGAATTGTTCGTTGTTGAGTTGTTCGTTGGTTAGGCGTTCGTTGTTGAGATGTTCGTTGTTGAGATGTTCGTTGATGTGGTGTTCGTTGTTGTGATGTTCGTTGTTGTGGTGTTCGTTGTTGTAGTGTTCGTTTTTGAGAGGTTCGTTGTTGAGATGTTCGTTGTTGAGATATTCGTTGTTGTAAAGTTCGTTGTTGTGGTGTTTGTTGTTGAGATGTTCGTTGTTGAGTTGTTCGTTGTTGAGATGTTCGTTGTTGAGATGTTCGTTGTTGTGGTGTTCGTTGGGTTGATGTTCATTGTTGTGGTGTTCGTGGTTGTGATGTTTGTTGTTGTGGTGTTCGTTGTTGAAGTGTTCGTTGTTTTGGTGTTTGTTGTTGTAGTGTTCGTTGTTGTAGTGCTCGTTGTTATGGTGTTCGTTGTTATGGTGTTCGTTGTTATGGTGTTCGTTGTTGTTTTTGTGTTCGTTGTTGTGGTGTTCATTGTTTTAATGTTCGTTGTTGTAGTGTTTGTTGTTGTAGTGTTCGTTGTTGTAGTGTATGTTGTGGTAGTGTTCGTTGTTGTAGTGTTCCTTGTTGTAATGTCAGTTGTTGTGGAGTTTATTCTTATAACCTTCGTTGTTGTAGTGTTCGTTGTTCTAATGTTCGTTGTTGTGGTGTTCGTTGATGTGGTGTTCGTTGTTGTAGTGTTCGTTGTTGCAGTGTTCGTTGTTGTAGTGTTCGTTGTTGTGGTGTTCGTTGTTGAGATGTTCGTTTTTGTAGTGTTCGTTGTTGTTGTGTTCGTTGTTGTAGTGTTCATTGTTGCAGAGTTCATTGTTTTAGTGTGCGTTGTTGTGGTGTGCGTTGTTGTTGTGGTCGTTTTGAGATGTTCGTTGTTGTAGTGTTCGTTGTTGTGGTGTTCGTTGTTGAGATGTTCGTTGTTGTAGTGTTCGTTGTTGTAGTGTTCGTTGTTGTAGTGTTCGTTGTTGTAGTGTTCGTTGTGTAGATGTTCGTTGTTGTATTGTTTGTTGTTGCAGTGTTCGTTGTTGAGATGTTCGTTGTTGTGGTGTTCGTTGTTGTAGTTTTCGTTGTTGTAGTGTACGTTGTTGTAGTGTTCGTTGTTTTAGTGCTCATTTTTGTGGTGTTCGTTGCTGAAGTGTTCGTTGTTGTAGTGTTCGTCGTTGTCGTGTTCGTTGTTGTAGTGTTCGTTGTTGAGATGGTCGTTGTTGAGATGTTCGTTGTTCAGATGTTCGTTGTTGTGGTGTTCGGTGATGTGGTGTTCGTTGTTGTAGTGTTTGTTGTTGTAGTGTTCGTTATTGTAGTGTTCGTTGTTGTAGTGTTCGTTTTTGTAGTGTTCGTTGTTGTAGTGTTCGTTGTTGTAGTGTTCGTTGTTGAGATGTTCGTTGTTGTGGTGTTCGTTGTTGCAGTGTTCGTTGTTGAGATGTTCGTTGTTGTAGTGTTCGTTGTTGAGATGTTCGTTGTTGAGATGTTCGTTGTTGAGATGTTCGTTGTTGTGGTGTTCGGTGATGTGGTGTTCGTTGTTGTAGAGTTTGTTGTTGTAGTGTTCGTTATTGTAGTGTTCGTTGTTGTAGTGTTCGTTTTTGTAGTGTTCGTTGTTGTAGTGTTCGTTGTTGTAGTGTTCGTTGTTAAGATGTTCGTTGTTGTGGTGTTCGTTGTTGCAGTGTTCGTTGTTCAGATGTTCGTTGTTGTGGTGTTCGTTGTTGAAGTGTTCGTTGTTTTGGTGTTTGTTGTTGTAGTGTTCGTTGTTGTAGTGTTCGTTGTTATGGTGTTCGTTGTTATAGTGTTCGTTGATGTTGTTGTGTTCGTTGTTGTGGTGTTCATTGTTTTAATGTTCGTTGTTGTAGTGTTTGTTGTTGTAGTGTTCGTTGTTGTAGTGTATGTTGTTGTAGTGTTCGTTGTTGTAGTGTTCCTTGTTGTAATGTCAGTTGGTGTGGAGTTTATTCTTATAACCTTCGTTGTTGTAGTGTTCGTTGTTCTAATGTTCGTTGTTGTGGTGTTCGTTGTTGTAGCGTTCGTTGTTGTAGTGTTTGTTGTTGTAGTGATCGTTATTGTAGTGTTCGTTGTTGTAATGTTAGTTGTTGTAGTGTTCAGTGATGTGGTGTTCGTTGTTGTAGTGTTCGTTGTTGAGATGTTCGTTGTTGAGATGTTCGTTGTTGTGATGGTCGTTCTTGTGGTGTTATTTGTTATAGTGTTCGTTGTTGAGATGTTCGTTGTTGTGGTGTTCGTTGTTGTAGTGTTCATTGTTGTAGTGTTCGTTGTTGAGATGTTCGTTGTTAAGATGTTCGTTGTTATGGTGTTCGTTGATGTGGTGTTCGTTGTTGTAGTGTTCGTTGTTGTAGTGTTCGTTGTTGTAGTGTTCGTTGATGTGGTGTTCGTTGTTGAGATGTTCGTTTTTGTAGTGTTCGTTGTTATAGTGTTCGTTGTTGTAGTGTTCATTGTTGTAGTGTTCGTTGTTTTAGTGTGCGTTGCTGTGGTGTGCGTTGTTGTGGTGTTCGTTTTGAGATGTTCGTTGTTGTAGTGTTCGTTGTTGTGGTGTTCGTTGTTGAGATGTTTCTTTGTTGTAGTGTTCGTTGTTGTAGTGTTCGTTGTTGTAGTATTCGTTGTTGTGGTGTTCGTTGTTGAGATGTTCGTTGTTGTGGTGTTCGTTGTTGTAGTGTTCTTTGTTATGGTGTTTGTTGTTGTGGTGTTCATTGTTGTGGTGTTCGTTTTGTAGTGTTCGTTGTTGCGGTGTTCGTTGTTGATGTGTTCGTTGTTGTGATGTTCGTTCTTAGGATGTTCGTTCTTAGGATGTTCGTTATTGTCGTGTTCGTTGTTGTGGTGTTCGTTGTTGTAGTATTCGTGGTTGAAGTGTTCGTTGTTGTAGTGTTCGTTGTTTTAGTGTTTGTTTTTGTGGTGTTCGTTGTTGTAGTGTTCATTGTTGTTGTGTTCGTTGTTGTAGTGTTCGTTGTTGAGATGTTCATTGTTGTGGTATTCGTTGTTGAAGTGTTCGTTGTTGTAGTGTTCGTTGTTGTAGTGTTCGTTGCTGTGGTGTTCGTTGTTGTTGTGTTCGTTGTTGTAGTGTTCGTTGTTGTAGTGTTCGTTGTTGAAATGTTCGTTGTTGTGTTGTTCGTTGTTGTGGTGTTCGTTGTTGAAGTGTTCGTTGTTTTGGTGTTTGTTGTTGTAGTGTTCGTTGTTGTAGTGTTCGTTGTTATGGTGTTCGTTGTTATGGTGTTCGTTGTTATGGTGTTCGTTGTTGTTGTTGTGTTCGTTGTTGTGGTGTTCATTGTTTTAATGTTCGTTGTTGTAGTGTTTGTTGTTGTAGTGTTCGTTGTTGTAGTGTATGTTGTTGTAGTGTTCGTTGTTGTAGTGTTCCTTGTTGTAATGTCCGTTGTTGTGGAGTTTATTCTTATAACCTTCGTTGTTGTAGTGTTCGTTGTTCTAATGTTCGTTGTTGTGGTGTTCGTTGTTGTAGCGTTAGTTGTTGTAGTGTTTGTTGTTGTAGTAGTCGTTATTGTGGTGTTCGATGTTGTAATGTTAGTTGTTGTAGTGTCCATTGTTGTAAATTTCGTTGTTGTGGTGTTCGTTGCTGTAGTGTTTGTTGTTGTGGTGATCGTTGTTGTGGTGTTCGTTGTTGTAGTGTTCGTTGTCGAAGTGTTCGTTGTTGTTTTCTTCGTTGTTGTTGAGTTCATTGTTGTAATGTTCGTTGTGGGAGTGTTAATTAGTGTAGTGTTCGTTGTTGTGGTGTTCGTTGTTGTAATGGTCGTTTTTATGATGTTCGTTGTTGAGTTGTTCGTTGTTGAGATGTTCGTTGTTGTGGTGTTCAGTGATGTGGTGTTCGTTGTTGTAGTGTTCGTTGTTGAGATGTTCGTTGTTGTAATGGTCGTTTTTATGATGTTAGTTGTTGTAATGTTCGTTGTTGTGGTGTTCGTGGTTGTAAAGTTCGTTGTTGTGGAGTTCGTTGTTGTGGTGTTCTTTGTTGTAGTGTTCGTTGTTGTGGTGTTCGTTGTTGTAGTGTTCATTGTTGTACTGTTCGTTGATGAGATGTTCGTTGTTGAGACGTTCGTTGTTGAGATGTTCGTTGTTGAGATGTTCGTTGTTGTGGTGTTCGTTGTTGTGAGTTCGTTGTTGTGGTGTTCGTTGTTGTCTTGTTCGTTTTTGAGATGTTCGTTGTTGAGATGTTCGTTGTTGTAAAGTTCGTTGTTGTGGTGTTTGGTGATGTGGTGTTCGTTGTTGAGATGTTCGTTGTTGTGATGGTCGTTCTTGTGGTGTTAGTTGTTATAGTGTTCGTTGTTGAGATGTTCGTTGTTGTGGTGTTCGTTGTTGTAGTGTTCATTGTTGTAGTGTTCGTTGTTGAGACGTTCGTTGTTGAGATGTTCGTTGTTGAGATGTTCGTTGTTGTGGTGTTCGTTGTTGTGAGTTCGTTGTTGTGGTGTTCGTTGTTGTCTTGTTCGTTTTTGAGATGTTCGTTGTTGAGATGTTCGTTGATGAGATGTTCGTTGTTGTGGTGTTCAGTGATGTGGTGTTCGTTGTTGTAGTGTTCGTTGTTGAGATGTTCGTTGTTGAGATGTTCGTTGTTGTGATGGTCGTTCTTGTGGTGTTAGTTGTTATAGTGTTCGTTGTTGAGATGTTCGTTGTTGTGGTGTTCGTTGTTGTAGTGTTCATTGTTGTAGTGTTCGTTGTTGAGATGTTCGTTGTTAAGATGTTCGTTGTTATGGTGTTCGTTGATGTGGTGTTCGTTGTTGTAGTGTTCGTTGTTGTAGTGTTCGTTGTTGTAGTGTTCGTTGTTGTGGTCTTCGTTGTTGAGATGTTCGTTTTTGTAGTGTTCGTTGTTGTAGTGTTCATTGTTGTAGTGTTCATTGTAGTAGTGTTCGTTGTTTTAGTGTGCGTTGTTGTGGTGTGCGTTGTTGTGGTGTTCGTTTTGAGATGTTCGTTGTTGTAGTGTTCGTTGTTGTGGCGTTCGTTGTTGAGATATTCGTTGTTGTAGTGTTCGTTGTTGTAGTGTTCGTTGTTGTAGTGTTTGTTGTTGTGGTGTTCGTTGTTGTTGTTTTGTTCGAGGTTGTGGTGTTTGTTGTTGTGATGTTCGTTGCTGTAGTGTTCGTTGTTGCAGTATTCGTTTTTGTGGTGTTCGTTGTTGTGATGTTCATTGTTGTGGTGTTCGTTTTGTAGTGTTCGTTGTTGTGGTGTTCGTTGTTGATGTGTTCGTTGTTGTGATGTTCGTTCTTGAGATGTTCGTTATTGTGGTGTTCGTTGTTGTGGTGTTCGTTGTTGTAGTATTCGTTGTTGAAGTGTTCGTTGTTGTAGTGTTCGTCGTTGTAGTGTTCGTTGTTGTAGTGTTCGTTGTTGTTGTGTTCGTTGTTGTAGTGTTCGTTGTTGAGATGTTCATTGTTGTGGTGTTCGTTGTTGTGGTGTTCGTTGTTGTGGTGTTCGTTGTTGTAATGTTAGTTGTTGTGGTGTTCATTGTTGTAAATTTCGTTGTTGTGGTGTTCGTTGCTGTAGTGTTTGTTGTTGTGGTGTTCGTTGTTGTGGTGTTCGTTGTTTTAGTGTTCGTTGTTGAAGTGTTCGTTGTTGTTTTCTTCGTTGTTGTTGTGTTCATTGTTTTAATGTTCGTTGTTGTAGTGTTAATTAGTGTAGTGTTCGTTGTTGTGGTGTTCGTTGTTGTAATGGTCGTTTTTATGATGTTCGTTGTTGTAATGTTCGTTGTTGTGGTGTTCGTGGTTGTAAAGTTCGTTGTTGTGGAGTTCGTTGTTGTGGTGTTCTTTGTTGTAGTGTTCGTTGTTGTGGTGTTCGTTGTTGTAGTGTTCATTGTTGTACAGTTCGTTGATGAGATGTTCGTTGTTGAGACGTTCGTTGTTGAGATGTTCGTTGTTGAGATGTTCGTTGTTGTGGTGTTGGTTGTTGTGAGTTCGTTGTTGTGGTGTTCTTTGTTGTAATGGTCGTTTTTATGATGTTCGTTGTTGTAATGTTCGTTGTTGTGGTGTTCGTGGTTGTAAAGTTCGTTGTTGTGGAGATCGTTGTTGTGGTGTTCTTTGTTGTAGTGTTCGTTGTTGTGGTGTTCGTTGTTGTAGTGTTCATTGTTGTACTGTTCGTTGATGAGATGTTCGTTGTTGAGACGTTCGTTGTTGAGATGTTCGTTGTTGAGATGTTCGTTGTTGTGGTGTTCGTTGTTGTGAGTTCGTTGTTGTGGTGTTCGTTGTTGTCTTGATCGTTTTTGAGATGTTCGTTGTTGAGATGTTCGTTGTTGAGATGTTCGTTGTTGTAAAGTTCGTTGTTGTGGTGTTTGTTGTTGAGATGTTCGTTGTTGAGATGTTCGTTGTTGAGATGTTCGTTGTTGAGATGTTCGTTGTTGTGGTGTTCGTTGGGTTGATGTTCGTTGTTGTGGTGTTCGTGGTTGTGATGTTCGTTGTTGTGGTGTTCGTTGATGTAGTGTTCGTTGTTGAGATGTTCGTTGTTGAGATGTTCGTTGTTGAGATGTTCGTTGTTGTGGTGTTCGGTGATGTGGTGTTCGTTGTTGTAGTGTTTGTTATTGTAGTGTTCGTTATTGTAGTGTTCGTTGTTGTAGTGTTCGTTTTTGTAGTGTTCGTTGTTGTAGTGTTCGTTGTTGTAGTGTTCATTGTTGTATTGTTCGTTGTTGAGTTGTTCGTTGTTGAATTGTTCGTTGTTGAGTTGTTCGTTGGTTAGGCGTTCGTTGTTGAGATGTTCGTTGTTGAGATGTTCGTTGATGTGGTGTTCGTTGTTGTGATGTTCGTTGTTGTGGTGTTCGTTGTTGTAGTGTTCGTTTTTGAGAGGTTCGTTGTTGAGATGTTCGTTGTTGAGATATTCGTTGTTGTAAAGTTCGTTGTTGTGGTGTTTGTTGTTGAGATGTTCGTTGTTGAGTTGTTCGTTGTTGAGATGTTCGTTGTTGAGATGTTCGTTGTTGTGGTGTTCGTTGGGTTGATGTTCATTGTTGTGGTGTTCGTGGTTGTGATGTTTGTTGTTGTGGTGTTCGTTGTTGAAGTGTTCGTTGTTTTGGTGTTTGTTGTTGTAGTGTTCGTTGTTGTAGTGCTCGTTGTTATGGTGTTCGTTGTTATGGTGTTCGTTGTTATGGTGTTCGTTGTTGTTTTTGTGTTCGTTGTTGTGGTGTTCATTGTTTTAATGTTCGTTGTTGTAGTGTTTGTTGTTGTAGTGTTCGTTGTTGTAGTGTATGTTGTGGTAGTGTTCGTTGTTGTAGTGTTCCTTGTTGTAATGTCAGTTGTTGTGGAGTTTATTCTTATAACCTTCGTTGTTGTAGTGTTCGTTGTTCTAATGTTCGTTGTTGTGGTGTTCGTTGATGTGGTGTTCGTTGTTGTAGTGTTCGTTGTTGCAGTGTTCGTTGTTGTAGTGTTCGTTGTTGTGGTGTTCGTTGTTGAGATGTTCGTTTTTGTAGTGTTCGTTGTTGTTGTGTTCGTTGTTGTAGTGTTCATTGTTGTAGAGTTCATTGTTTTAGTGTGCGTTGTTGTGGTGTGCGTTGTTGTTGTGGTCGTTTTGAGATGTTCGTTGTTGTAGTGTTCGTTGTTGTGGTGTTCGTTGTTGAGATGTTCGTTGTTGTAGTGTTCGTTGTTGTAGTGTTCGTTGTTGTAGTGTTCGTTGTTGTAGTGTTCGTTGTGTAGATGTTCGTTGTTGTGGTGTTTGTTGTTGCAGTGTTCGTTGTTGAGATGTTCGTTGTTGTGGTGTTCGTTGTTGTAGTGTTCGTTGTTGTAGTGTACGTTGTTGTAGTGTTCGTTGTTTTAGTGCTCATTTTTGTGGTGTTCGTTGCTGAAGTGTTCGTTGTTGTAGTGTTCGTCGTTGTCGTGTTCGTTGTTGTAGTGTTCGTTGTTGAGATGGTCGTTGTTGAGATGTTCGTTGTTCAGATGTTCGTTGTTGTGGTGTTCGGTGATGTGGTGTTCGTTGTTGTAGTGTTTGTTGTTGTAGTGTTCGTTATTGTAGTGTTCGTTGTTGTAGTGTTCGTTTTTGTAGTGTTCGTTGTTGTAGTGTTCGTTGTTGTAGTGTTCGTTGTTGAGATGTTCGTTGTTGTGGTGTTCGTTGTTGCAGTGTTCGTTGTTGAGATGTTCGTTGTTGTAGTGTTCGTTGTTGAGATGTTCGTTGTTGAGATGTTCGTTGTTGAGATGTTCGTTGTTGTGGTGTTCGGTGATGTGGTGTTCGTTGTTGTAGAGTTTGTTGTTGTAGTGTTCGTTATTGTAGTGTTCGTTGTTGTAGTGTTCGTTTTTGTAGTGTTCGTTGTTGTAGTGTTCGTTGTTGTAGTGTTCGTTGTTAAGATGTTCGTTGTTGTGGTGTTCGTTGTTGCAGTGTTCGTTGTTCAGATGTTCGTTGTTGTGGTGTTCGTTGTTGAAGTGTTCGTTGTTTTGGTGTTTGTTGTTGTAGTGTTCGTTGTTGTAGTGTTCGTTGTTATGGTGTTCGTTGTTATAGTGTTCGTTGATGTTGTTGTGTTCGTTGTTGTGGTGTTCATTGTTTTAATGTTCGTTGTTGTAGTGTTTGTTGTTGTAGTGTTCGTTGTTGTAGTGTATGTTGTTGTAGTGTTCGTTGTTGTAGTGTTCCTTGTTGTAATGTCAGTTGTTGTGGAGTTTATTCTTATAACCTTCGTTGTTGTAGTGTTCGTTGTTCTAATGTTCGTTGTTGTGGTGTTCGTTGTTGTAGCGTTCGTTGTTGTAGTGTTTGTTGTTGTAGTGATCGTTATTGTAGTGTTCGTTGTTGTAATGTTAGTTGTTGTAGTGTTCAGTGATGTGGTGTTCGTTGTTGTAGTGTTCGTTGTTGAGATGTTCGTTGTTGAGATGTTCGTTGTTGTGATGGTCGTTCTTGTGGTGTTATTTGTTATAGTGTTCGTTGTTGAGATGTTCGTTGTTGTGGTGTTCGTTGTTATAGTGTTCATTGTTGTAGTGTTCGTTGTTGAGATGTTCGTTGTTAAGATGTTCGTTGTTATGGTGTTCGTTGATGTGGTGTTCGTTGTTGTAGTGTTCGTTGTTGTAGTGTTCGTTGTTGTAGTGTTCGTTGATGTGGTGTTCGTTGTTGAGATGTTCGTTTTTGTAGTGTTCGTTGTTATAGTGTTCGTTGTTGTAGTGTTCATTGTTGTAGTGTTCGTTGTTTTAGTGTGCGTTGCTGTGGTGTGCGTTGTTGTGGTGTTCGTTTTGAGATGTTCGTTGTTGTAGTGTTCGTTGTTGTGGTGTTCGTTGTTGAGATGTTTCTTTGTTGTAGTGTTCGTTGTTGTAGTGTTCGTTGTTGTAGTATTCGTTGTTGTGGTGTTCGTTGTTGAGATGTTCGTTGTTGTGGTGTTCGTTGTTGTAGTGTTCTTTGTTATGGTGTTTGTTGTTGTGGTGTTCATTGTTGTGGTGTTCGTTTTGTAGTGTTCGTTGTTGCGGTGTTCGTTGTTGATGTGTTCGTTGTTGTGATGTTCGTTCTTAGGATGTTCGTTCTTAGGATGTTCGTTATTGTCGTGTTCGTTGTTGTGGTGTTCGTTGTTGTAGTATTCGTGGTTGAAGTGTTCGTTGTTGTAGTGTTCGTTGTTTTAGTGTTTGTTTTTGTGGTGTTCGTTGTTGTAGTGTTCGTTGTTGTTGTGTTCGTTGTTGTAGTGTTCGTTGTTGAGATGTTCATTGTTGTGGTATTCGTTGTTGAAGTGTTCGTTGTTGTAGTGTTCGTTGTTGTAGTGTTCGTTGCTGTGGTGTTCGTTGTTGTTGTGTTCGTTGTTGTAGTGTTCGTTGTTGTAGTGTTCGTTGTTGAAATGTTCGTTGTTGTGTTGTTCGTTGTTGTGGTGTTCGTTGTTGAAGTGTTCGTTGTTTTGGTGTTTGTTGTTTTAGTGTTCGTTGTTGTAGTGTTCGTTGTTATGGTGTTCGTTGTTATGGTGTTCGTTGTTATGGTGTTCGTTGTTGTTGTTGTGTTCGTTGTTGTGGTGTTCATTGTTTTAATGTTCGTTGTTGTAGTGTTTGTTGTTGTAGTGTTCGTTGTTGTAGTGTATGTTGTTGTAGTGTTCGTTGTTGTAGTGTTCCTTGTTGTAATGTCCGTTGTTGTGGAGTTTATTCTTATAACCTTCGTTGTTGTAGTGTTCGTTGTTCTAATGTTCGTTGTTGTGGTGTTCGTTGTTGTAGCGTTAGTTGTTGTAGTGTTTGTTGTTGTAGTAGTCGTTATTGTGGTGTTCGATGTTGTAATGTTAGTTGTTGTAGTGTCCATTGTTGTAAATTTCGTTGTTGTGGTGTTCGTTGCTGTAGTGTTTGTTGTTGTGGTGATCGTTGTTGTGGTGTTCGTTGTTGTAGTGTTCGTTGTCGAAGTGTTCGTTGTTGTTTTCTTCGTTGTTGTTGAGTTCATTGTTGTAATGTTCGTTGTGGGAGTGTTAATTAGTGTAGTGTTCGTTGTTGTGGTGTTCGTTGTTGTAATGGTCGTTTTTATGATGTTCGTAGTTGAGTTGTTCGTTGTTGAGATGCTCGTTGTTGTGGTGTTCAGTGATGTGGTGTTCGTTGTTGTAGTGTTCGTTGTTGAGATGTTCGTTGTTGTAATGGTCGTTTTTATGATGTTAGTTGTTGTAATGTTCGTTGTTGTGGTGTTCGTGGTTGTAAAGTTCGTTGTTGTGGAGTTCGTTGTTGTGGTGTTCTTTGTTGTAGTGTTCGTATTTGTGGTGTTCGTTGTTGTAGTGTTCATTGTTGTACTGTTCGTTGATGAGATGTTCGTTGTTGAGACGTTCGTTGTTGAGATGTTCGTTGTTGAGATGTTCGTTGTTGTGGTGTTCGTTGTTGTGAGTTCGTTGTTGTGGTGTTCGTTGTTGTCTTGTTCGTTTTTGAGATGTTCGTTGTTGAGATGTTCGTTGTTGTAAAGTTCGTTGTTGTGGTGTTTGGTGATGTGGTGTTCGTTGTTGAGATGTTCGTTGTTGAGATGTTCGTTGTTGTGATGGTCGTTCTTGTGGTGTTAGTTGTTATAGTGTTCGTTGTTGAGATGTTCGTTGTTGTGGTGTTCGTTGTTGTAGTGTTCATTGTTGTAGTGTTCGTTGTTGAGACGTTCGTTGTTGAGATGTTCGTTGTTGAGATGTTCGTTGTTGTGGTGTTCGTTGTTGTGAGTTCGTTGTTGTGGTGTTCGTTGTTGTCTTGTTCGTTTTTGAGATGTTCGTTGTTGAGATGTTCGTTGATGAGATGTTCGTTGTTGTGGGGTTCAGTGATGTGGTGTTCGTTGTTGTAGTGTTCGTTGTTGAGATGTTCGTTGTTGAGATGTTCGTTGTTGTGATGATCGTTCTTGTGGTGTTAGTTGTTATAGTGTTCGTTGTTGAGATGTTCGTTGTTGTGGTGTTCGTTGTTGTAGTGTTCATTGTTGTAGTGTTCGTTGTTGAGATGTTCGTTGTTAAGATGTTCGTTGTTATGGTGTTCGTTGATGTGGTGTTCGTTGTTGTAGTGTTCGTTGTTGTAGTGTTCGTTGTTGTAGTGTTCGTTGTTGTGGTCTTCGTTGTTGAGATGTTCGTTTTTGTAGTGTTCGTTGTTGTAGTGTTCATTGTTGTAGTGTTCATTGTAGTAGTGTTCGTTGTTTTAGTGTGCGTTGTTGTGGTGTGCGTTGTTGTGGTGTTCGTTTTGAGATGTTCGTTGTTGTAGTGTTCGTTGTTGTGGCGTTCGTTGTTGAGATATTCGTTGTTGTAGTGTTCGTTGTTGTAGTGTTCGTTGTTGTAGTGTTCGTTGTTGTGGTGTTCGTAGTTGTTGTTTTGTTCGAGGTTGTGGTGTTCGTTGTTGTGATGTTCGTTGCTGTAGTGTTCGTTGTTGCAGTATTTGTTTTTGTGGTGTTCGTTGTTGTGATGTTCATTGTTGTGGTGTTCGTTTTGTAGTGTTCGTTGTTGTGGTGTTCGTTGTTGATGTGTTCGTTGTTGTGATGTTCGTTCTTGAGATGTTCGTTATTGTGGTGTTCGTTGTTGTGGTGTTCGTTGTTGTAGTATTCGTTGTTGAAGTGTTCGTTGTTGTAGTGTTCGTCGTTGTAGTGTTCGTTGTTGTAGTGTTCGTTGTTGTTGTGTTCGTTGTTGTAGTGTTCGTTGTTGAGATGTTCATTGTTGTGGTGTTCGTTGTTGTGGTGTTCGTTGTTGTGGTGTTCGTTGTTGTAATGTTAGTTGTTGTGGTGTTCATTGTTGTAAATTTCGTTGTTGTGGTGTTCGTTGCTGTAGTGTTTGTTGTTGTGGTGTTCGTTGTTGTGGTGTTCGTTGTTTTAGTGTTCGTTGTTGAAGTGTTCGTTGTTGTTTTCTTCGTTGTTGTTGTGTTCATTGTTTTAATGTTCGTTGTTGTAGTGTTAATTAGTGTAGTGTTCGTTGTTGTGGTGTTCGTTGTTGTAATGGTCGTTTTTATGATGTTCGTTGTTGTAATGTTCGTTGTTGTGGTGTTCGTGGTTGTAAAGTTCGTTGTTGTGGAGTTCGTTGTTGTGGTGTTCTTTGTTGTAGTGTTCGTTGTTGTGGTGTTCGTTGTTGTAGTGTTCATTGTTGTACAGTTCGTTGATGAGATGTTCGTTGTTGAGACGTTCGTTGTTGAGATGTTCGTTGTTGAGATGTTCGTTGTTGTGGTGTTGGTTGTTGTGAGTTCGTTGTTGTGGTGTTCTTTGTTGTAATGGTCGTTTTTATGATGTTCGTTGTTGTAATGTTCGTTGTTGTGGTGTTCGTGGTTGTAAAGTTCGTTGTTGTGGAGCTCGTTGTTGTGGTGTTCTTTGTTGTAGTGTTCGTTGTTGTGGTGTTCGTTGTTGTAGTGTTCATTGTTGTACTGTTCGTTGATGAGATGTTCGTTGTTGAGACGTTCGTTGTTGAGATGTTCGTTGTTGAGATGTTCGTTGTTGTGGTGTTCGTTGTTGTGAGTTCGTTGTTGTGGTGTTCGTTGTTGTCGTGTTCGTTTTTGAGATGTTCGTTGTTGAGGTGTTCGTTGTTGTAAAGTTCGTTGTTGTGGTGTTCGGTGATGTGGTGTTCGTTGTTGTAGTGTTTGTTGTTGTAGTGTTCGTTATTGTAGTGTTCGTTGTTGTAGTGTTCGTTTTTGTAGTGTTCGTTGTTGAGATGTTCGTTGTTGAGATGTTCGTTGTTGTGGTGTTCGTTGTTGCAGTGTTCGTTGTTGTGGTGTTCGTTGTTGAAGTGTTCGTTGTTTTGGTGTTTGTTGTTGTAGTGTTCGTTGTTGTAGTGTTCGTTGTTATGGTGTTTGTTGTTATAGTGTTCGTTGTTGTTGTTGTGTTCGTTGTTGTGATGTTCATTGTTTTAATGTTCGTTGTTGTAGTGTTTGTTGTTGTAGTGTTCGTTGTTGTAGTGTATGTTGTTGTAGTGTTCGTTGTTGTAGTGTTCCTTGTTGTAATGTCCGTTGTTGTGGAGTTTATTCTTATAATCTTCGTTGTTGTAGTGTTCGTTGTTCTAATGTTCGTTGTTGTGGTGTTCGTTGTTGTAGCGTTCGTTGTTGTAGTGTTTGTTGTTGTAGTGATCGTTATTGTGGTGTTCGTTGTTGTAATGTTAGGGTTTGTAGTGTTCATTGTTGTAAATTTCGTTGTTGTGGTGTTCGTTGCTTTAGTGTTTGTTGTTGTGGTGTTCGTTGTTGTGGTGTTCGTTGTTGTAGTGTTCATTGTTGTAAATTTCGTTGTTGAGGTGTTCGTTGCTTTAGTGTTTGTTGTTGTGGTGTTCGTTGTTATGGTGTTCGTTGTTGTAGTGTTCGTTGTTGAAGTGTTCGTTGTTGTTTTCTTCATTGTTGTAGTGTTCATTGTTGTAATGTTCGTTGTTGTAGTGTTAATTAGTGTAGTGTTCGTTGTTGTGGTGTTCGTTGTTGTAATGGTCGTTTTTATGATGTTCGTTGTTGTGGTGTTCGTGATTGTAAAGTTCGTTGTTGTGGAGTTCGTTGTTGTGGTGTTCGTTGTTGTAGTGTTCGTTGTTGTGGTGTTCGTTGTTGTAGTGTTCATTGTTGTACAGTTCGTTGATGAGATGTTCGTTGTTGAGACGTTCGTTGTTGAGATGTTCGTTGTTGAGATGTTCGTTGTTGTGGTGTTGGTTGTTGTGAGTTCGTTGTTGTGGTGTTCTTTGTTGTAATGGTCGTTTTTATGATGTTCGTTGTTGTAATGTTCGTTGTTGTGGTGTTCGTGGTTGTAAAGTTCGTTGTTGTGGAGTTCGTTGTTGTGGTGTTCTTTGTTGTAGTGTTCGTTGTTGTGGTGTTCGTTGTTGTAGTGTTCATTGTTGTACTGTTCGTTGATGAGATGTTCGTTGTTGAGACGTTCGTTGTTGAGATGTTCGTTGTTGAGATGTTCGTTGTTGTGGTGTTCGTTGTTGTGAGTTCGTTGTTGTGGTGTTCGTTGTTGTCGTGTTCGTTTTTGAGATGTTCGTTGTTGAGGTGTTCGTTGTTGTAAAGTTCGTTGTTGTGGTGTTCGGTGATGTGGTGTTCGTTGTTGTAGTGTTTGTTGTTGTAGTGTTCGTTATTGTAGTGTTCGTTGTTGTAGTGTTCGTTTTTGTAGTGTTCGTTGTTGAGATGTTCGTTGTTGAGATGTTCGTTGTTGTGGTGTTCGTTGTTGCAGTGTTCGTTGTTGTGGTGTTCGTTGTTGAAGTGTTCGTTGTTTTGGTGATTGTTGTTGTAGTGTTCGTTGTTGTAGTGTTCGTTGTTATGGTGTTTGTTGTTATAGT
Source organism: Procambarus clarkii (assembly GCF_040958095.1). Lineage (NCBI taxonomy): Eukaryota > Metazoa > Arthropoda > Malacostraca > Decapoda > Cambaridae > Procambarus > Procambarus clarkii. Next base: position 9,870,578 of record NC_091182.1, on the reverse strand, counting down.
GTTCGTTGTTGTTGTTGTGTTCGTTGTTGTGATGTTCATTGTTTTAATGTTCGTTGTTGTAGTGTTTGTTGTTGTAGTGTTCGTTGTTGTAGTGTATGTTGTTGTAGTGTTCGTTGTTGTAGTGTTCCTTGTTGTAATGTCCGTTGTTGTGGAGTTTATTCTTATAACCTTCGTTGTTGTAGTGTTCGTTGTTCTAATGTTCGTTGTTGTGGTGTTCGTTGTTGTAGCGTTCGTTGTTTTAGTGTTTGTTGTTGTAGTGATCGTTATTGTGGTGTTCGTTGTTGTAATGTTAGTTGTTGTAGTGTTCATTGTTTTAAATTTCGTTGTTGTGGTGTTCGTTGCTGTAGTGTTTGTTGTTGTGGTGTTCGTTGTTGAAGTGTTCGTTGTTGTTTTCTTCGTTGTTGTAGTGTTCATTGTTGTAATGTTCGTTGTTGTAGTGTTAATTAGTGTAGTGTTCGTTGTTGTGGTGTTCGTTGTTGTAATGGTCGTTTTAATGATGTTCGTTGTTGTAATGTTCGTGATTGTAAAGTTCGTTGTTGTGGAGTTCGTTGTTGTGGTGCTCGTTGTTGTAGTGTTCATTGTTGTACTGTTCGTTGATGAGATGTTCGTTGTTGAGACGTTCGTTGTTGTTGTGTTCGGATTTGTGGTGTTCGTTGTTGTAGTGTTCGTTGTTGTAGTGTTCGTTGTTTTAGTGCTCATTTTTTTGGTGTTCGTTGTTGTGGTGTTCGTTATTGTAGTGTTCGTTGTTGAGATGTTCGTTGTTGTGGTGTTCGTTGTTGCAGTGATCGTTGTTGAGATGTTCGTTGTTGTGGTGTTCGTTGTTGTAGTGTTCGTTGTTGTAGTGTTCGTTGTTGTGGTGTTCGTTGTTGAGATGTTCGTTGTTGTGGTGTTCGTTGTTGTAGTGTTCTTTGTTATGGTGTTTGTTGTTATGGTGTTCGTTGTTGTTGTTTTGTTCGAGGTTGTGGTGTTCGTTGTTGTGATGTTCGTTGCTGTAGTGTTCGTTGTTGCAGTATTCGTTTTTGTGGTAGTCGTTGTTGTGGTGTTCATTGTTGTGGTGTTCGTTGTTGATGTGTTCGTTGTTGTGATGTTCGTTCTTGAGATGTTCGTTATTGTGGTGTTCGGTGTTGTGGTGTTCGTTGTTGTAGTATTCGTTGTTGAAGTGTTCGTTGTTGTAGTGTTCGTTGTTTTAGTGTTCGTTTTTGTGGTGTTCGTTGTTGAAGTGTTCGTCGTTGTAGTATTCGTTGTTGCAGTGTTCGTTGTTGTTGTGTTCGTTGTTGTAGTGTTCGTTGTTGAGATGTTCATTGTTGTGGTGTTCGTTGTTGTGGTGTTCGTTGTTGTGGTGTTCGTTGTTGTTCGTTGGTGTTCGTGTTCGTTGTTGTAGTGTTCGTTGTTGTAGTGTTCGTTGTTGAAATGTTCGTTGTTGTGGTGTTCGTTGTTGTGGTGTTCGTTGTTGAAGTGTTCGTTGTTTTAGTGTTTGTTGTTGTTGTGTTCGTTGTTGTAGTGTTCGTTGTTCTAATGTTCGTTGTTGTGGTGTTCGTTGTTGTAGCGTTCGTTGTTGTAGTGTTTGTTGTTGTAGTGATCGTTATTGTGTTGTTCATTGTTGTAATGTTAGTTGTTGTAGTGTTCATTGTTGTAAATTTCGTTGTTGTGGTGTTCGTTGCTGTAGTGTTTCTTGTTGTGGTGTTCTTTGTTGTGGTGTTCGTTGTTGTAGTGTTCGTTGTTGAAGTGTTCGTTGTTGTTTTCTTCGTTGTTGTTGTGTTCATTGTTGTAATGTTCTTTGTTGTAGTGTTAATTAGTGTAGTGTTCGTTGTTGTGGTGTTCGTTGTTGTAATGGTCGTTTTTATGATGTTCGTTGTTGTAATGTTCGATGTTGTGGTGTTCGTTGTTGTAAAGTTCGTTGTTGTGGAGTTCGTTGCTGTGGTGTTCGTTGTTGTAGTGTTCATTGTTGTACTGTTCGTTGAAGAGATGTTCGTTGTTGAGACGTTCGTTGTTGAGATGTTCGTTGTTGAGATGTTCGTTGTTGTGGTGTTCGTTGTTGTGAGTTCGTTGTTGTGGTGTTCGTTGTTGTAATGGTCGTTTTTATGATGTTCGTTGTTGTAATGTTCGTTGTTGTGGTGTTCGTGGTTGTAAAGTTCTTTGTTGTGGAGTGCGTTGTTGTGGTGTTCTTTGTTGTAGTGTTCGTTGTTGTGGAGTTCGTTGCTGTGGTGTTCGTTGTTGTAGTGTTCATTGTTGTACTGTTCGTTGATGAGATGTTCGTTGTTGAGACGTTCGTTGTTGAGATGTTCGTTGTTGAGATGTTCGTTGTTGTGGAGTTCGTTGTTGTGAGTTCGTTGTTGTGGTGTTCGCTGTTGTCGTGTTCGTTTTTGTGATGTTCGTTGTTGAGATGTTCGTTGTTGAGATGTTCGTTGTTGTAAAGTTCGTTGTTTTGGTGTTTGTTGTTGTTGTGTTCGTTGTTGAAGTGTTCGTTGTTTTGGTGTTTGTTGTTGTTGTGTTCGTTGTTGCAGTGTTCGTTGTTATGGTGTTCATTGTTTTAATGTTCGTTGTTGTAGTGTTTGTTGTTGTAGTGTTCGTTGTTGTAGTGTTCGTTGTTGTAGTGTATGTTGTTGTAGTGTTCGTTGTTGTAGTGTTCCTTGTTGTAATGTCCGTTGTTGTGGAGTTTATTCTTATAATCTTCGTTGTTGTAGTGTTCGTTGTTCTAATGTTCGTTGTTGTGGTGTTCGTTGTTGTAGCGTTCGTTGTTGTAGTGTTTGTTGTTGTAGTGATCGTTATTGTGGTGTTCGTTGTTGTAATGTTAGGGTTTGTAGTGTTCATTGTTGTAAATTTCGTTGTTGTGGTGTTCGTTGCTTTAGTGTTTGTTGTTGTGGTGTTCGTTGTTGTGGTGTTCGTTGTTGTAGTGTTCATTGTTGTAAATTTCGTTATTGAGGTGTTCGTTGCTTTAGTGTTTGTTGTTGTGGTGTTCGTTGTTATGGTGTTCGTTGTTGTAGTGTTCGTTGTTGAAGTGTTCGTTGTTGTTTTCTTCATTGTTGTAGTGTTCATTGTTGTAATGTTCGTTGTTGTAGTGTTAATTAGTGTAGTGTTCGTTGTTGTGGTGTTCGTTGTTGTAATGGTCGTTTTTATGATGTTCGTTGTTGTGGTGTTCGTGATTGTAAAGTTCGTTGTTGTGGAGTTCGTTGTTGTGGTGTTCGTTGTTGTAGTGTTCGTTTTTGTGGTGCTCGTTGTTGTAGTGTTCATTGTTGTACTGTTCGTTGATGAGATGTTCGTTGTTGAGACGTTCGTTGTTCTGGTGTTCGTTGTTGTGGTGTTCGTTGTTGTAGTTTTCGTTGTTGTAGTGTTCGTTGTTTTAGTGCTCATTTTTGTGGTGTTCGTTGTTGTGGTGTTCGTTATTGGAGTGTTCGTTGTTGTAGTGTTCGTTTTTGTAGTGTTCGTTGTTGTAGTGTTCGTTGTTGTAGAGTTCGTTGTGGAGATGTTCGTTGTTGTGGTGTTCGTTGTTGCAGTGTTCGTTGTTTAGATGTTCGTTGTTGTGGTGTTCGCTGTTGTAGTGTTCGTTGTTGTAGTGTTCGTTGTTGTAGTGTTCGTTGTTTTAGTGCTCATTTTTGTGGTGTTCGTTGTTGAAGTGTTCGTTGTTGTAGTGTTCGTCGTTGTGGTGTTCGTTGTTGAGATGTTCGTTGTTGTAAAGTTCGTTGTTGTGGTGTTTGTTGTTGAGATGTTCGTTGTTGAGATGATCGTTGTTGAGATGTTCGTTGTTGAGATGTTCGTTGTTGTGGTGTTCGTTGGGTTGATGTTCGTTGTTGTGGTGTTCGTGGTTGTGATGTTCGTTGTTGTGGTGTTCGTTGTTGTAGTGTTCGTTGTTGAGATGTTCGTTGTTGAGATGTTCGTTGTTGAGATGTTCGTTGTTGTGGTGATCAGTGATGTGGTGTTCGTTGTTGTAGTGTTTGTTGTTGTAGTGTTCGTTATTGTAGTGTTCGTTGTTGTAGTGTTCGTTTTTGTAGTGTTCGTTGTTGTAGTGTTCGTTGTTGTAGTGTTCGTTGTTGAGATGTTCGGTGTTGTGGTGTTCGTTGTTGTAGTGTTCGTTGTTGAGATGTTCGTTGTTGTGGTGTTCGTTGTTGTAGTGTTCGTTGTTGTAGTGTACGTTGTTGTAGTGTTCGTTGTTTTAGTGCTCATTTTTGTGGTGTTCGTTGTTGAAGTGTTCGTTGTTGTAGTGTTCGTCGTTGTGGTGTTCGTTGTTGTTGTGTTCGTTGTTGAGATGGTCGTTGTTGAGATGTTCGTTGTTGAGATGTTCGTTGTTGTGGTGTTCAGTGATGTGGTGTTCGTTGTTGTAGTGTTTGTTGTTGTAGTGTTCGTTATTGTAGTGTTCGTTGTTGTAGTGTTCGTTTTTGTAGTGTTCGTTGTTGTAGTGTTCGTTGTTGTAGTGTTCGTTGTTGAGATGTACGTTGTTGTGGTGTTCGTTGTTGCAGTGTTCGTTGTTGAGATGTTCGTTGTTGTAGTGTTCGTTGTTGAGATGTTCGTTGTTGAGATGTTCGTTGTTGAGATGTTCGTTGTTGAGATGTTCGTTGTTGTGGTGTTCGGTGATGTGGTGTTCGTTGTTCTAGTGTTGGTTGTTTTAGTGTTCGTTATTGTAGTGTTCGTTGTTGTAGTGTTCGTTTTTAGTGTTCGTTGTTGTAGTGTTCGTTGTTGTAGTGTTCGTTGTTGAGATGTTCGTTGTTGTGGTGTTCGTTGTTGCAGTGTTCGTTGTTGAGATGTTCGTTGTTGTGGTGTTCGTTGTTGAAGTGTTCGTTGTTTTGGTGTTTGTTGTTGTAGTGTTCGTTGTTGCAGTGTTCGTTGTTATGGTGTTCGTTGTTATAGTGTTCGTTGTTGTTGTTGTGTTCGTTGTTGTGGTGTTCATTGTTTTAATGTTGGTTGTTGTAGTGTTTGTTGTTGTAGTGTTCGTTGTTGTAGTGTATGTTGTTGTAGTGTTCGTTGTTGTAGTGTTCCTTCTTGTAATGTCCGTTGTTGTGGAGTTTATTCTTATAACCTTCGTTGTTGTAGTGTTCGTTGTTCTAATGTTCGTTGTTGTGGTGTTCGTTGTTGTAGCGTTCGTTGTTGTAGTGTTTGAAGTTGTAATGATCGTTATTGTGGTGTTCGTTGTTGTAATGTTAGTTGTCGTAGTGTTCATTGTTGTAAATTTCGTTGTTGTGGTGTTCGTTGCTGTAGTGTTTGTTGTTGTGGTGTTCGTTGTTGTGGTGTTCGTTGTTGTAGTGTTCGTTGTTGAAGTGTTCGTTGTTGTTTTCTTCGTTGTGGTAGTGTTCATTGTTGTAATGTTCGTTGTTGTAGTGTTAATTAGTGTAGTGTTCGTGGTTGTGGTGTTCGTTGTTGTAATGGTCGTTTTTATGATGTTCGTTGTTGTAATGTTCGATGTTGTGGTGTTCGTGATTGTAAAGTTCGTTGTTGTGGAGTTCGTTGTTGTGGTGTTCGTTGTTGTAGTGTTCGTTGTTGTGGTGCTCGTTGTTGTAGTGTTCATTGTTGTACTGTTCGTTGATGAGATGTTCGTTGTTGAGACGTTCGTTGTTGTGGTGTTCGTTATTGTGGTGTTCGTTGTTGTAGTGTTCGTTGTTGTAGTGTTCGTTGTTTTAGTGCTCATTTTTGTGGTGTTCGTTGTTGTGGTGTTCGTTATTGTAGTGTTCGTTGTTGTAGTGTTCGTTTTTGTAGTGTTCGTTGTTGTAGTGTTCGTTGTTGTAGTGTTCGTTGTTGAGATGTTCGTTGTTGTGGTGTTCGTTGTTGCAGTGTTCGTTGTTGAGATGTTCGTTGTTGTGGTGTTCGTTGTTGTAATGTCCGTTGTTGTGGAGTTTATTCTTATAATCTTCGTTGTTGTAGTGTTCGTTGTTCTAATGTTCGTTGTTGTGGTGTTCGTTGTTGTAGCGTTCGTTGTTGTAGTGTTTGTTGTTGTAGTGATCGTTATTGTGGTGTTCGTTGTTGTAATGTTAGGGTTTGTAGTGTTCATTGTTGTAAATTTCGTTGTTGTGGTGTTCGTTGCTTTAGTGTTTGTTGTTGTGGTGTTCGTTGTTGTGGTGTTCGTTGTTGTAGTGTTCATTGTTGTAAATTTCGTTGTTGAGGTGTTCGTTGCTTTAGTGTTTGTTGTTGTGGTGTTCGTTGTTGTGGTGTTCGTTGTTGTAGTGTTCGTTGTTGAAGTGTTCGTTGTTGTTTTCTTCGTTGTTGTAGTGTTCATTGTTGTAATGTTCGTTGTTGTAGTGTTAATTAGTGTAGTGTTCGTTGTTGTGGTGTTCGTTGTTGTAATGGTCGTTTTTATGATGTTCGTTGTTGTAATGTTCGTTGTTGTGGTGTTCGTGATTGTAAAGTTCGTTGTTGTGGAGTTCGTTGTTGTGGTGTTCGTTGTTGTAGTGTTCGTTGTTGTGGTGCTCGTTGTTGTAGTGTTCATTGTTGTACTGTTCGTTGATGAGATGTTCGTTGTTGAGACATTCGTTGTTGTGGTGTTCGTTGTTGTGGTGTTCGTTGTTGTAGTGTTCGTTGTTGTAGTGTTCGTTGTTTTAGTGCTCATTTTTGTGGTGTTCGTTGTTGTGGTGTTCGTTATTGGAGTGTTCGTTGTTGTAGTGTTCGTTTTTGTAGTGTTCGTTGTTGTAGTGTTCGTTGTTGTAGAGTTCGTTGTGGAGATGTTCGTTGTTGTGGTGTTCGTTGTTGCAGTGTTCGTTGTTTAGATGTTCGTTGTTGTGGTGTTAGTTGTTGTAGTGTTCGTTGTTGTAGTGTTCGTTGTTGTAGTGTTCGTTGTTTTAGTGCTCATTTTTGTGGTGTTCGTTGTTGAAGTGTTCGTTGTTGTAGTGTTCGTCGTTGTGGTTTTCGTTGTTGAGATGTTCGTTGTTGTAAAGTTCGTTGTTGTGGTGTTTGTTGTTGAGATGTTCGTTGTTGAGATGATCGTTGTTGAGATGTTCGTTGTTGAGATGTTCGTTGTTGTGGTGTTCGTTGGGTTGATGTTCGTTGTTGTGGTGTTCGTGGTTGTGATGTTCGTTGTTGTGGTGTTCGTTGTTGTAGTGTTCGTTGTTGAGATGTTCGTTGTTGAGATGTTCGTTGTTGAGATGTTCGTTGTTGTGGTGTTCAGTGATGTGGTGTTCGTTGTTGTAGTGTTTGTTGTTGTAGTGTTCGTTATTGTAGTGTTCGTTGTTGTAGTGTTCGTTTTTGTAGTGTTCGTTGTTGTAGTGTTCGTTGTTGTAGTGTTCGTTGTTGAGATGTTCGGTGTTGTGGTGTTCGTTGTTGTAGTGTTCGTTGTTGAGATGTTCGTTGTTGTGGTGTTCGTTGTTGTAGTGTTCGTTGTTGTAGTGTACGTTGTTGTAGTGTTCGTTGTTTTAGTGCTCATTTTTGTGGTGTTCGTTGTTGAAGTGTTCGTTGTTGTAGTGTTCGTCGTTGTGGTGTTCGTTGTTGTAGTGTTCGTTGTTGAGATGGTCGTTGTTGAGATGTTCGTTGTTGAGATGTTCGTTGTTGTGGTGTTCGGTGATGTGGTGTTCGTTGTTGTAGTGTTTGTTGTTGTAGTGTTCGTTATTGTAGTGTTCGTTGTTGTAGTGTTCGTTTTTGTAGTGTTCGTTGTTGTAGTGTTCGTTGTTGTAGTGTTCGTTGTTGAGATGTACGTTGTTGTGGTGTTCGTTGTTGCAGTGTTCGTTGTTGAGATGTTCGTTGTTGTAGTGTTCGTTGTTGAGATGTTCGTTGTTGAGATGTTCGTTGTTGAGATGTTCGTTGTTGAGATGTTCGTTGTTGTGGTGTTCGGTGATGTGGTGTTCGTTGTTCTAGTGTTGGTTGTTTTAGTGTTCGTTATTGTAGTGTTCGTTGTTGTAGTGTTCGTTTTTAGTGTTCGTTGTTGTAGTGTTCGTTGTTGTAGTGTTCGTTGTTGAGATGTTCGTTGTTGTGGTGTTCGTTGTTGCAGTGTTCGTTGTTGAGATGTTCGTTGTTGTGGTGTTCGTTGTTGAAGTGTTCGTTGTTTTGGTGTTTGTTGTTGTAGTGTTCGTTGTTGCAGTGTTCGTTGTTATGGTGTTCGTTGTTATAGTGTTCGTTGTTGTTGTTGTGTTCGTTGTTGTGGTGTTCATTGTTTTAATGTTGGTTGTTGTAGTGTTTGTTGTTGTAGTGTTCGTTGTTGTAGTGTATGTTGTTGTAGTGTTCGTTGTTGTAGTGTTCCTTCTTGTAATGTCCGTTGTTGTGGAGTTTATTCTTATAACCTTCGTTGTTGTAGTGTTCGTTGTTCTAATGTTCGTTGTTGTGGTGTTCGTTGTTGTAGCGTTCGTTGTTGTAGTGTTTGAAGTTGTAATGATCGTTATTGTGGTGTTCGTTGTTGTAATGTTAGTTGTCGTAGTGTTCATTGTTGTAAATTTCGTTGTTGTGGTGTTCGTTGCTGTAGTGTTTGTTGTTGTGGTGTTCGTTGTTGTGGTGTTCGTTGTTGTAGTGTTCGTTGTTGAAGTGTTCGTTGTTGTTTTCTTCGTTGTGGTAGTGTTCATTGTTGTAATGTTCGTTGTTGTAGTGTTAATTAGTGTAGTGTTCGTGGTTGTGGTGTTCGTTGTTGTAATGGTCGTTTTTATGATGTTCGTTGTTGTAATGTTCGTTGTTGTGGTGTTCGTGATTGTAAAGTTCGTTGTTGTGGAGTTCGTTGTTGTGGTGTTCGTTGTTGTAGTGTTCGTTGTTGTGGTGCTCGTTGTTGTAGTGTTCATTGTTGTACAGTTCGTTGATGAGATGTTCGTTGTTGAGACGTTCGTTGTTGTGGTGTTCGTTATTGTGGTGTTCGTTGTTGTAGTGTTCGTTGTTGTAGTGTTCGTTGTTTTAGTGCTCATTTTTGTGGTGTTCGTTGTTGTGGTGTTCGTTATTGTAGTGTTCGTTGTTGTAGTGTTCGTTTTTGTAGTGTTCGTTGTTGTAGTGTTCGTTGTTGTAGTGTTCGTTGTTGAGATGTTCGTTGTTGTGGTGTTCGTTGTTGCAGTGTTCGTTGTTGAGATGTTCGTTGTTGTGGTGTTCGTTGTTGTAATGTCCGTTGTTGTGGAGTTTATTCTTATAATCTTCGTTGTTGTAGTGTTCGTTGTTCTAATGTTCGTTGTTGTGGTGTTCGTTGTTGTAGCGTTCGTTGTTGTAGTGTTTGTTGTTGTAGTGATCGTTATTGTGGTGTTCGTTGTTGTAATGTTAGGGTTTGTAGTGTTCATTGTTGTAAATTTCGTTGTTGTGGTGTTCGTTGCTTTAGTGTTTGTTGTTGTGGTGTTCGTTGTTGTGGTGTTCGTTGTTGTAGTGTTCATTGTTGTAAATTTCGTTGTTGAGGTGTTCGTTGCTTTAGTGTTTGTTGTTGTGGTGTTCGTTGTTGTGGTGTTCGTTGTTGTAGTGTTCGTTGTTGAAGTGATCGTTGTTGTTTTCTTCGTTGTTGTAGTGTTCATTGTTGTAATGTTCGTTGTTGTAGTGTTAATTAGTGTAGTGTTCGTTGTTGTGGTGTTCGTTGTTGTAATGGTCGTTTTTATGATGTTCGTTGTTGTAATGTTCGTTGTTGTGGTGTTCGTGATTGTAAAGTTCGTTGTTGTGGAGTTCGTTGTTGTGGTGTTCGTTGTTGTAGTGTTCGTTGTTGTGGTGCTCGTTGTTGTAGTGTTCATTGTTGTACTGTTCGTTGATGAGATGTTCGTTGTTGAGACATTCGTTGTTGTGGTGTTCGTTGTTGTGGAGTTCGTTGTTGTAGTGTTCGTTGTTGTAGTGTTCGTTGTTTTAGTGCTCATTTTTGTGGTGTTCGTTGTTGTGGTGTTCGTTATTGGAGTGTTCGTTGTTGTAGTGTTCGTTTTTGTAGTGTTCGTTGTTGTAGTGTTCGTTGTTGTAGAGTTCGTTGTGGAGATGTTCGTTGTTGTGGTGTTCGTTGTTGCAGTGTTCGTTGTTTAGATGTTCGTTGTTGTGGTGTTAGTTGTTGTAGTGTTCGTTGTTGTAGTGTTCGTTGTTGTAGTGTTCGTTGTTTTAGTGCTCATTTTTGTGGTGTTCGTTGTTGAAGTGTTCGTTGTTGTAGTGTTCGTCGTTGTGGTTTTCGTTGTTGAGATGTTCGTTGTTGTAAAGTTCGTTGTTGTGGTGTTTGTTGTTGAGATGTTCGTTGTTGAGATGATCGTTGTTGAGATGTTCGTTGTTGAGATGTTCGTTGTTGTGGTGTTCGTTGGGTTGATGTTCGTTGTTGTGGTGTTCGTGGTTGTGATGTTCGTTGTTGTGGTGTTCGTTGTTGTAGTGTTCGTTGTTGAGATGTTCGTTGTTGAGATGTTCGTTGTTGAGATGTTCGTTGTTGTGGTGTTCAGTGATGTGGTGTTCGTTGTTGTAGTGTTTGTTGTTGTAGTGTTCGTTATTGTAGTGTTCGTTGTTGTAGTGTTCGTTTTTGTAGTGTTCGTTGTTGTAGTGTTCGTTGTTGTAGTGTTCGTTGTTGAGATGTTCGGTGTTGTGGTGTTCGTTGTTGTAGTGTTCGTTGTTGAGATGTTCGTTGTTGTGGTGTTCGTTGTTGTAGTGTTCGTTGTTGTAGTGTACGTTGTTGTAGTGTTCGTTGTTTTAGTGCTCATTTTTGTGGTGTTCGTTGTTGAAGTGTTCGTTGTTGTAGTGTTCGTCGTTGTGGTGTTCGTTGTTGTAGTGTTCGTTGTTGAGATGGTCGTTGTTGAGATGTTCGTTGTTGAGATGTTCGTTGTTGTGGTGTTCGGTGATGTGGTGTTCGTTGTTGTAGTGTTTGTTGTTGTAGTGTTCGTTATTGTAGTGTTCGTTGTTGTAGTGTTCGTTTTTGTAGTGTTCGTTGTTGTAGTGTTCGTTGTTGTAGTGTTCGTTGTTGAGATGTTCGTTAGTGTGGTGTTCGTTGTTGCAGTGTTCGTTGTTGAGATGTTCGTTGTTGTAGTGTTCGTTGTTGAGATGTTCGTTGTTGAGATGTTCGTTGTTGTAGTGTTCGTTGTTGAAGTGTTCGTTGTTGTAGTGTTTGTTGTGGTGGTGTTCGTTGTTGTAGTGTTCGTTGTTGTAGTGTTCGTTGTTGAGATGTTCGTTGTTGTGGTGTTCGTTGTTGCAGTGTTCGTTGTTGAGATGTTCGTTGTTGTGGTGTTCGTTGTTGTTGTGTTCGTTGTTGTAGTGTTCGTTGTTGTAGTGTTCGTTGTTGTGGTGTTTGTTGTTGTAGTGTTCGTTATTGTAGTGTTCGTTGTTGTAGTGTTCGTTTTTGTAGTGTTCGTTGTTGTAGTGTTCGTTGTTGTAGTGTTCGTTGTTGAGATGTTCGTTGTTGTGGTGTTCGTTGTTGCAGTGTTCGTTGTTGAGATGTTCGTTGTTGTGGTGTTCGTTGTTGTTGTGTTCGTTGTTGTAGTGTTCGTTGTTGTAGTGTTCGTTGTTGAAGTGTTCGTTGTTGTAGTGTTTGTTGTGGTGGTGTTCGTTGTTGTAGTGTTCGTTGTTGTGGTGTTCATTGTTTTAATGTTCGTTGTTGTAGTGTTTGTTGTTGTAGTGTTCGTTGTTGTAGTGTATGTTGTTGTAGTGTTCGTTGTTGTAGTGTTCCTTCTTGTAATGTCCGTTGTTGTGGAGTTTATTCTTATAACCTTCGTTGTTGTAGTGTTCGTTGTTCTAATGTTCGTTGTTGTGGTGTTCGTTGTTGTAGCGTTCGTTGTTGTAGTGTTTGTTGTTGTAATGATCGTTATTGTGGTGTTCGTTGTTGTAATGTTAGTTGTTGTAGTGTTCATTGTTGTAAATTTCGTTGTTGTGGTGTTCGTTGCTGTAGTGTTTGTTGTTGTGGTGTTCGTTGTTGTGGTGTTCGTTGTTGTAGTGTTCGTTGTTGAAGTGTTCGTTGTTGTTTTCTTCGTTGTGGTAGTGTTCATTGTTGTAATGTTCGTTGTTGTAGTGTTAATTAGTGTAGTGTTCGTGGTTGTGGTGTTCGTTGTTGTAATGGTCGTTTTTATGATGTTCGTTGTTGTAATGTTCGTTGTTGTGGTGTTCGTGATTGTAAAGTTCGTTGTTGTGGAGTTCGTTGTTGTGGTGTTCGTTGTTGTAGTGTTCGTTGTTGTGGTGCTCGTTGTTGTAGTGTTCATTGTTGTACTGTTCGTTGATGAGATGTTCGTTGTTGAGACGTTCGTTGTTGTGGTGTTCGTTATTGTGGTGTTCCTTGTTGTAGTGTTCGTTGTTGTAGTGTTCGTTGTTTTAGTGCTCATTTTTGTGGTGTTCGTTGTTGTGGTGTTCGTTATTGTAGTGTTCGTTGTTGTAGTGTTCGTTTTTGTAGTGTTCGTTGTTGTAGTGTTCGTTGTTGTAGTGTTCGTTGTTGAGATGTTCGTTGTTGTGGTGTTCGTTGTTGCAGTGTTCGTTGTTGAGATGTTCGTTGTTGTGGTGTTCGTTGTTGTAGTGTTCGTTGTTGTAGTGTTCGTTGTTTTAGTGCTCATTTTTGTGGTGTTCGTTGTTGAAGTGTTCGTTGTTGTAGTGTTCGTCGTTGTGGTGTTCGTTGTTGTAGTGTTCGTTGTTGAGATGTTCGTTGTTGAGATGTTCGTTGTTGAGATGTTCGTTGTTGTGGTGTTCGGTGATGTGGTGTTCGTTGTTGTAGTGTTTGTTGTTGTAGTGTTCGTTATTGTAGTGTTCGTTGTTGTAGTGTTCGTTTTTGTAGTGTTCGTTGTTGTAGTGTTCGTTCTTGTAGTGTTCGTTGTTGAGATGTTCGTTGTTGTGGTGTTCATTGTTGCAGTGTTCGTTGTTGAGATGTTCGTTGTTGTGGTGTTCGTTGTTGTAGTGTTCGTTGTTCTAGTGTTCGTTGTTTTAGTGCTCATTTTTGTTGTGTTCGTTGTTGAAGTGTTCGTTGTTGTAGTGTTCGTCGTTGTGGTGGTCGTTGTTGTAGTGTTCGTTGTTGTCGTGTTCGTTGTTGTAGTGTTCGTTGTTGTAGTGTTCGTTGTTGAAGTGTTCGTTGTTGTAGTGTTTGTTGTGGTGGTGTTCGTTGTTGTAGTGTTCGTTGTTGTGGTGTTCGTTGTTGTAGTGTTCGTTGTTGTATTGTTCATTGTTGTAGTGTTCGTTATTATAGTGTTCGTTGTTGTTGTTGTGTTCGTTGTTGTGGTGTTCGTTGTTGTGATGTTCGTTGTTGTAGTGTTTGTTGTTGTAGTGTTCGTTTTTGTGGTGTTCGTTGTTGTGATGTTCATTGTTGTCGTGTTCGTTGTTGTAGTGTTCGTATTTGTGGTTTTCGTTGTTGTAGTGTTCGGTGTTGTGATGTACGTGTTTGAGATGTTCGTTGTTGTGGTGTTCGTTGTTGTGGTGTTCGTTGTTGTGGTTTTCGTTGTTGTGGTGTTCGTTGTTGTGGTGTTCGTTGTTGTAGTGTTCGTTGTTGAAGTGTTCGTTGTTGTAGTGTTTGTTGCTGTGGTGTTCGTTGTTTTAGTGTTCGTTGTTGTGGTGTTCGTTGTTGTAGTGTTCGTTGTTGTAGTACTCGTTGTTGTAGTGTTCGTTGTTGTAGTACTCGTTGTTGTATTGTTCATTGTTGTAGTGTTCGTTTTTGTGGTGTTCGTTGTTGTAGTGTTCGTTGTTGAAGTGTTCGTTGTTGTAGTGTTCGTTGTTGTGGTGTTCGTTGTTGTAGCGTTCGTTGTTGTAGTGTTTGTTGTTGTAGTGATCGTTATTGTGGTGTTCGTTGTTGTAATGTTAGGGTTTGTAGTGTTCATTGTTGTAAATTTCGTTGTTGTGGTGTTCGTTGCTTTAGTGTTTGTTGTTGTGGTGTTCGTTGTTGTGGTGTTCGTTGTTGTAGTGTTCATTGTTGTAAATTTCGTTGTTGAGGTGTTCGTTGCTTTAGTGTTTGTTGTTGTGGTGTTCGTTGTTGTGGTGTTCGTTGTTGTAGTGTTCGTTGTTGAAGTGTTCGTTGTTGTTTTCTTCATTGTTGTAGTGTTCATTGTTGTAATGTTCGTTGTTGTAGTGTTAATTAGTGTAGTGTTCGTTGTTGTGGTATTCGTTGTTGTAATGGTCGTTTTTATGATGTTCGTTGTTGTGGTGTTCGTGATTGTAAAGTTCGTTGTTGTGGAGTTCGTTGTTGTGGTGTTCGTTGTTGTAGTGTTCGTTGTTGTGGTGCTCGTTGTTGTAGTGTTCATTGTTGTACTGTTCGTTGATGAGATGTTCGTTGTTGAGACGTTCGTTGATGTGGTGTTCGTTGTTGTGGTGTTCGTTGTTGTAGTGTTCGTTGTTGTAGTGTTCGTTGTTTTAGTGCTCATTTTTGTGGTGATCGTTGTTGTGGTGTTCGTTATTGGAGTGTTCGTTGTTGTAGTGTTCGTTTTTGTAGTGTTCGTTGTTGTAGTGTTCGTTGTTGTAGAGTTCGTTGTGGAGATGTTCGTTGTTGTGGAGTTCGTTGTTGCAGTGTTCGTTGTTTAGATGTTCGTTGTTGTGGTGTTCGTTGTTGTAGTGTTCGTTGTTGTAGTGTTCGTTGTTGTAGTGTTCGTTGTTTTAGTGCTCATTTTTGTGGTGTTCGTTGTTTAAGTGTTCGTTGTTGTAGTGTTCGTCGTTGTGGTGTTCGTTGTTGAGATGTTCGTTGTTGTAAAGTTCGTTGTTGTGGTGTTTGTTGTTGAGATGTTCGTTGTTGAGATGATCGTTGTTGAGATGTTCGTTGTTGAGATGTTCGTTGTTGTGGTGTTCGTTGGGTTGATGTTCGTTGTTGTGGTGTTCGTGGTTGTGATGTTCGTTGTTGTGGTGTTCGTTGTTGTAGTGTTCGTTGTTGAGATGTTCGTTGTTGAGATGTTCGTTGTTGAGATGTTCGTTGTTGTGGTGTTCAGTGATGTGGTGTTCGTTGTTGTAGTGTTTGTTGTTGTAGTGTTCGTTATTGTAGTGTTCGTTATTGTAGTGTTCGTTTTTGTAGTGTTCGTTGTTGTAGTGTTCGTTGTTGTAGTGTTCGTTGTTGAGATGTTCGGTGTTGTGGTGTTCGTTGTTGTAGTGTTCGTTGTTGAGATGTTCGTTGTTGTGGTGTTCGTTGTTGTAGTGTTCGTTGTAGTAGTGTACGTTGTTGTAGTGTTCGTTGTTTTAGTGATCATTTTTGTGGTGTTCGTTGTTGAAGTGTTCGTTGTTGTAGTGTTCGTCGTTGTGGTGTTCGTTGTTGTTGTGTTCGTTGTTGAGATGGTCGTTGTTGAGATGTTCGTTGTTGAGATGTTCGTTGTTGTGTTGTTCGGTGATGTGGTGTTCGTTGTTGTAGTGTTTGTTGTTGTAGTGTTCGTTATTGTAGTGTTCGTTGTTGTAGTGTTCGTTTTTGTAGTGTTCGTTGTTGTAGTGTTCGTTGTTGTAGTGTTCGTTGTTAAGATGTTCTTGTTGTGGTGTTCGTTGTTGCAGTGTTCGTTGTTGAGATGTTCGTTGTTGTAGTGTTCGTTGTTGTGGTGTTCGTTGTTGCAGTGTTCGTTGTTGAGATGTTCGTTGTTGTGGTGTTCGTTGTTGAAGTGTTCGTTGTTTTGGTGTTTGTTGTTGTAGTGTTCGTTTTTGCAGTGTTCGTTGTTATGGTGTTCGTTGTTATAGTGTTCGTTGTTGTTGTTGTGTTCGTTGTTGTGGTGTTCATTGTTTTTATGTTCGTTGTTGTAGTGTTTGTTGTTGTAGTGTTCGTTGTTGTAGTGTATGTTGTTGTAGTGTTCGTTGTTGTAGTGTTCCTTCTTGTAATGTCCGTTGTTGTGGAGTTTATTCTTATAACCTTCGTTGTTGTAGTGTTCGTTGTTCTAATGTTCGTTGTTGTGGTGTTCGTTGTTGTAGCGTTCGTTGTTGTAGTGTTTGTTGTTGTAATGATCGTTATTGTGGTGTTCGTTGTTGTAATGTTAGTTGTTGAAGTGTTCATTGTTGTAAATTTCGTTGTTGTGGTGTTCGTTGTTGTGGTGTTCGTTGTTGTAGTGTTCGTTGTTGAAGTGTTCGTTGTTGTTTTCTTCGTTGTGGTAGTGTTCATTGTTGTAATGTTCGTTGTTGTAGTGTTAATTAGTGTAGTGTTCGTGGTTGTGGTGTTCGTTGTTGTAATGGTCGTTTTTATGATGTTCGTTGTTGTAATGTTCGTTGTTGTGGTGTTCGTGATTTTAAAGTTCGTTGTTGTGGAGTTCGTTGTTGTGGTGTTCGTTGTTGTAGTGTTCGTTGTTGTGGTGCTCGTTGTTGTAGTGTTCATTGTTGTACTGTTCGTTGATGAGATGTTCGTTGTTGAGACGTTCGTTGTTGTGGTGTTCGTTATTGTGGTGTTCGTTGTTGTAGTGTTCGTTGTTGTAGTGTTCGTTGTTTTAGTGCTCATTTTTGTGGTGTTCGTTGTTGTGGTGTTCGTTATTGTAGTGTTCGTTGTTGTAGTGTTCGTTTTTGTAGTGTTCGTTGTTGTAGTGTTCGTTGTTGTAGTGTTCGTTGTTGAGATGTTCGTTGTTGTGGTGTTCGTTGTTGCAGTGTTCGTTGTTGAGATGTTCGTTGTTGTGGTGTTCGTTGTTGTAGTGTTCGTTGTTGTAGTGTTCGTTGTTTTAGTGCTCATTTTTGTGGTGTTCGTTGTTGAAGTGTTCGTTGTTGTAGTGTTCGTCGTTGTGGTGTTCGTTGTTGTAGTGTTCGTTGTTGAGATGTTCGTTGTTGAGATGTTCGTTGTTGAGATGTTCGTTGTTGTGGTGTTCGGTGATGTGGTGTTCGTTGTTGTAGTGTTTGTTGTTGTAGTGTTCGTTATTGTAGTGTTCGTTGTTGTAGTGTTCGTTTTTGTAGTGTTCGTTGTTGTAGTGTTCGTTCTTGTAGTGTTCGTTGTTGAGATGTTCGTTGTTGTGGTGTTCATTGTTGCAGTGTTCGTTGTTGAGATGTTCGTTGTTGTGGTGTTCGTTGTTGTAGTGTTCGTTGTTCTAGTGTTCGTTGTTTTAGTGCTCATTTTTGTTGTGTTCGTTGTTGAAGTGTTCGTTGTTGTAGTGTTCGTCGTTGTGGTGGTCGTTGTTGTAGTGTTCGTTGTTGTTGTGTTCGTTGTTGTAGTGTTCGTTGTTGTAGTGTTCGTTGTTGAAGTGTTCGTTGTTGTAGTGTTTGTTGTGGTGGTGTTCGTTGTTGTAGTGTTCGTTGTTCTGGTGTTCGTTGTTGTAGTGTTCGTTATTGTATTGTTCATTGTTGTAGTGTTCGTTATTATGGTGTTCGTGGTTGTTGTTGTGTTCTTTGTTGTGGTGTTCGTTGTTGTGATGTTCGTTGTTGTAGTGTTCGTTGTTGTAGTGTTCGTTTTTGTGGTGTTCGTTGTTGTGATGTTCATTGTTGTCGTGTTCGTTGATGTAGTGTTCGTTGTTGTGGTTTTCGTTGTTGTAGTGTTCGGTGTTGTGATGTACGTGTTTGAGATGTTCGTTGTTGTGGTGTTCGTTGTTGTGGTTTTCGTTGTTGTGGTTTTCGTTGTTGTGGTGTTCGTTGTTGTGGTGTTCGTTGTTGTAGTGTTCGTTGTTGAAGTGTTCGTTGTTGTAGTGTTTGTTGCTGTGGTGTTCGTTGTTTTAGTGTTCGTTGTTGTGGTGTTCGTTGTTGTAGTGTTCGTTGTTGTAGTACTCGTTGTTGTAGTGTTCGTTGTTGTAGTACTCGTTGTTGTATTGTTCATTGTTGTAGTGTTCATTTTTGTGGTGTTCGTTGTTGTAGTGTTCGTTGTTGAAGTGTTCGTTGTTGTAGTGTTCGTTGTTGTGGTGTTCGTTGTTGTAGCGTTCGTTGTTGTAGTGTTTGTTGTTGTAGTGATCGTTATTGTGGTGTTCGTTGTTGTAATGTTAGGGTTTGTAGTGTTCATTGTTGTAAATTTCGTTGTTGTGGTGTTCGTTGCTTTAGTGTTTGTTGTTGTGGTGTTCGTTGTTGTGGTGTTCGTTGTTGTAGTGTTCATTGTTGTAAATTTCGTTGTTGAGGTGTTCGTTGCTTTAGTGTTTGTTGTTGTGGTGTTCGTTGTTGTGGTGTTCGTTGTTGTAGTGTTCGTTGTTGAAGTGTTCGTTGTTGTTTTCTTCATTGTTGTAGTGTTCATTGTTGTAATGTTCGTTGTTGTAGTGTTAATTAGTGTAGTGTTCGTTGTTGTGGTGTTCGTTGTTGTAATGGTCGTTTTTATGATGTTCGTTGTTGTGGTGTTCGTGATTGTAAAGTTCGTTGTTGTGGAGTTCGTTGTTGTGGTGTTCGTTGTTGTAGTGTTCGTTGTTGTGGTGTTCGTTGTTGTAGTGTTCATTGTTGTACAGTTCGTTGATGAGATGTTCGTTGTTGAGACGTTCGTTGTTGAGATGTTCGTTGTTGAGATGTTCGTTGTTGTAGTGTTCGTTGTTGTAGTGTTCGTTGTTTTAGTACTCATTTTTGTGGTGTTCGTTGTTGTGGTGTTCGTTATTGGAGTGTTCTTTGTTGTAGTGTTCGTTTTTGTAGTGTTCGTTGTTGTAGTGTTCGTTGTTGTAGAGTTCGTTGTGGAGATGTTCGTTGTTGTGGTGTTCGTTGTTGCAGTGTTCGTTGTTTAGATGTTCGTTGTTGTGGTGTTCGTTGTTGTAGTGTTCGTTGTTTTAGTGCTCATTTTTGTGGTGTTCGTTGTTGAAGTGTTCGTTGTTGTAGTGTTCGTCGTTGTGGTGTTCGTTGTTGAGATGTTCGTTGTTGTAAAGTTCGTTGTTGTGGTGTTTGTTGTTGAGATGTTCGTTGTTGAGATGATCGTTGTTGAGATGTTCGTTGTTGAGATGTTCGTTGTTGTGGTGTTCGTTGGGTTGATGTTCGTTGTTGTGGTGTTCGTGGTTGTGATGTTCGTTGTTGTGGTGTTCGTTGTTGTAGTGTTCGTTGTTGAGATGTTCGTTGTTGAGATGTTCATTGTTGAGATGTTCGTTGTTGTGGTGTTCAGTGATGTGGTGTTCGTTGTTGTAGTGTTTGTTGTTGTAGTGTTCGTTATTGTAGTGTTCGTTGTTGTAGTGTTCGTTTTTGTAGTGTTCGTTGTTGTAGTGTTCGTTGTTGTAGTGTTCGTTGTTGAGATGTTGCGTGTTGTGGTGTTCGTTGTTGTAGTATTCGTTGTTGTAGTGTTCGTTGTTGAGATGTTCGTTGTTGTGGTGTTCGTTGTTGTAGTGTTCGTTGTTGTAGTGTACGTTGTTGTAGTGTTCGTTGTTTTAGTGCTCATTTTTGTGGTGTTCGTTGTTGAAGTGTTCGTTGTTGTAGTGTTCGTCGTTGTGGTGTTCGTTGTTGTTGTGTTCGTTGTTGAGATGGTCGTTGTTGAGATGTTCGTTGTTGAGATGTTTGTTGTTGTGGTGTTCGGTGATGTGGTGTTCGTTGTTGTAGTGTTTGTTGTTGTAGTGTTCGTTATTGTAGTGTTCGTTGTTGTAGTGTTCGTTTTTGTAGTGTTCGTTGTTGTAGTGTTCGTTGTTGTAGTGTTCGTTGTTGAGATGTTCGTTGTTGTGGTGTTCGTTGTTGCAGTGTTCGTTGTTGAGATGTTCGTTGTTGTAGTGTTCGTTGTTGAGATGTTCGTTGTTGAGATGTTCGTTGTTGAGATGTTCGTTGTTGTGGTGTTCTGTGATGTGGTGTTCGTTGTTGTAGTGTTTGTTGTTGTAGTGTTCGTTATTGTATTGTTCGTTGTTGTAGTGTTCGTTTTTAGTGTTCGTTGTTGTAGTGTTCGTTGTTGTAGTGTTCGTTGTTGAGATGTTCGTTGTTGTGGTGTTCGTTGTTGCAGTGTTCGTTGTTGAGATGTTCGTTGTTGTGGTGTTCGTTGTTGAAGTGTTCGTTGTTTTGGTGTTTGTTGTTGTAGTGTTCGTTGTTGCAGTGTTCGTTGTTATAGTGTTCGTTGTTATAGTGTTCGTTGTTGTTGTTGTGTTCGTTGTTGTGGTGTTCATTGTTTTATTGTTCGTTGTTGTAGTGTTTGTTGTTGTAGTGTTCGTTGTTGTAGTGTATGTTGTTGTAGTGTTCGTTGTTGTAGTGTTCCTTCTTGTAATGTCCGTTGTTGTGGAGTTTATTCTTATAACCATCGTTGTTGTAGTGTTCGTTGTTCTAATGTTCGTTGTTGTGGTGTTCGTTGTTGTAGCGTTCGTTGTTGTAGTGTTTGTTGTTGTAATGATCGTTATTGTGGTGTTCGTTGTTGTAATGTTAGTTGTTGTAGTGTTCATTGTTGCAAATTTCGTTGTTGTGGTGTTCGTTGCTGTAGTGTTTGTTGTTGTGGTGTTCGTTGTTGTGGTGTTCGTTTTTGTAGTGTTCGTTGTTGAAGTGTTCGTTGTTGTTTTCTTCGTTGTGGTAGTGTTCATTGTTGTAATGTTCGTTGTTGTAGTGTTAATTAGTGTAGTGTTCGTGGTTGTGGTGTTCGTTGTTGTAATGGTCGTTTTTATGATGTTCGTTGTTGTAATGTTCGTTGTTGTGGTGTTCGTGATTGTAAAGTTCGTTGTTGTGGAGTTCGTTGTTGTGGTGTTCGTTGTTGTAGTGTTCGTTGTTGTGGTGCTCGTTGTTGTAGTGTTCATTGTTGTACTGTTCGTTGATGAGATGTTCGTTGTTGAGACGTTCGTTGTTGTGGTGTTCGTTATTGTGGTGTTCGTTGTTGTAGTGTTCGTTGTATAGTTTTCGTTGTTTTAGTGCTCATTTTTGTGGTGTTCGTTGTTGTGGTGTTCGTTATTGTAGTGTTCGTTGTTGTAGTGTTCGTTTTTGTAGTTTTCGTTGTTGTAGTGTTCGTTGTTGTAGTGTTCGTTGTTGAGATGTTCGTTGTTGTGGTGTTCGTTGTTGCAGTGTTCGTTGTTGAGATGTTCGTTGTTGTGGTGTTCGTTGTTGTAATGTCCGTTGTTGTGGAGTTTATTCTTATAATCTTCGTTGTTGTAGTGTTCGTTGTTCTAATGTTCGTTATTGTGGTGTTCGTTGTTGTAGCGTTCGTTGTTGTAGTGTTTGTTGTTGTAATGATCGTTATTGTGGTGTTCGTTGTTGTAATGTTAGTTGTTGTAGTGTTCATTGTTGTAAATTTCGTTGTTGTGGTGTTCGTTGTTGTGGTGTTCGTTGTTGTAGTGTTCGTTGTTGAAGTGTTCGTTGTTGTTTTCTTCGTTGTGGTAGTGTTCATTGTTGTAATGTTCGTTGTTGTAGTGTTAATTAGTGTAGTGTTCGTGGTTGTGGTGTTCGTTGTTGTAATGGTCGTTTTTATGATGTTCGTTGTTGTAATGTTCGTTGTTGTGGTGTTCGTGATTGTAAAGTTCGTTGTTGTGGAGTTCGTTGTTGTGGTGTTCGTTGTTGTAGTGTTCGTTGTTGTGGTGCTCGTTGTTGTAGTGTTCATTGTTGTACTGTTCGTTGATGAGATGTTCGTTGTTGAGACGTTCGTTGTTGTGGTGTTCGTTATTGTGGTGTTCGTTGTTGTAGTGTTCGTTGTTGTAGTGTTCGTTGTTTTAGTGCTCATTTTTGTGGTGTTCGTTGTTGTGGTGTTCGTTATTGTAGTGTTCGTTGTTGTAGTGTTCGTTTTTGTAGTGTTCGTTGTTGTAGTGTTCGTTGTTGTAGTGTTCGTTGTTGAGATGTTCGTTGTTGTGGTGTTCGTTGTTGCAGTGTTCGTTGTTGAGATGTTCGTTGTTGTGGTGTTCGTTGTTGTAGTGTTCGTTGTTGTAGTGTTCGTTGTTTTAGTGCTCATTTTTGTGGTGTTCGTTGTTGAAGTGTTCGTTGTTGTAGTGTTCGTCGTTGTGGTGTTCGTTGTTGTAGTGTTCGTTGTTGAGATGTTCGTTGTTGAGATGTTCGTTGTTGAGATGTTCGTTGTTGTGGTGTTCGGTGATGTGGTGTTCGTTGTTGTAGTGTTTGTTGTTGTAGTGATCGTTATTGTAGTGTTCGTTGTTGTAGTGTTCGTTTTTGTAGTGTTCGTTGTTGTAGTGTTCGTTCTTGTAGTGTTCGTTGTTGAGATGTTCGTTGTTGTGGTGTTCATTGTTGCAGTGTTCGTTGTTGAGATGTTCGTTGTTGTGGTGTTCGTTGTTGTAGTGTTCGTTGTTCTAGTGTTCGTTGTTTTAGTGCTCTTTTTTGTTGTGTTCGTTGTTGAAGTGTTCGTTGTTGTAGTGTTCGTCGTTGTGGTGGTCGTTGTTGTAGTGTTCGTTGTTGTTGTGTTCGTTGTTGTAGTGTTCGTTGTTGTAGTGTTCGTTGTTGAAGTGTTCGTTGTTGTAGTGTTTGTTGTGGTGGTGTTCGTTGTTGTAGTGTTCGTTGTTGTGGTGTTCGTTGTTGTAGTGTTCGTTATTGTATTGTTCATTGTTGTAGTGTTCGTTATTATGGTGTTCGTTGTTGTTGTTGTGTTCGTTGTTGTGGTGTTCGTTGTTGTGATGTTCGTTGTTGTAGTGTTCGTTGTTGTAGTGTTCGTTTTTGTGGTGTTCGTTGTTGTGATGTTCATTGTTGTCGTGTTCGTTGATGTAGTGTTCGTTGTTGTGGTTTTCGTTGTTGTAGTGTTCGGTGTTGTGATGTACGTGTTTGAGATGTTCGTTGTTGTGGTGTTCGTTGTTGTGGTGTTCGTTGTTGTGGTTTTCGTTGTTGTGGTGTTCGTTGTTGTGGTGTTCGTTGTTGTAGTGTTCGTTGTTGAAGTGTTCGTTGTTGTAGTGTTTGTTGCTGTGGTGTTCGTTGTTTTAGTGTTCGTTGTTGTGGTGTTCGTTGTTGTAGTGTTCGTTGTTGTAGTACTCGTTGTTGTATTGTTCATTGTTGTAGTGTTCGTTTTTGTGGTGTTCGTTGTTGTAGTGTTCGTTGTTGTAGTGTTCGTTGTTGTGGTGTTCGTTGTTGTAGCGTTCGTTGTTGTAGTGTTTGTTGTTGTAGTGATCGTTATTGTGGTGTTCGTTGTTGTAATGTTAGGGTTTGTAGTGTTCATTGTTGTAAATTTCGTTGTTGTGGTGTTCGTTGTTTTAGTGTTTGTTGTTGTGGTGTTCGTTGTTGTGGTGTTCGTTGTTGTAGTGTTCATTGTTGTAAATTTCGTTGTTGAGGTGTTCGTTGCTTTAGTGTTTGTTGTTGTGGTGTTCGTTGTTGTGGTGTTCGTTGTTGTAGTGTTCGTTGTTGAAGTGTTCGTTGTTGTTTTCTTCATTGTTGTAGTGTTCATTGTTGTAATGTTCGTTGTTGTAGTGTTAATTAGTGTAGTGTTCGTTGTTGTGGTGTTCGTTGTTGTAATGGTCGTTTTTATGATGTTCGTTGTTGTGGTGTTCGTGATTGTAAAGTTCGTTGTTGTGGAGTTCGTTGTTGTGGTGTTCGTTGTTGTAGTGTTCGTTGTTGTGGTGCTCGTTGTTGTAGTGTTCATTGTTGTACTGTTCGTTGATGAGATGTTCGTTGTTGAGACGTTCGTTGTTGTGGTGTTCGTTGTTGTGGTGTTCGTTGTTGTAGTGTTCGTTGTTGTAGTGTTCGTTGTTTTAGTGCCCATTTTTGTGGTGTTCGTTGTTGTGGTGTTCGTTATTGGAGTGTTCGTTGTTGTAGTGTTCGTTTTTGTAGTGTTCGTTGTTGTAGTGGTCGTTGTTGTAGAGTTCGTTGTGGAGATGTTCGTTGTTGTGGTGTTCGTTGTTGCAGTGTTCGTTGTTTAGATGTTCGTTGTTGTGGTGTTCGTTGTTGTAGTGTTCGTTGTTGTAGTGTTCGTTGTTGTAGTGTTCGTTGTTGTAGTGTTCGTTGTTTTAGTGCTCATTTTTGTGGTGTTCGTTGTTGAAGTGTTCGTTGTTGTAGTGTTCGTCGTTGTGGTGTTCGTTGTTGAGATGTTCGTTGTTGTAAAGTTCGTTGTTGTGGTGTTTGTTGTTGAGATGTTCGTTGTTGAGATGATCGTTGTTGAGATGTTCGTTGTTGAGATGTTCGTTGTTGTGGTGTTCGTTGGGTTGATGTTCGTTGTTGTGGTGTTCGTGGTTGTGATGTTCGTTGTTGTGGTGTTCGTTGTTGTAGTGTTCGTTGTTGAGATGTTCGTTGTTGAGATGTTCATTGTTGAGATGTTCGTTGTTGTGGTGTTCAGTGATGAGGTGTTCGTTGTTGTAGTGTTTGTTGTTGTAGTGTTCGTTATTGTAGTGTTCGTTGTTGTAGTGTTCGTTTTTGTAGTGTTCGTTGTTGTAGTGTTCGTTGTTGTAGTGTTCGTTGTTAAGATGTTGCGTGTTGTGGTGTTCGTTGTTGTAGTGTTCGTTGTTGAGATGTTCGTTGTTGTGGTGTTCGTTGTTGTTGTGTTCGTTGTTGTAGTGTACGTTGTTGTAGTGTTCGTTGTTTTAGTGCTCATTTTTGTGGTGTTCGTTGTTGAAGTGTTCGTTGTTGTAGTGTTCGTCGTTGTGGTGTTCGTTGTTGTTGTGTTCGTTGTTGAGATGGTCGTTGTTGAGATGTTCGTTGTTGAGATGTTCGTTGTTGTGGTGTTCGGTGATGTGGTGTTCGTTGTTGTAGTGTTTGTTGTTGTAGTGTTCGTTATTGTAGTGTTCGTTGTTGTAGTGTTCGTTTTTGTAGTGTTCGTTGTTGTAGTGTTCGTTGTTGTAGTGTTCGTTGTTGAGATGTTCGTTGTTGTGGTGTTCGTTGTTGCAGTGTTCGTTGTTGAGATGTTCGTTGTTGTAGTGTTCGTTGTTGAGATGTTCGTTGTTGAGATGTTCGTTGTTGAGATGTTCGTTGTTGTGGTGTTCGGTGATGTGGTGTTCGTTGTTGTAGTGTTTGTTGTTGTAGTGTTCGTTATTGTATTGTTCGTTGTTGTAGTGTTCGTTTTTAGTGTTCGTTGTTGTAGTGTTCGTTGTTGTAGTGTTCGTTGTTGAGATGTTCGTTGTTGTGGTGTTCGTTGTTGCAGTGTTCGTTGTTGAGATGTTCGTTGTTGAGATGTTCGTTGTTGTGGTGTTCGTTGTTGAAGTGTTCGTTGTTTTGGTGTTTGTTGTTGTAGTGTTCGTTGTTGCAGTGTTCGTTGTTATAGTATTCGTTGTTATAGTGTTCGTTGTTGTTGTTGTGTTCGTTGTTGTGGTGTTCATTGTTTTAATGTTCGTTGTTGTAGTGTTTGTTGTTGTAGTGTTCGTTGTTGTAGTGTATGTTGTTGTAGTGTTCGTTGTTGTGGTGTTCCTTCTTGTAATGTCCGTTGTTGTGGAGTTTATTCTTATAACCTTCGTTGTTGTAGTGTTCGTTGTTCTAATGTTCGTTGTTGTGGTGTTCGTTGTTGTAGCGTTCGTTGTTGTAGTGTTTGTTGTTGTAATGATCGTTATTGTGGTGTTCGTTGTTGTAATGTTAGTTGTTGTAGTGTTCATTGTTGTAAATTTCGTTGTTGTGGTGTTCGTTGCTGTAGTGTTTGTTGTTGTGGTGTTCGTTGTTGTGGTGTTCGTTGTTGTAGTGTTCGTTGTTGAAGTGTTCGTTGTTGTTTTCTTCGTTGTGGTAGTGTTCATTGTTGTAATGTTCGTTGTTGTAGTGTTAATTAGTGTAGTGTTCGTGGTTGTGGTGTTCGTTGTTGTAATGGTCGTTTTTATGATGTTCGTTGTTGTAATGTTCGTTGTTGTGGTGTTCGTGATTGTAAAGTTCGTTGTTGTGGAGTTCGTTGTTGTGGTGTTCGTTGTTGTAGTGTTCGTTGTTGTGGTGCTCGTTGTTGTAGTGTTCATTGTTGTACTGTTCGTTGATGAGATGTTCGTTGTTGAGACGTTCGTTGTTGTGGTGTTCGTTATTGTGGTGTTCGTTGTTGTAGTGTTCGTTGTTGTAGTTTTCGTTGTTTTAGTGCTCATTTTTGTGGTGTTCGTTGTTGTGGTGTTCGTTATTGTAGTGTTCGTTGTTGTAGTGTTCGTTTTTGTAGTGTTCGTTGTTGTAGTGTTCGTTGTTGTAGTGTTCGTTGTTGAGATGTTCGTTGTTGTGGTGTTCGTTGTTGCAGTGTTCGTTGTTGAGATGTTCGTTGTTGTGGTGTTCGTTGTTCTAATGTTCGTTGTTGTGGTGTTCGTTATTGTAGCGTTCGTTGTTGTAGTGTTTGTTGTTGTAGTGATCGTTATTGTGGTGTTCGTTGTTGTAATGTTAGGGTTTGTAGTGTTCATTGTTGTAAATATCGTTGTTGTGGTGTTCGTTGCTTTAGTGTTTGTTGTTGTGGTGTTCGTTGTTGTGGTGTTCGTTGTTGTAGTGTTCATTGTTGTAAATTTCGTTGTTGAGGTGTTCGTTGCTTTAGTGTTTGTTGTTGTGGTGTTCGTTGTTGTGGTGTTCGTTTTTGTAGTGTTCGTTGTTG
This sequence comes from Procambarus clarkii, assembly GCF_040958095.1. NCBI lineage: Eukaryota > Metazoa > Arthropoda > Malacostraca > Decapoda > Cambaridae > Procambarus > Procambarus clarkii. Next base: position 9,844,633 of record NC_091182.1, on the reverse strand, counting down.
AAGTGTTCGTTGTTGTTTTCTTCGTTGTTGTAGTGTTCATTGTTGTAATGTTCGTTGTTGTAGTGTTAATTAGTGTAGTGTTCGTTGTTGTGGTGTTCGTTGTTGTAATGGTCGTTTTTATGATGTTCGTTGTTGTAATGTTCGTTGTTGTGGTGTTCGTGATTGTAAAGTTCGTTGTTGTGGAGTTCGTTGTTGTGGTGTTCGTTGTTGTAGTGTTCGTTGTTGTGGTGCTCGTTGTTGTAGTGTTCATTGTTGTACTGTTCGTTGATGAGATGTTCGTTGTTGAGACGTTCGTTGTTGTGGTGTTCGTTGTTGTGGTGTTCGTTGTTGTAGTGTTCGTTGTTGTAGTGTTCGTTGTTTTAGTGCTCATTTTTGTGGTGTTCGTTGTTGTGGTGTTCGTTATTGGAGTGTTCGTTGTTGTAGTGTTCGTTTTTGTAGTGTTCGTTGTTGTAGTGTTCGTTGTTGTAGAGTTCGTTGTGGAGATGTTCGTTGTTGTGGTGTTCGTTGTTGCAGTGTTCGTTGTTTAGATGTTCGTTGTTGTGGTGTTCGTTTTTGTAGTGTTCGTTGTTATAGTGTTCGTTGTTGTAGTGTTCGTTGTTTTAGTGCTCATTTTTGTGGTGTTCGTTGTTGAAGTGTTCGTTGTTGTAGTGTTCGTCGTTGTGGTGTTCGTTGTTGAGATGTTCGTTGTTGTAAAGTTCGTTGTTGTGGTGTTTGTTGTTGAGATGTTCGTTGTTGAGATGATCGTTGTTGAGATGTTCGTTGTTGAGATGTTCGTTGTTGTGGTGTTCGTTGGGTTGATGTTCGTTGTTGTGGTGTTCGTGGTTGTGATGTTCGTTGTTGTGGTGTTCGTTGTTGTAGTGTTCGTTGTTGAGATGTTCGTTGTTGAGATGTTCGTTGTTGAGATGTTCGTTGTTGTGGTGTTCAGTGATGTGGTGTTCGTTGTTGTAGTGTTTGTTGTTGTAGTGTTCGTTATTGTAGTGTTCGTTGTTGTAGTGTTCGTTTTTGTAGTGTTCGTTGTTGTAGTGTTCGTTGTTGTAGTGTTCGTTGTTGAGATGTTGCGTGTTGTGGTGTTCGTTGTTGTAGTGTTCGTTGTTGAGATGTTCGTTGTTGTGGTGTTCGTTGTTGTAGTGTTCGTTGTTGTAGTGTACGTTGTTGTAGTGTTCGTTGTTTTAGTGCTCATTTTTGTGGTGTTCGTTGTTGAAGTGTTCGTTGTTGTAGTGTTCGTCGTTGTGGTGTTCGTTGTTGTAGTGTTCGTTGTTGAGATGGTCGTTGTTGAGATGTTCGTTGTTGAGATGTTCGTTGTTGTGGTGTTCGGTGATGTGGTGTTCGTTGTTGTAGTGTTTGTTGTTGTAGTGTTCGTTATTGTTGTGTTCGTTGTTGTAGTGTTCGTTTTTGTAGTGTTCGTTGTTGTAGTGTTTGTTGTTGAAGTGTTCGTTGTTGAGATGTTCGTTGTTGTGGTGTTCGTTGTTGCAGTGTTCGTTGTTGAGATGTTCGTTGTTGTGGTGTTCGTTGTTGTAATGTCCGTTGTTGTGGAGTTTATTCTTATAATCTTCGTTGTTGTAGTGTTCGTTGTTCTAATGTTCGTTGTTGTGGTGTTCGTTATTGTAGCGTTCGTTGTTGTAGTGTTTGTTGTTGTAGTGATCGTTATTGTGGTGTTCGTTGTTGTAAATTTCGTTGTTGTGGTGTTCGTTGCTTTAGTGTTTGTTGTTGTGGTGTTCGTTGTTGTGGTGTTCGTTGTTGTAGTGTTCATTGTTGTAAATTTCGTTGTTGAGGTGTTCGTTGCTTTAGTGTTTCTTGTTGTGGTGTTCGTTGTTGTGGTGTTCATTTTTGTAGTGTTCGTTGTTGAAGTGTTCGTTGTTGTTTTCTTCGTTGTTGTAGTGTTCATTGTTGTAATGTTCGTTGTTGTAGTGTTAATTAGTGTAGTGTTCGTTGTTGTGGTGTTCGTTGTTGTAATGGTCGTTTTTATGATGTTCGTTGTTGTAATGTTCGTTGTTGTGGTGTTCGTGATTGTAAAGTTCGTTGTTGTGGAGTTCGTTGTTGTGGTGTTCGTTGTTGTAGTGTTCGTTGTTGTGGTGCTCGTTGTTGTAGTGTTCATTGTTGTACTGTTCGTTGATGAGATGTTCGTTGTTGAGACGTTCGTTGTTGTGGTGTTCGTTGTTGTGGTGTTCGTTGTTGTAGTGTTCGTTGTTGTAGTGTTCGTTGTTTTAGTGCTCATTTTTGTGGTGTTCGTTGTTGTGGTGTTCGTTATTGGAGTGTTCGTTGTTGTAGTGTTCGTTTTTGTAGTGTTCGTTGTTGTAGTGTTCGTTGTTGTAGAGTTCGTTGTGGAGATGTTCGTTGTTGTGGTGTTCGTTGTTGCAGTGTTCGTTGTTTAGATGTTCGTTGTTGTGGTGTTCGTTTTTGTAGTGTTCGTTGTTGTAGTGTTCGTTGTTGTAGTGTTCGTTGTTTTAGTGCTCATTTTTGTGGTGTTCGTTGTTGAAGTGTTCGTTGTTGTAGTGTTCGTCGTTGGGGTGTTCGTTGTTGAGATGTTCGTTGTTGTAAAGTTCGTTGTTGTGGTGTTTGTTGTTGAGATGTTCGTTGTTGAGATGATCGTTGTTGAGATGTTCGTTGTTGAGATGTTCGTTGTTGTGGTGTTCGTTGGGTTGATGTTCGTTGTTGTGGTGTTCGTGGTTGTGATGTTCGTTGTTGTGGTGTTCGTTGTTGTAGTGTTCGTTGTTGAGATGTTCGTTGTTGAGATGTTCGTTGTTGAGATGTTCGTTGTTGTGGTGTTCAGTGATGTGGTGTTCGTTGTTGTAGTGTTTGTTGTTGTAGTGTTCGTTATTGTAGTGTTCGTTGTTGTAGTGTTCGTTTTGTAGTGTTCGTTGTTGTAGTGTTCGTTGTTGTAGTGTTCGTTGTTGAGATGTTGCGTGTTGTGGTGTTCGTTGTTGTAGTGTTCGTTGTTGAGATGTTCGTTGTTGTGGTGTTCGTTGTTGTAGTGTTCGTTGTTGTAGTGTAAGTTGTTGTAGTGTTCGTTGTTTTAGTGCTCATTTTTGTGGTGTTCGTTGTTGAAGTGTTCGTTGTTGTAGTGTTCGTCGTTGTGGTGTTCGTTGTTGTAGTGTTCGTTGTTGAGATGGTCGTTGTTGAGATGTTCGTTGTTGAGATGTTCGTTGTTGTGGTGTTCGGTGATGTGGTGTTCGTTGTTGTAGTGTTTGTTGTTGTAGTGTTCGTTATTGTTGTGTTCGATGTTGTAGTGTTCGTTTTTGTAGTGTTCGTTGTTGTAGTGTTCGTTGTTGTAGTGTTCGTTGTTGAGATGTTCGTTAGTGTGGTGTTCGTTGTTGCAGTGTTCGTTGTTGAGATGTTCGTTGTTGTAGTGTTCGTTGTTGAGATGTTCGTTGTTGAGATGTTCGTTGTTGAGATGTTCGTTGTTGTGGTGTTCGGTGATGTGGTGTTCGTTGTTGTAGTGTTTGTTGTTGTAGTGTTCGTTATTGTAGTGTTCGTTGTTGTAGTGTTCGTTTTTAGTGTTCGTTGTTGTAGTGTTCGTTGTTGTAGTGTTCGTTGTTGTAGTGTTCGTTGTTGAGATGTTCGTTGTTGTGGTGTTCGTTGTTGCAGTGTTCGTTGTTGAGATGTTCGTTGTTGTGGTGTTCGTTGTTGAAGTGTTCGTTGTTTTGGTGTTTGTTGTTGTAGTGTTCGTTGTTGCAGTGTTCGTTGTTATGGTGTTCGTTGTTATAGTGTTCGTTGTTGTTGTTGTGTTCGTTGTTGTGGTGTTCATTGTTTTAATGTTCGTTGTTGTAGTGTTTGTTGTTGTAGTGTTCGTTGTTGTAGTGTATGTTGTTGTAGTGTTCGTTGTTGTAGTGTTCCTTCTTGTAATGTCCGTTGTTGTGGAGTTTATTCTAATAACCTTCGTTGTTGTAGTGTTCGTTGTTCTAATGTTCGTTGTTGTGGTGTTCGTTGTTGTAGCGTTCGTTGTTGTAGTGTTTGTTGTTGTAAAGATCGTTATTGTGGTGTTCGTTGTTGTAATGTTAGTTGTTGTAGTGTTCATTGTTGTAAATTTCGTTGTTGTGGTGTTCGTTGCTGTAGTGTTTGTTGTTGTGGTGTTCGTTGTTGTGGTGTTCGTTGTTGTAGTGTTCGTTGTTGAAGTGTTCGTTGTTGTTTTCTTCGTTGTGGTAGTGTTCATTGTTGTAATGTTCGTTGTTGTAGTGTTAATTAGTGTAGTGTTCGTGGTTGTGGTGTTCGTTGTTGTAATGGTCGTTTTTATGATGTTCGTTGTTGTAATGTTCGTTGTTGTGGTGTTCGTGATTGTAAAGTTCGTTGTTGTGGAGTTCGTTGTTGTGGTGTTCGTTGTTGTAGTGTTCGTTGTTGTGGTGCTCGTTGTTGTAGTGTTCATTGTTGTACTGTTCGTTGATGAGATGTTCGTTGTTGAGACGTTCGTTTTTGTGGTGTTCGTTATTGTGGTGTTCGTTGTTGTAGTGTTCGTTGTTGTAGTGTTCGTTGTTTTAGTGCTCATTTTTGTGGTGTTCGTTGTTGTGGTGTTCGTTATTGTAGTGTTCGTTGTTGAAGTGTTCGTTGTTGTAGTGTTCGTCGTTGTGGTGTTCGTTGTTGTAGTGTTCGTTGTTGAGATGTTCATTGTTGAGATGTTCGTTGTTGAGATGTTCGTTGTTGTGGTGTTCGGTGATGTGGTGTTCGTTGTTGTAGTGTTTGTTGTTGTAGTGTTCGTTATTGTAGTGTTCGTTGTTGTAGTGTTCGTTTTTGTAGTGTTCGTTGTTGTAGTGTTCGTTCTTGTAGTGTTCGTTGTTGAGATGTTCGTTGTTGTGGTGTTCGTTGTTGCAGTGCTCGTTGTTGAGATGTTCGTTGTTTTGGTGTTCGTTGTTGTAGTGTTCGTTGTTCTAGTGTTCATTGTTTTAGTGCTCATTTTTGTTGTGTTCGTTGTTGAAGTGTTCGTTGTTGTAGTGTTCGTCGTTGTGGTGTTCGTTGTTGTAGTGTTCGTTGTTGAGATGTTCGTTGTTGAGATGTTCGTTCTTGTAGTGTTCGTTGTTTTAGTGTTCGTTGTTGTAGTGTTCGTTGTTGTGGAGTTCGTTGTGGTAGTGTTCGTTGTTGTAGTGTTCGTTGTTGTAGTGTTCGTTGTTTTGGTGTTCGTTGTTGTAGTGTTCGTTGTTGTAGTGTTCGTTGTTGTAGTGTTCGTTGTTGAGATGTTCGTTGTTGTAGTGTTCGTTGCTGAGATGGTCGTTGTTGAGAGGTTCGTTGTTGAGATGTTCGTTGTTGTGGTGGTCGTTGTTGTAATGTTCGTTGTTGTGATGTTCGTTGTTGTATTATTCGTTGTTGAGATATTCGTTGTTGAGATGTTCGTTGTTGAGATGTTCGTTGTTGTGGTGTTCGTTGATGTGTTGTTCGTTGTTGTAGTGTTCGTTGTTGTAGTGTTCGTTGTTGTAGTGTTCCTTGTTGTGGAGTTCGTTCTTATAATGTTCGTTGTTGTAGTGTTCGTTGTTCTAATGTTCGTTGTTGTGGTGTTCGTTGTTGTAGCGTTCTTTGTTGTAGTGTTTGTTGTTGTAGTGTTCGTTGTTGTAATGTTAGTTGTTGTAGTGTTCATTGTTGTAATTTTCGTTGTTGTGGTGTTCGTTGTTGTAGTGTTTGTTGATGTGGTGTTCGTTGTTGTGGTGTTCGTTGTTGTATTGTTCGTTGTTGTGGTGTTCGTTGTTGTAAAGTTCGTTGTTGTGGTGTTTGTTAAGGTTTTCGTAGTTGTAGTGTTCGTTGTTGTAGTACTCGTTGTTGTAGTGTTCGTTGTTGTAGTACTCGTTGTTGTATTGTTCATTGTTGTAGTGTTCGTTTTTGTGGTGTTCGTTGTTGTAGTGTTCGTTGTTGAAGTGTTCGTTGTTGTAGTGTTTGTTGTTGTGGTGTTCGTTGTTTTAGTGTTCGTTGTAGTGGTGTTCGTTGTTGTGGTGTTCGTTGTTGTAGTGTTCGTTGTTGTAGTACTCGTTGTTATAGTGTTTGTTGTTGAATTGTTCGTTATTGTGGTGTTCGTTGTTGTATTGTTCGTTGTTGTAGTGTTCGTGGTTGTTCTTTTCGTTGTTGTGGTGTTCGTTGTTGTGGTGTTTGTTGTTGTGATGTTCGTTGTTGTAATGTTTGTTGTTGTTGTGTTCATTGTTGTTGTGTTCGATGTTGTGGTGTTCGTTGTTGTGGTGTTCGTTGTTGTGGTGTTCGTTGTTGTAGTGTTGGATGTTGTTTTGTTCGCTGTTGTATTGTTCGTTGTTGTGGTGTTCGTTGTTGTGGTGTTCGTTGTTGTAGTGTTCGTTGTTGTAGTGTTCGCTGTTGTGGTGTTCGTTGATGTAGTGTTCGTTGTTGAGATGTGTCGTTGTTATGGTGTTCGTTGATGTGGTGTTCGTTGTTGTAGTGTTCGTTGTTGTGATAAGACAATAAAGGTAAAAACATGGGGGGATACATAAGGGATTAATGGGGGGTGAAGTAAATAAGAACATAATAATAGGGGTAACTGCCGAAGGCCTATTGGCCCATACGAGTCAGCTCCTATCTACATACAAAGATTAATCAGGTGTAATTGGCCTGTTATGTTGAACAGTGTCTTCTGTGTTGGCATCGTTATGTTCTGGTTTTTTTCTTACTCTCATGGTGGGTAGAGTAAATAGTTCCTTGATTTAGGTGTTCATGGTAGGTTGTTCTATTCTTATGTGAATTGCTTCAAGAATGTGTAATCTTCTTGCATCTTGGGTTTTGTCTATTACACAGGTATTTTTGTTCAACATTTTTCTTGTTAGGGTGATGTCACGGGCTTGTCTCATGTGATTCCTGGGGGCACCGGATTGAAGATGACATGTCAAACGCCTCGCCAGCTTGGTCGACGTCATACCTATGTACTTAGATTGAAGGTTACATCCTTAATTGGGGCAAGTGTACATGTATACAACGCTTGACTGCTATATAGGGTTCTCCGTCGACTTCGGGCTGTTTTTGATAAGGAGTTTTTGTTTCTGTTTTTGATATATATATATATATATATATATATATATATATATATATATATATATATATATATATATATATATATATATATATATATATATATATATATATATATATATATATATATATATATATATATATATATATATATATATATATATATATATATATATATATATATATATATATATATATATATATATATATATATATATGCGGAAAATCCACAGAGAAATATGAAATGAGGTGAACGTTTCGGCTCTGTTAAAGCCTTTGCCAACACCAGACTGACTAAGGAGAAGGGAGAAGGTGTTGGCCTTCGTTGTTGTAGTGTTCGTCGTTGTGGTGTTCGTTGTTGTAGTGTTCGTTGTTGAGATGTTCGTTGTTGAGATGTTCGTTGTTGAGATGTTCGTTGTTGTGGTGTTCGGTGATGTGGTGTTCGTTGTTGTAGTGTTTGTTGTTGTAGTGTTCGTTATTGTAGTGTTCGTTGTTGTAGTGTTCGTTTTTGTAGTGTTCGTTGTTGTAGTGTTCGTTCTTGTAGTGTTCGTTGTTGAGATGTTCGTTGTTGTGGTGTTCGTTGTTGCAGTGTTCGTTGTTGAGATGTTCGTTGTTGTGGTGTTCGTTGTTGTAGTGTTCGTTGTTCTAGTGTTCGTTGTTTTAGTGCTCATTTTTGTTGTGTTCGTTGTTGAAGTGTTCGTTGTTGTAGTGTTCGTCGTTGTGGTGTTCGTTGTTGTAGTGTTCGTTGTTGTTGTGTTCGTTGTTGTAGTGTTCGTTGTTGTAGTGTTCGTTGTTGTAGTGTTCGTTGTTGAGATGTTCGTTGTTGTAATGTTCGTTGCTGAGATGGTCGTTGTTGAGAGGTTCGTTGTTGAGATGTTCGTTGTTGTGGTGGTCGTTGTTGTAATGTTCGTTGTTGTGATGTTCGTTGTTGTATTATTCGTTGTTGAGATATTCGTTGTTGAGATGTTCGTTATTGAGATGTTCGTTGTTGTGGTGTTCGTTGATGTGGTGTTCGTTGTTGTAGTGTTCGTTGTTGTAGTGTTCGTTGTTGTAGTGTTCCTTGTTGTGGAGTTCGTTCTTATAACGTTCGTTGTTGTAGTGTTCGTTGTTCTAATGTTCGTTGTTGTGGTGTTCGTTGTTGTAGCGTTCTTTGTTGTAGTGTTTGTTGTTGTAGTGTTCGTTGTTGTAATGTTAGTTGTTGTAGTGTTCATTGTTGTAATTTTCGTTGTTGTGGTGTTCGTTGTTGTAGTGTTTGTTGATGTGGTGTTCGTTGTTGTGGTGTTCGTTGTTGTATTGTTCGTTGTTGTGGTGTTCGTTGTTGTAAAGTTCGTTGTTGTGGTGTTTGTTGTTAAGGTTTTCGTAGTTGTAGTGTTCGTTGTTGTAGTGTTCGTTGTTCTGATTTTCGTTGTTGTAGTGCTCATTATTGTGGTGTTCGTTGTTGAGATGTTCGTTGTTGTGATGTTCGTTGTTGTGATGTTCGTTCTAGTGGTGTTCGTTGTTGTAGTGTTCGTTGTTGATATGTTCGTTGTTGTGGTGTGTTACTACCCTTGAGACTAAATAAGGTTCTTCTCCCCGCAGTGCAATAAAAAAGATAATAAATCGGCCTTGCCAATAATTGTCTAGGGGTAAAGATACATCACTGCATAAAATGGAGAACAATATATTTATGCTAAGGGGGACAATCATAACAATATTTAAATGCATAATAGCCAGAAATATTCTTCAGCATGCAATATCATAGAATGAAATTAATTATTGAGACATGAGCAATATCACCAGAACATGGATTAATCAATAGTAACACTCATATCATCTAACGAGATAATTAACATTTATATGGGCTAAAATAACAGTGACCAATGACTTAACTTAAAACATGACTCCTCCCAAATACAGCTGCCACGCTTCTGCCCACGCCTTGGTCCACAGGCCAAGCGTCTACCGAAAAATCAACTAACCGTCCACACAAACATTGTGGAAATTCTAATAATAAAACGCAGCACTAATATTCAAAGCATTGTTAAACTAAAGAGTAGTAAACACTGGTACAACATTCCATACAATAATACGGAAACCAAATATGTGAATAAATCAAGGTAAAACTATAAACACTCCATTGACAACAATGTTCCCACACTGGACATATCCAAATATGGTCAACCGCCCACACGGAGAAACTACATGATAAATTAACACCAAAAAGCCTCACACAATATAATGTAACTCAGGCACACTACAGCATGCTATAATATATATATATATATAACATACAAAATCTTATATCATACAACTGGATGCTATATTAAAGAACAAGACAATAAAGTAATATGAGAATCAAGAGTAATGGCAGAATCCTAGTGAGATTCGTAACATGGTGCTCGTTGTTGTAGTGTTCATTGTTTTAGTGTTCGTAGTTGAGATGTTCGTTGTTGACACGTTCGATGTTGAGATGTTCGTTGTTGAGATGTTCATTGTTGTGGTCTTCGTTATTGTGATGTTCGTTGTTGTGGTGTTCGTTGGTGTAGTGTTCGTTGTTGAGAGGTTCGTTGTTGAGATGTTCGTTGTTGAGATGTTCGTTGTTGTAAAGTTCGTTGTTGTGGTGTTTGTTGTTGAGATGTTCGTAGTTGTAGAGTTCGTTGTTGAGATGTTCGTTGTTGTGGTGTTCGTTGTTGTGATGTTCGTTGTTGTGGTGTTCGTTGTTTATAGTGTTCGTTGTTGAGAGGTTCGTTGTTGAGATGTTCGTTGTTGAGATGTTCGTTGTTGTAAAGTTCGTTGTTGTGGTGTTTGTTGTTAAGATGTTCGTAGTTGTAGTGTTCGTTGTTGTAGTGTTCGTTGTTGTGGTGTTTGTTGTTAAGATGTTCGTAGTTGTAGTGTTCGTTGTTGTAGTGTTCGTTGTTGAAGTGTTCGTTGTTCTGATTTTCGTTGTTGTAGTGTTCATTATTGTGGTGTTCGTTGCTGTGGTGTTCGTTGTTTTAGTGTTCGTTGTTGTAGTGTTCATTATTGTGGTGTTCGTTGTTGTGGTGTTCGTTGTTCTAGTGTTCGTTGTTGTAATGTTCGTTGTTGAGATGTTCGTTTTTGTGATGGTCGTTGTTGTGATGTTCGTTGTTGTAGTGTTCGTTGTTGAGATGTTCATTGTTGTGGTGTTCGTTGTTGTAGTGTTCATTGTTGTAGTGTTCATTGTTGAGATGTTCGTTGTTGAGATGTTCGTTGTTGTAGTGTTCGTTGTTTTAGTGTTCGTTGTTGTAGTGTTCGTTGTTGTGGTGTTCGTTGTGGTAGTGTTCGTTGTTGTAGTGTTCGTTGTTGTAGTGTTCGTTGTTGTAGTGTTCGTTGTTGTAGTGTTCGTTGTTGAGATGTTCGTTGTTGAGATGTTCGTTGTTGTAGTGTTCGTTGTTGAGATGTTCGTACTTGAGAGGTTCGTTGCTGAGATGTTCGTTGTTGTGGTGGTCGTTGTTGTAATGTTCGTTGTTGTGATGTTCGTTGTTGTAGTGTTCGTTGTTGAGATATTCGTTGGTGAGATGTTCGTTGTTGAGATGTTCGTTGTTGTGGTGTTCGTTGATGTGGTGTTCGTTGTTGTAGTGTTCGTTGTTGTAGTGTTCGTTGTTGAGATGTTCGTTGTTGTAGTGTTCATTGTTGTAAAATTCGTTGTTGTAGTGTTCGTTGTTGTAGTGTTCGTTGTTGTAGTGTTCGTTGTTCTAATGTTCGTTGTTGTGGTGTTCGTTGTTGTACTGTTCGTTGTTGTAGTGTTCGTTGTTGTAGTGTTCGTTGTTGTAGTGTTCATTGTTGTAATGTTCGTTGTTGTAGTGTTTGTTGTTGTAGTGTTCGTTGTTGTAGTGTATGTTGTTGTAGTGTTCGTTGTTGTAGTGTTCCTTGTTGTGAAGTTCGTTCTTATAACGTTCGTTGTTGTAGTGTTCGTTGTTCTAATGTTCGTTGTTGTGGTGTTCGTTGTTGTAGCATCCGTTGTTGTAATGTTAGTTGTTGTAGTGTTCATTGTTGTAATTTTCGTTGTTGTGGTGTTCGTTGTTGTAGTGTTCGTTGTTGTGGTGTTCGTTGTTGTGGTGTTCGTTGTTGTAGTGTTCGTTGTTGTGGTGTTCGTTGTTGTGGTGTTCGTTGTTGCGATGTTCGTTGTTGTAGTGTTCGTTGTTTTAGTGTTCGTTGTAGTGGTGTTCGTTGTTGTAATGGTCGTTTTTGTGATTTTCGTTGTTGTAATGTTCGTTGTTGAGGTGTTCGTTGTTGTAAAGTTCGTTGTTGTGGAGTTCGTTGTTGTGGTGTTCGTTGTTGTATTGTTCTTTGTTGTGGTGTTCGTTGTTGTAAAGTTCGTTGTTGTGGTGTTTGTTGTTCTGATTTTCGTTGTTGTAGTGTTCATTATTGTGGTGTTCGTTTTTGAGATGTTCGTTGTTGTGATGTTCGTTGTTGTGATGTTCGTTCTTGTGGTGTTCGTTGTTGTAGTGTTCGTTGTTGAGATGTTCGTTGTTGTGGTGCTCGTTATTGTAGTGTTCATTGTTGTAGTGTTCGTAGTTGAGATGTTCGTTATTGAGATGTTCGTTGTTGTGGTGTTCGTTGTTGTGATGTTCATTGTTGTGGTGTTCGTTGTTGTAGTGTTCGTTGTTGAGAGGTTCGTTGTTGAGATGTTCGTTATTGAGATGTTCGTTGTTGTAAAGTTCGTTGTTGTGGTGTTTGTTCTTGAGATGTTCGTAGTTGTAGAGTTCGTTGTTGAGATGTTCGTTGTTGTGGTGTTCGTTGTTGTGATGTTCGTTGTTGTGGTGTTTTTGTTTATAGTGTTCGTTGTTGAGAGGTTCGTTGTTGAGATGTTCGTTGTTAAGATGTTGGTTGTTGTAAAGTTCATTGTTGTGATGTTTGTTGTTGAGATGTTCGTAGTTGTAGAGTTCGTTGTTGACATGTTCGTTGTTGTGGTGTTCGTTGTTCTAGTGTTCGTTGTTGTAGTGTTCATTATTGTGGTGTTCGTTGTTGTGGTGTTCGTTGTTGTAGTGTTCGTTGTTGTAGTGTTCATTGTTTTAGTGTTCGTTGTTGAGAGATTCGTTGTTGTAGTGTTCGTTGTTTTAGTGTTCGTTGTTGTAGTGTTTGTTGTTGTAGTGTTCGTTGTGGTAGTGTTCGTTGTTGTAGTGTTCGTTGTTGTAGTGTTCGTTGTTTTGGTGTTCGTTGTTGTAGTGTTCATTATTGTGGTGTTCGTTGTTGTAGTGTTCGTTGTTGTAGTGTTCGTTGTTTTGGTGTTCGTTGTTGTAGTGTTCGTTGTTTTAGTGTTCGTTGTTGTAGTGTTCGTTGTTGTGGTGTTCGTAGTAGTAGTGTTCGTTGTTGTAGTGTTCGTTGTTGTAGTGTTCGTTGTTTTCGTGTTCGTTGTTGTAGTGTGCATTGTTGAGATGTTCGTTGTTGAGATGTTCTTTGTTGTAGTGTTCGTTGTTTTAGTGTTCGTTGTTGTAGTGTTCGTTGTTGTGGTGTTCGTTGTGGTAGTGTTCGTTGTTGTAGTGTTCGTTGTTGTAGTGTTCGTTGTTGAGATGTTCGTTGTTGAGATGTTCGTTGTTGTAGTGTTCGTTGTTGAGATGTTCGCTGTTGAGAGGTTCGTTGTTAAGATGTTCGTTGTTGTGGTGGTCGTTGTTGTAATGTTTGTTGTTGTGATGTTCGTTGTTGTAGTGTTCGTTGTTGAGATATTCGTTGTTGAGATGTTCGTTGTTGAGATGTTCGTTGTTGTGGTGTTCGTTGATGTGGTGTTCGTTGTTTTAGTGTTCGTTATTGTAGTGTTTGTTGTTGTAGTGTTCGTTGTTGTAGTGTTCGTTGTTGTGGTGGTCATTGTTGTATAGTTCGTTGTTGTAGTGTTCGTTGTTGTAGTGTTTGTTGTTGTAATGTTCGTTGTTGTGGTGTTCGTTGTTGTGGTGTTCGTTGTTGTACTGTTCGTTGTTGTAGTGTTCGTTCTTGTAATGTTCATTGTTGTAACGTTCGTTGTTGTAGTGTTTGTTGTTGTAGTGTTCGTTTGTAGTGTATGTTCTTGAAGAGTTCGTTGTTGTAGTATTCCTTGTTGTGGAGTTCGTTCTTATAACGTTCGTTGTTGTAGTGTTCGTTGTTCTAATGTTCGTTGTTGTGGGGTTCGTTGTTGTGGTGTTCGTTGTTGTAGTGTTCGTTGTTGTGGTGTTCGTTGTTGTGGTGTTCGTTATTGTAGTGTTCGTTGTTGAAGTGTTCGTTGTTGTTTTGTTCGTAGTTGTAGTGTTCAATGTTGTATTGTTCGTTGTTGTAGTGTTAATTATTGTAGTGTTCGTTGTAGTAGTGTTTGTTGTTGTAATGGTCGTTTTTGTGATTTTCGTTGTTGTAATGTTCGTTGTTGAGGTATTCGTTGTTGTAAAGTTCGTTGTTGTGGAGTTCGTTGTTGTGGTGTTCGTTGTTGTATTGTTCGTTGTTGTGGTGTTTGTTGTTGTAAAGTTCGTTGTTGTGGTGTTTGTTGTTAAGGTTTTCGTAGTTGTAGTGTTCGTTGTTGTAGTGTTCGTTGTTCTGATTTTCGTTGTTGTAGTGTTCATTATTGTGGTGTTCGTTGTTGAGATGTATGTTGTTGTGGTGTTCGTTGTTGTGATGTTCGTTGTTGTGGTGTTCGTTGTTGTAGTGTTCGTTGTTGAGAGGTTCGTTGTTGAGATGTTCGTTGTTGTAAAGTTCGTTGTTGTGGTGTTTGTTGTTGAGAAGTTCGTAGTTGTAGAGTTCGTTGTTGAGACGTTCGTTGTTGTGGTGTTCATTGTTGTGATGTTCGTTGTTGTGGTGTTCGTTGTTTATAGTGTTCGTTGTTTATAGTGTTCGTTGTTGTGAGGTTCGTTTTTGAGATGTTCGATGTTGAGATGTTCGTTGTTGTAAAGTTCGTTGTTGTGGTGTTTGTTGTTAAGATGTTCGTAGTTGTAGTGTTCGTTGTTGTAGTGTTCGTTGTTGAAGTGTTCGTTGTTCTGATTTTCGTTGTTGTAGTGTTCATTATTATGGTGTTCGTTGTTGTGGTGTTCGTTGTTCAAGTGTTCGTTGTTGTAGTGTTCATTATTGTGGTGTTCGTTGTTGTGGTGTTCATTGTTCTAGTGTTCGTTGTTGTAGTGTTCGTTGTTGAGATGTTTGTTGTTGAGATGTTCGTTTTTGTGATGGTCGTTGTTGTGATGTTCGTTGTTGTAGTGTTCGTTGTTGAGATGTTCGTTGTTGAGATGTTCGTTGTTGTAGTGTTCGCTGTTTTAGTGTTCGTTGTTGTAGTGTTCGTTGTTGTGGTGTTCGTTGTGGTAGTGTTCATTGTTGTAGTGTTCGTTGTTGAGATATTCGTTGTTGAGATGTTCGTTGTTGTAGTGTTCGTTGTTGAGATTTTCGTTGTTGAGAGGATCGTTGTTGAGATGTTCGTTGTTGTGGTGGTCGTTGTTGCAATGTTCGTTGTTGTGATGTTCGTTGTTGTAGTGTTCGTTGTTGAGATATTCGTTGTTGAGATGTTTGTTGTTGAGATGTTCGTTGTTGTGGTGTTCCTTGATGTGGTGTTCGTTGTTGTAGTGTTTGTTGTTGTAGTGTTCGTTGTTGTAATGTTAGTTGTTGTAGTGCTCGATGTTGTGGTGTTCGTTGTTGTGGTGTTCGTTGTTGTAGTGTTCGTTGTTGTGGTGTTCGTTGTTGTGGTGTTCGTTGTTGTAGTGTTCGTTGTTGAAGTGTTCGTTGTTGTTTTGTTCGTTGTTGTTGTGTTTAATGTTGTATTGTTCGTTGTTGTAATGGTCGTTTTTGTGATTTTCGTTTTTGTAATGTTCGTTGTTGTAATGGTCGTTTTTGTGATTTTCGTTTTTGTAATGTTCGTTGTTGTAAAGTTCGTTGTTGTGGAGTATGTTGTTGTGGTGTTCGTTGTTGTATTGTTCGTTGTTGTGGTGTTCGTTGTTGTGGTGTTTGTTGTTAAGGTTTTCGTAGTTGTAGTGTTCGCTGTTGTAGTGTTCATTGTTGTAGTGTTCGTTGTTCTGATTTTCGTTGTTGTAGTGTTCATTATTGTGGTGTTCTTTGTTGAGATGTTCGTTGTTGTGTTGTTCGTTGTTGTAAAGTTCGTTGTTGTGGTGTTTGTTGTTGAGATGTTCGTAGTTGTAGTGTTCGTTGTTGTAGTGTTCGTTGTTGAAGTGTTCATTGTTGTGATTTTCGTTGTTGTAGTGTTCATTATTGTGGTGTTCGTTGTTGTGGTGTTCGTTGTTCTAGTGTTCGTTGTTGTAGTATTCATTATTATGGTGTTCGTTGTTGTGGTGTTCGTTGTTCTAGTGTTCGTTGTTGTAGTGTTCGATGTTGAGATGATCGTTTTTGTGATGGTCGTTGTTGTGATGTTCGTTGTTGTAGTGTTCGTTGTTGTAGTGTTCGTTGTTCTGATTTTCGTTGTTGTAGTGTTCATTATTGTCTTGTTCGTTGTTGGGATGTTCGTTGTTGTGATGTTCGTTGTTGTAAAGTTCGTTGTTGTGGTGTTTGTTGCTGAGATGTTCGTAGTTGTAGTGTTCGTTGTTGTAGTGTTCGTTGTTGAAGTGTTCGTTGTTCTGATTTTCGTTGTTGTTGTGTTCATTATTGTGGTGTTCGTTGTTGTGGTGTTCGTTGTTGTGGTGTTCGTTGTTCTAGTGTTCGTTGTTGTAGTATTCGTTGTTGAGATGTTCGTTTTTGTGATGGTCGTTGTTGTGATGTTCGTTGTTGTAGTGTTCGTTGTTGTAGTGTTCGTTGTTCTGATTTTCGTTGTTGTAGTGTTCATTATTGTCTTGTTCGTTGTTGAGATGTTCGTTGTTGTGATGTTCGTTGTTGTAAAGTTCGTTGTTGTGGTGTTTGTTGTTGAGATGTTCGTAGTTGTAGAGTTCGTTGTTGAGATGTTCGTTGTTGTGATGTTCGTTGTTGTGATGTTCGTTGTTGTGGTGTTCATTGTTTATAGTGTTCGTTGTTTATAGTGTTCGTTGTTGAGAGGTTCGTTGTTGAGATGTTCGTTGTTGTAAAGTTCGTTGTTGTGGTGTTTGTTGTTGAGAGGTTCGTATTTGTAGAGTTCGTTGTTGAGATGTTCATTGTTGTGGTGTTCATTGTTGTGATGTTCGTTGTTGTGGTGTTCGTTGTTTATAGTGTTCGTTGTTGAGAGGTTCGGTTTTGAGATGTTCGTTGTTGAGATGTTTGTTGTTGTAAAGTTGGTTGTTGTGGTGTTTGTTGTTAAGATGTTCGTAGTTGTAGTGTTCGTTGTTGTAGTGTTCGTTGTTGAAGTGATCGTTGTTCTGATTTTGATTGTTGTAGTGTTCATTATTGTGGTGTTCGTTGTTGAAGTGTTCGTTCTTCTAGTGTTCGTTGTTGTAGTGTTCTTTATTGTGGTGTTCGTTGTTGTGGTGTTCGTTGTTCTAGTGTTCGTTGTTGTAGTGTTCGTTGTTGAGATGTTTGTTGTTGAGATGTTCGTTTTTGTGATGGTCGTTGTTGTGATGTTCGTTGTTGTAGTGTTCGTTGTTCTGATTTTCGTTGTTGTAGTTTTCATTATTGTGGTGTTCGATGTTGAGATGTTCGTTGTTGTGATGTTCGTTGTTGTAAAGTTCGTTGTTGTGGTGTTTGTTGTTGAGATGTTCGTAGTTGTAGAGTTCGTTGTTGAGATATTCGTTGTTGTGGTGTTCGCTGTTGTGATGTTCGTTGTTGTAGTGTTCATTGTTTATAGTTTTCATTGTTTATAGTGTTCGTTGTTTATAGTGTTTGTTGTTAAGATGTTCGTAGTTGTAGTGTTCATTGTTGAAGTGTTCGTTGTTCTGATTTTCGTTGTTGTACTGTTCATTATTGTGGTGTTCGTTGTTGTGGTGTTCGTTGTTCTAGTGTTCGTTGTTGTAGTGTTCATTATTGTGGTGTTCGTTGTTGTAGTGTTCGTTGTTCTATTGTTCGTTGTTGTAGTGTTCGTTGTTGAGATGTTCGTTGTTGAGATGTTCGTTTTTGTGATGGTCGTTGTTGTGATGTTCGTTGTTGTAGTGTTCGTTTTTGAGATGTTCGTTGTTGAGATGTTCGTTTTTGTGATGGTCGTTGTTGTGATGTTCGTTGTTATAGTGTTCGTTGTTGAGATGTTCGTTGTTGAGATGTTCGTTGTTGTAGTGTTCGTTGTTTTAGTGTTCGTTGTTGTAGTGTTCGTTGTTGTGGTGTTCGTTATGGTAGTGTTCGTTGTTGTAGTGTTCGTTGTTGTAGTATTCGTTGTTTTGGTGTTCGTTGTTGTAGTGTTCGTTGTTGTAGTGTTCGTTGTTGTAGTGTTCGTTGTTGTAGTGTTCGTTGTTGTAGTGTTCGTTGTTGAGATGTTCGTTGTTGAGATGTTCGTTGTTGTAGTGTTCGTTGCTGAGATGTTCGTTGTTCAGAGGTTCGTTGTTGAGATGTTCGTTGTTGTGGTGGTAGTTGTTGTAATGTTCGTTCTTGTGATGTTCGTTGTTGTAGTGTTCGTTGTTGAGATATTTGTTGTTGAGATGTTCGTTGTTGAGATGTTTGTTGTTGTGGTGTACGTTGATGTGGTGTTCGTTGTTGTAGTGTTCGTTGTTGTAGTGTTCGTTGTTGTAGTGTTCGTTGTTGAGATGTTCATTGTTGAGATGTTCGTTGTTGTAGTGTTCGTTGCTGAGATGTTCGTTGTTCAGAGGTTCGTTGTTGAGATGTTCGTTGTTGTGGTGGTCGTTGTTGTAATGTTCGTTCATGTGATGTTCGTTGTTGTAGTGTTCGTTGTTGAGATATTCGTTGTTGAGATGTTCGTTGTTGAGATGTTCGTTGTTGTGGTGTACGTTGATGTGGTGTTCGTTGTTGTAGTGTTCGTTGTTGTAGTGTTCGTTGTTGTAGTGTTCATTGTTGTAAAGTTCGTTGTTGTAGTGTTCGTTGTTGTAGTGTTCGTTGTTGTAATGTTCGTTGTTGTAATGTTCGTTGTTGTGGTGTTCGTTGTTGTAATGTTCATTGTTGCAGTGTTCGTTCTTGTAGTGTTCATTGTTCTAATGTTCGTTGTTGTAGTGTTTGTTGTTGTAGTGTTCGTTGTTGTAGTGTATGTTGTTGTAGTGTTCGTTGTTGTAGTGTTCCTTGTTGTGGAGCTCGTTCTTATAAGGTTCGTTGTTGTAGTGTTCGTTGTTCTAATGTTCGTTGTTGTGGTGTTCGTTGTTGTAGCGTTCGTTGTTGTAGTGTTCGTTGTTGTATTGTTCGTTGTTGTGGCGTTAGTTGTTGTAAAGTTCGTTGTTGTATTGTTCGTTGTTGTGGTGTTAGTAGTTGTAAAGTTCGTTGTTGTGGTGTTTGTTGCTAAGGTTTTCGTAGTTGTAGTGTTCGTTGTTGTAGTGTTCGTTGTTCTGATTTTCGTTGTTGTAGTGTTCATTATTGTGGTGTTCGTTGTTGAGATGTTCGTTCTTATAACGTTCGTTGATGTAGTGTTCGTTGTTCTAATGTTCGTTGTTGTGGGGTTCGTTGTTGTGGTGTTCGTTGTTGTAGTGTTCGTTGTTGTGGTGTTCGTTGTTGTGGTGTTCGTTATTGTAGTGTTCGTTGTTGAAGGGTTCGTTGTTGTTTTGTTCGTAGTTGTAGTGTTCAATGTTGTATTGTTCGTTGTTGTAGTGTTAATTATTGTAGTGTTCGTTGTAGTGGTGTTCGTTGTTGTAATGGTCGTTTTTGTGATTTTCGTTGTTGTAATGTTCGTTTTTGAGGTGTTCGTTGTTGTAAAGTTCGTTGTTGTTATGTTCGTTGTTGTGGTGTTCGTTGTTGTATTGTTCGTTGTTGTGGTGTTTGTTGTTGTAAAGTTCGTTGTTGTGGTGTTTGTTGTTAAGGTTTTCGTAGTTGTAGTGTTCGTTGTTCTGATTTTCGATGTTGTAGTGTTCATTATTGTGGTGTTCGTTGTTGAGATGTTCGTTATTGTGGTGTTCGTTGTTGTGATGTTCGTTGTTGTGGTGTTCGTTGTTGTACTGTTCGTTGTTGTAGTGTTCGTTGTTGTACTGTTCGTTGTTGTAGTGTTCGTTCTTGTAGTGTTCATTGTTGTAACGTTCGTTGTTGTAGTGTTTGTTGTTGTAGTGTTCGTTGTTGTAGTGTATGTTGTTGAAGAGTTCGTTGTTGAAGTATTCCTTGTTATGGAGTTCGTTCTTATAACGTTCGTTGTTTTAGTGTTCGTTGTTCTAATGTTCGTTGTTGTGTTGTTCGTTGTTGTGGTGTTCGTTGTTGTAGTCTTCGTTGTTGTGGTGTTCGTTGTTGTGGTGTTCGTTGTTGTGGTGTTCGGTATTGTAGTGTTCGTTGTTGTTTTGTTCGTAGTTGTAGTGTTCAATGTTGTATTGCTCGTTGTTGTAGTGTTAATTATTGTAGTGTTCGTTGTAGTAGTGTTTGTTGTTGTAATGGTCGTTTTTGTGATTTTTTGTTGTTGTAATGTTCGTTGTTGAGGTATTCGTTGTTGTAAAGTTCGTTGTTGTGGAGTTCGTTGTTGTGGTGTTCGTTGTTGTATTGTTCGTTGTTGTGGTGTTTGTTGTTGTAAAGTTCGTTGTTGTGGTGTTTGTTGTTAAGGTTTTCGTAGTTGTAGTGTTCGTTGTTGTAGTGTTCGTTGTTCTGATTTTCGTTGTTGTAGTGTTCATTATTGTTGTGTTCGTTGTTGAGATGTATGTTGTTGTGGTGTTCGTTGTTGTGATGTTCGTTGTTGTGGTGTTCGTTGTTGTAGTGTTCGTTGTTGAGAGGTTCGTTGTTGAGATGTTCGTGGTTGTAAAGTTCGTTGTTGTGGTGTTTGTTGTTGAGAAGTTCGTAGTTGTAGAGTTCGTTGTTGAGACGTTCGTTGTTGTGGTGTTCATTGTTGTGATGTTCGTTGTTGTGGTGTTCGTTGTTTATAGTGTTCGTTGTTGTGAGGTTCGTTTTTGAGATGTTCGATGTTGAGATGTTCGATGTTGAGATGTTCGTTGTTGTAAAGTTCGTTGTTGTGGTGTTTGTTGTTAAGATGTTCGTAGTTGTAGTGTTCGTTGTTGTTGTGTTCGTTGTTGAAGTGTTCGTTGTTCTGATTTTCGTTGTTGTAGTGTTCATTATTATGGTGTTCGTTGTTGTGGTGTTCGTTGTTCTAGTGTTCGTTGTTGTAGTGTTCATTATTGTGGTGTTCGTTGTTGTGGTGTTCATTGTTCTAGTGTTCGTTGTTGTAGTGTTCGTTGTTGAGATGTTTGTTGTTGAGATGTTCGTTTTTGTGATGGTCGTTGTTGTGATGTTCGTTGTTGTAGTGTTCGTTGTTGAGATGTTCGTTGTTGAGATGTTCGTTGTTGTAGTGTTCGCTGTTTTAGTGTTCGTTGTTGTAGTGTTCGTTGTTGTGGTGTTCGTTGTGGTAGTGTTCATTGTTGTAGTGTTCGTTGTTGAGATATTCGTTGTTGAGATGTTCGTTGTTGTAGTGTTCGTTGTTGAGATTTTCGTTGTTGAGAGGATCGTTGTTGAGATGTTCGTTGTTGTGGTGGTCGTTGTTGCAATGTTCGTTGTTGTGATGTTCGTTGTTGTAGTGTTCGTTGTTGAGATATTCGTTGTTGAGATGTTCGTTGTTGAGATGTTCGTTGTTGTGGTGTTCGTTGATGTGGTGTTCGTTGTTGTAGTGTTTGTTGTTGTAGTGTTCGTTGTTGTAATGTTAGTTGTTGTAGTGTTCGATGTTGTGGTGTTCGTTGTTGTGGTGTTCGTTGTTGTAGTGTTCGTTGTTGTGGTGTTCGTTGTTGTGGTGTTCGTTGTTGTAGTGTTCGTTGTTGAAGTGTTCGTTGTTGTTTTGTTCGTTGTTGTAGTGTTCGTTGTTGAAGTGTTCGTTGTTGTTTTGTTCGTTGTTGTTGTGTTTAATGTTGTATTGTTCGTTGTTGTAGTGTTAATTATTGTAGTGTTCGTCGTAGTGGTGTTCGTTGTTGTAATGGTCGTTTTTGTGATTTTCGTTTTTGTAATGTTCGTTGTTGAGGTGTTCGTTGTTGTAAAGTTCGTTGTTGTGGAGTATGTTGTTGTGGTGTTCGTTGTTGTATTGTTCGTTGTTGTGGTGTTCGTTGTTGTGGTGTTTGTTGTTAAGGTTTTCGTAGTTGTAGTGTTCGCTGGTGTAGTGTTCGTTGTTGTAGTGTTCGTTGTTCTGATTTTCGTTGTTGTAGTGTTCATTATTGTGGTGTTCTTTGTTGAGATGTTCGTTGTTGTGTTGTTCGTTGTTGTAAAGGTCGTTGTTGTGGTGTTTGTTGTTGAGATGTTCGTAGTTGTAGTGTTCGTTGTTGTAGTGTTCGTTGTTGAAGTGTTCATTGTTGTGATTTTCGTTGTTGTAGTGTTCATTATTGTGGTGTTCGTTGTTGTGGTGTTCGTTGTTCTAGTGTTCGTTGTTGTAGTGTTCATTATTATGGTGTTCGTTGTTGTGGTGTTCGTTGTTCTAGTGTTCGTTGTTGTAGTGTTCGATGTTGAGATGTTCGTTTTTGTGATGGTCGTTGTTGTGATGTTCGTTGTTGTAGTGTTCGTTGTTCTGATTTTCGTTGTTGTAGTGTTCATTATTGTCTTGTTCGTTGTTGAGATGTTCGTTGTTGTGATGTTCGTTGTAGTAAAGTTCGTTGTTGTGGTGTTTGTTGCTGAGATGTTCGTAGTTGTAGTGTTCGTTGTTGTAGTGTTCGTTGTTGAAGTGTTCGTTGTTCTGATTTTCGTTGTTGTAGTGTTCATTATTGTGGTGTTCGTTGTTGTGGTGTTCGTTGTTGTGGTGTTCGTTGTTGTAGTGTTCATTATTGTGGTGTTCGTTGTTGTGGTGTTCGTTGTTCTAGTGTTCGTTGTTGTAGTATTCGTTGTTGAGATGTTCGTTTTTGTGATGGTCGTTGTTGTGATGTTCGTTGTTGTAGTATTCGTTGTTGTAGTGTTCGTTGTTCTGATTTTCGTTGTTGTAGTGTTCATTATTGTCTTGTTCGTTGTTGAGATGTTCGTTGTTGTGATGTTCGTTGTTGTAAAGTTCGTTGTTGTGGTGTTTGTTGTTGAGATGTTCGTAGTTGTAGAGTTCGTTGTTGAGATGTTCGTTGTTGTGATGTTCGTTGTTGTGATGTTCGTTGTTGTGGTGTTCATTGTTTATAGTGTTCGTTGTTTATAGTGTTCGTTGTTGAGAGGTTCGTTGTTGTAAAGTTCGTTGTTGTGGTGTTTGTTGTTGAGAGGTTCGTATTTGTAGAGTTCGTTGTTGAGATGTTCATTGTTGTGGTGTTCATTGTTGTGATGTTCGTTGTTGTGGTGTTCGTTGTTTATAGTGTTCGTTGTTGAGAGGTTCGGTTTTGAGATGTTCGTTGTTGAGATGTTTGTTGTTGTAAAGTTGGTTGTTGTGGTGTTTGTTGTTAAGATGTTCGTAGTTGTAGTGTTCGTTGTTGTAGTGTTCGTTGTTGAAGTGATCGTTGTTCTGATTTTGATTGTTGTAGTGTTCATTATTGTGGTGTTCGTTGTTGAAGTGTTCGTTCTTCTAGTGTTCGTTGTTGTAGTGTTCATTATTGTGGTGTTCGTTGTTGTGGTGTTCGTTGTTCTAGTGTTCGTTGTTGTAGTGTTCGTTGTTGAGATGTTTGTTGTTGAGATGTTCGTTTTTGTGATGGTCGTTGTTGTGATGTTCGTTGTTGTAGTGTTCGTTGTTCAGATTTTCGTTGTTGTAGTGTTCATTATTGTGGTGTTCTTTGTTGAGATGTTCGTTTTTGTGATGGTCGTTGTTGTGATGTTCGTTGTTGTAGTGTTCGTTGTTTTGATTTTCGTTGTTGTAGTGTTCATTATTGTGGTGTTCGATGTTGAGATGTTCGTTGTTGTGATGTTCGTTGTTGTAAAGTTCGTTGTTGTGGTGTTTGTTGTTGAGATGTTCGTAGTTGTAGAGTTCGTTGTTGAGATGTTCGTTGTTGTGGTGTTCGCTGTTGTGATGTTCGTTGTTGTAGTGTTCATTGTTTATAGTGTTCATTGTTTATAGTGCTCGTTGTTTATAGTGTTTGTTGTTAAGATGTTCGTAGTTGTAGTGTTCATTGTTGAAGTGTTCGTTGTTCTGATTTTCGTTGTTGTACTGTTCATTATTGTGGTGTTCGTTGTTGTGGTGTTCGTTGTTCTAGTGTTCGTTGTTGTAGTGTTCATTATTGTGGTGTTCGTTGTTGTAGTGTTCGTTGTTCTATTGTTCGTTGTTGTAGTGTTCGTTGTTAAGATGTTCGTTGTTGAGATGTTCGTTTTTGTGATGGTCGTTGTTGTGATGTTCGTTGTTGTAGTGTTCGTTTTTGAGATGTTCGTTGTTGAGATGTTCGTTTTTGTGATGGTCGTTGTTGTGATGTTCGTTGTTGTAGTGTTCGTTGTTGAGATGTTCGTTGTTGAGATGTTCGTTGTTGTAGTGTTCGTTGTTTTAGTGTTCGTTGTTGTAGTGTTCGTTGTTGTGGTGTTCGTTATGGTAGTGTTCGTTGTTGTAGTGTTCGTTGTTGTAGTGTTCGTTGTTTTGGTGTTCGTTGTTGCAGTGTTCGTTGTTGTAGTGTTCGTTGTTGTAGTGTTCGTTGTTGTAGTGTTCGTTGTTGTAGTGTTCGTTGTTGAGATGTTCGTTGTTGAGATGTTCGTTGTTGTAGTGTTCGTTGCTTAGATGTTCGTTGTTCAGAGGTTCGTTGTTGAGATGTTCGTTGTTGTGGTGGTCGTTGTTGTAATGTTCGTTCTTGTGATGTTCGTTGTTGTAGTGTTCGTTGTTGAGATATTTGTTGTTGAGATGTTCGTTGTTGAGATGTTTGTTGTTGTGGTGTACGTTGATGTGGTGTTCGTTGTTGTAGTGTTCGTTGTTGTAGTGTTCGTTGTTGTAGTGTTCGTTGTTGAGATGTTCATTGTTGAGATGATCGTTGTTGTAGTGTTCGTTGCTGAGATGTTCGTTGTTCAGAGGTTCGTTGTTGAGATGTTCGTTGTTGTGGTGGTCGTTGTTGTAATGTTCGTTCTTGTGATGTTCGTTGTTGTAGTGTTCGATGTTGAGATATTCGTTGTTGAGATGTTCGTTGTTGAGATGTTCGTTGTTGTGGTGTACGTTGATGTGGTGTTCGTTGTTGTAGTGTTCGTTGTTGTAGTGTTCGTTGTTGTAGTGTTCATTGTTGTAAAGTTCGTTGTTGTAGTGTTCGTTGTTGTAGTGTTCGTTGTTGTAATGTTCGTTGTTGTACTGTTCGTTGTTGTGGTGTTCGTTGTTGTAATGTTCATTGTTGCAGTGTTCGTTCTTGTAGTGATCATTGTTGTAATGTTCGTTGTTGTAGTGTTTGTTGTTGTAGTGTTCGTTGTTGTAGTGTATGTTGTTGTAGTGTTCGTTGTTGTAGTGTTCCTTGTTGTGGAGCTCGTTCTTATAAGGTTCGTTGTTGTAGTGTTCGTTGTTCTAATGTTCGTTGTTGTGGTGTTCGTTGTTGTAGCGTTCGTTGTTGTAGTGTTCGTTGTTGTATTGTTCGTTGTTGTGGCGTTAGTTGTTGTAAAGTTCGTTGTTGTATTGTTCGTTGTTGTGGTGTTAGTAGCTGTAAAGTTCGTTGTTGTGGTGTTTGTTGCTAAGGTTTTCGTAGTTGTAGTGTTCGTTGTTGTAGTGTTCGTTGTTCTGATTTTCGTTGTTGTAGTGTTCATTATTGTGGTGTTCGTTGTTGAGATGTTCGTTGTTGTGATGTTCGTTGTTGTGATGTTCGTTGTTGTGGTGTTCATTGTTTATAGTGTTCGTTGTTTATAGTGTTCGTTGTTGAGAGGTTCGTTGTTGTAAAGTTCGTTGTTGTGGTGTTTGTTGTTGAGAGGTTCGTATTTGTAGAGTTCGTTGTTGAGATGTTCATTGTTGTGGTGTTCATTGTTGTGATGTTCGTTGTTGTGGTGTTCGTTGTTTATAGTGTTCGTTGTTGAGAGGTTCGGTTTTGAGATGTTCGTTGTTGAGATGTTTGTTGTTGTAAAGTTGGTTGTTGTGGTGTTTGTTGTTAAGATGTTCGTAGTTGTAGTGTTCGTTGTTGTAGTGTTCGTTGTTGAAGTGATCGTTGTTCTGATTTTGATTGTTGTAGTGTTCATTATTGTGGTGTTCGTTGTTGAAGTGTTCGTTCTTCTAGTGTTCGTTGTTGTAGTGTTCATTATTGTGGTGTTCGTTGTTGTGGTGTTCGTTGTTCTAGTGTTCGTTGTTGTAGTGTTCGTTGTTGAGATGTTTGTTGTTGAGATGTTCGTTTTTGTGATGGTCGTTGTTGTGATGTTCGTTGTTGTAGTGTTCGTTGTTCAGATTTTCGTTGTTGTAGTGTTCATTATTGTGGTGTTCTTTGTTGAGATGTTCGTTTTTGTGATGGTCGTTGTTGTGATGTTCGTTGTTGTAGTGTTCGTTGTTCTGATTTTCGTTGTTGTAGTGTTCATTATTGTGGTGTTCGATGTTGAGATGTTCGTTGTTGTGATGTTCGTTGTTGTAAAGTTCGTTGTTGTGGTGTTTGTTGTTGAGATGTTCGTAGTTGTAGAGTTCGTTGTTGAGATGTTCGTTGTTGTGGTGTTCGCTGTTGTGATGTTCGTTGTTGTAGTGTTCATTGTTTATAGTGTTCATTGTTTATAGTGCTCGTTGTTTATAGTGTTTGTTGTTAAGATGTTCGTAGTTGTAGTGTTCATTGTTGAAGTGTTCGTTGTTCTGATTTTCGTTGTTGTACTGTTCATTATTGTGGTGTTCGTTGTTGTGGTGTTCGTTGTTCTAGTGTTCGTTGTTGTAGTGTTCATTATTGTGGTGTTCGTTGTTGTAGTGTTCGTTGTTCTATTGTTCGTTGTTGTAGTGTTCGTTGTTGAGATGTTCGTTGTTGAGATGTTCGTTTTTGTGATGGTCGTTGTTGTGATGTTCGTTGTTGTAGTGTTCGTTTTTGAGATGTTCGTTGTTGAGATGTTCGTTTTTGTGATGGTCGTTGTTGTGATGTTCGTTGTTGTAGTGTTCGTTGTTGAGATGTTCGTTGTTGAGATGTTCGTTGTTGTAGTGTTCGTTGTTTTAGTGTTCGTTGTTGTAGTGTTCGTTGTTGTGGTGTTCGTTATGGTAGTGTTCGTTGTTGTAGTGTTCGTTGTTGTAGTGTTCGTTGTTGTAGTGTTCGTTGTTTTGGTGTTCGTTGTTGCAGTGTTCGTTGTTGTAGTGTTCGTTGTTGTAGTGTTCGTTGTTGTAGTGTTCGTTGTTGTAGTGTTCGTTGTTGAGATGTTCGTTGTTGAGATGTTCGTTGTTGTAGTGTTCGTTGCTTAGATGTTCGTTGTTCAGAGGTTCGTTGTTGAGATGTTCGTTGTTGTGGTGGTCGTTGTTGTAATGTTCGTTCTTGTAATGTTCGTTGTTGTAGTGTTCGTTGTTGAGATATTTGTTGTTGAGATGTTCGTTGTTGAGATGTTTGTTGTTGTGGTGTACGTTGATGTGGTGTTCGTTGTTGTAGTGTTCGTTGTTGTAGTGTTCGTTGTTGTAGTGTTCGTTGTTGAGATGTTCATTGTTGAGATGATCGTTGTTGTAGTGTTCGTTGCTGAGATGTTCGTTGTTCAGAGGTTCGTTGTTGAGATGTTCGTTGTTGTGGTGGTCGTTGTTGTAATGTTCGTTCTTGTGATGTTCGTTGTTGTAGTGTTCGTTGTTGAGATATTCGTTGTTGAGATGTTCGTTGTTGAGATGTTCGTTGTTGTGGTGTACGTTGATGTGGTGTTCGTTGTTGTAGTGTTCGTTGTTGTAGTGTTCGTTGTTGTAGTGTTCATTGTTGTAAAGTTCGTTGTTGTAGTGTTCGTTGTTGTAGTGTTCGTTGTTGTAATGTTCGTTGTTGTACTGTTCGTTGTTGTGGTGTTCGTTGTTGTAATGTTCATTGTTGCAGTGTTCGTTCTTGTAGTGATCATTGTTGTAATGTTCGTTGTTGTAGTGTTTGTTGTTGTAGTGTTCGTTGTTGTAGTGTATGTTGTTGTAGTGTTCGTTGTTGTAGTGTTCCTTGTTGTGGAGCTCGTTCTTATAAGGTTCGTTGTTGTAGTGTTCGTTGTTCTAATGTTCGTTGTTGTGGTGTTCGTTGTTGTAGCGTTCGTTGTTGTAGTGTTCGTTGTTGTATTGTTCGTTGTTGTGGCGTTAGTTGTTGTAAAGTTCGTTGTTGTATTGTTCGTTGTTGTGGTGTTAGTAGCTGTAAAGTTCGTTGTTGTGGTGTTTGTTGCTAAGGTTTTCGTAGTTGTAGTGTTCGTTGTTGTAGTGTTCGTTGTTCTGATTTTCGTTGTTGTAGTGTTCATTATTGTGGTGTTCGTTGTTGAGATGTTCGTTGTTGTGATGTTCGTTGTTGTGATGTTCGTTCTTGTGGTGTTCGTTGTTGTAGTGTTCGTTGTTGAGATGTTCGTTGTTGTGGTGTTCGTTGGGGTTAGTGTTCGTTGTTGAGATGTTCGTTGTTGTAGTGTTCGTTGTTTTAGTGTTCGTTGTTGTAGTGTTCGTTGTTGTGGTGTTCGTTATGGTAGTGTTCGTTGTTGTAGTGTTCGTTGTTGTAGTGTTCGTTGTTTTGGTGTTCGTTGTTTTGGTGTTCGTTGTTGAGATGTTCGTTGTTGAGATGTTCGTTGTTGTAGTGTTCGTTGCTGAGATGTTCGTTGTTCAGAGGTTCGTTGTTGAGATGTTCGTTGTTGTGGTGGTCGTTGTTGTAATGTTCGTTCTTGTGATGTTCGTTGTTGTAGTGTTCGTTGTTGAGATATTCGTTGTTGAGATGTTCGTTGTTGAGATGTTCGTTGTTGTGGTGTACGTTGATGTGGTGTTCGTTGTTGTAGTGTTCGTTGTTGTAGTGTTCGTTGTTGTAGTGTTCATTGTTGTAAAGTTCGTTGTTGTAGTGTTCGTTGTTGTAGTGTTCGTTGTTGTAATGTTCGTTGTTGTAATGTTCGTTGTTGTGGTGTTCGTTGTTGTAATGTTCATTGTTGCAGTGTTCGTTCTTGTAGTGTTCATTGTTGTAATGTTCGTTGTTGTAGTGTTTGTTGTTGTAGTGTTAGTTGTTGTAGTGTATGTTGTTGTAGTGTTCGTTGTTGTAGTGTTCCTTGTTGTGGAGCTCGTTCTTATAAGGTTCGTTGTTGTAGTGTTCGTTGTTCTAATGTTCGTTGTTGTGGTGTTCGTTGTTGTAGCGTTCGTTGTTGTAGTGTTTGTTGTTGTAGTGTTCGTTGTTGTAATGTTAGTTGTTGTAGTGTTCATTGTTGAAATTTTCGTTGTTGTGGCGTTCGTTGTTGTAGTGTTTGTTGTTGTGGTGTTCGTTGTTGTGGTGTTCGTTGTTGTAGTGTTCGTTGTTGTGGTGTTCGTTGTTGTGGTGTTCGTTGTTGTAGTGTTCGTTGTTGTTTTGTTCGTTGTTGTAGTGTTCAATGTTGTATTGTTCATTGTTGTAGTGTTAATTATTGTAGTGTTCGTTGTAGTGGTGTTCGTTGTTGTAATGGTCGTTTTTGTGATTTTCGTTGTTGTAATGTTTGTTGTTGAAGTGTTCGTTGTTGTAAAGTTCGTTGTTGTGGAGTTCGATGTTGTGGTTTCGTTGTTGTATTGTTCGTTGTTGTGGTGTTCGTTTTTGTGGTGTTTATTGTTAAGGTTTTCGTAGTTGTAGTGTTCCCTGTTGTAGTGTTCGTTGTTGTAGTGTTCGTTGTTCAGATTTTCGTTGTTGTAGTGTTTATTATTGTGGTGTTCTTTGTTGAGATGTTCGTTTTTGTGATGGTCGTTGTTGTGATGTTCGTTGTTGTAGTGTTCGTTGTTGTAGTGTTCGTTGTTCTGATTTTCGTTGTTGTAGTGTTCATTATTGTAGTGTTCGTTGTTGAGATGTTCGTTGTTGAGATGTTCGTTGTTGTAGTGTTCGTTGTTTTAGTGTTCGTTGTTGTAGTGTTCGTTGTTGTGGTGTTCGTTATGGTAGTGTTCGTTGTTGTAGTGTTCGTTGTTGTAGTGTTCGTTGTTTTGGTGTTCGTTGTTGTAGTGTTCGTTGTTGTAGTGTTCGTTGTTGTAGTGTTCGTTGTTGTAGTGTTCGTTGTTGAGATGTTCGTTGTTGAGATGTTCGTTGTTGTGGTGGTCGTTGTTGTAATGTTCGTTGTTGTGGTGGTCGTTGTTGTAGTGTTCGTTGTTGAGATGTTCGTTGTTGTAGTGTTCGTTGCTGAGATGTTCGTTGTTCAGAGGTTCGTTGTTGAGATGTTCGTTGTTGTGGTGGTCGTTGTTGTAATGTTCGTTCTTGTGATGTTCGTTGTTGTAGTGTTTGTTGTTGAGATATTCGTTGTTGAGATGTTCGTTGTTGAGATGTTCGTTGTTGTGGTGTACGTTGATGTGGTGTTCGTTGTTGTAGTGTTCGTTGTTGTAGTGTTCGTTGTTGTAGTGTTCATTGTTGTAAAGTTCGTTGTTGTAGTGTTCGTTGTTGTAGTGTTCGTTGTTGTAGTGTTCGTTGTTGTAATGTTCGTTGTTGTAATGTTCGTTGTTGTGGTGTTCGTTGTTGTAATGTTCATTGTTGCAGTGTTCGTTCTTGTAGTGTTCATTGTTGTAATGTTCGTTGTTGTAGTGTTTGTTGTTGTAGTGTTCGTTGTTGTAGTGTATGTTGTTGTAGTGTTCGTTGTTGTGGAGCTCGTTCTTATAAGGTTCGTTGTTGTAGTGTTCGTTGTTCTAATGTTCGTTGTTGTGGTGTTCGTTGTTGTAGCGTTCGTTGTTGTAGTGTTTGTTGTTGTAGTGTTCGTTGTTGTAATGTTAGTTGTTGTAGTGTTCATTGTTGTAATTTTCGTTGTTGTGGCGTTCGTTGTTGTAGTGTTTGTTGTTGTGGTGTTCGTTGTTGTGGTGTTCGTTGTTGTACTGTTCGTTGTTGTGGTGTTCGTTGTTGTGGTGTTCGTTGTTGTAGTGTTCGTTGTTGAAGTGTTCGTTGTTGTTTTGTTCGTTGTTGTAGTGTTCAATGTTGTATTGTTCATTGTTGTAGTGTTAATTATTGTGGTGTTCGTTGTTGTAATGGTCGTTTTTGTGATTTTCGTTTTTGTAATGTTCGTTGTTGAAGTGTTCGTTGTTGTTTTGTTCGTTGTTGTAGTGTTCAATGTTGTATTGTTCGTTGTTGTAGTGTTAATTATTGTAGTGGTGTTCGTTGTTGTAATGGTCGTTTTTGTGATTTTCGTTGTTGTAATGTTCGTTGTTGAGGTGTTCGTTGTTGTAAAGTTCGTTGTTGTGGAGTTCGTTGTTGTGGTGTACGTTGTTGTATTGTTCGTTGTTGTGGTGTTCGTTGTTGTGGTGTTTATTGTTAAGGTTTTTGTAGTTGTAGTGTTCCCTGTTGTAGTGTTCGTTGTTGTAGTGTTCGTTGTTCTGATTTTCGTTGTTGTAGTGTTTATTATTGTGGTGTTCTTTGTTGAGATGTTCGTTTTTGTGATGGTCGTTGTTGTGATGTTCGTTGTTGTAGTGTTCATTGTTGTAGTGTTCGTTGTTCTGATTTTCGTTGTTGTAGTGTTCATTATTGTGGTGTTCGTTGTTGAGATGTTCGTTGTTGTGATGTTCGTTGTTGTAAAGTTCGTTGTTGTGGTGTTTGTTGTTGAGATGTTCGTAGTTGTAGAGTTCGTTGTTGAGATGTTCGTTGTTGTGGTGTTCGTTGTTGTGATGTTCGTTGTTGTGGTGTTCATTGTTTATAGTGTTCATTGTTTATAGTGTTCGTTGTTTATAGTGTTCGTTGTTGAGAGGTTCGTTGTTGAGATGTTCGTTGTTGTAAAGTTCGTTGTTGTGGTGTTTGTTGTTAAGATGTTCGTAGTTGTAGTGTTCGTTGTTGTAGTGTAAATTGTTGAAGTGTTCGTTGTTCTGATTTTCGTTGTTGTAGTGTTCATTATTGTGGTGTTCGTTGTTGTGGTGTTCGTTGTTCTAGTGTTCGTTGTTGTAGTGTTCATTATTGTGGTGTTCGTTGTTGTGGTGTTCGTTGTTCTATTGTTCGTTGTTGTAGTGTTCGTTGTTGAGATGTTCGTTGTTAAAATGTTCGTTTTTGTGATGGTCGTTGTTGTGATGTTCGTTGTTGTAGTGTTCGTTGTTGAGATGTTCGTTGTTGAGAAGTTCGTTGTTGTAGTGTTCGTTGTTTTAGTGTTTGTTGTTGTAGTGTTCGTTGTTGTGGTGTTCGTTATGGTAGTGTTCGTTGTTGTAGTGTTCGTTGTTGTAGTGTTCGTTGTTTTGGTGTTCGTTGTTGTAGTGTTCGTTGTTGTAGTGTCCATTGTTGTAAAGTTCGTTGTTGTAGTGTTCGTTGTTGTAGTGTTCGTTGTTGTTGTGTTCGTTGTTGTAATGTTTGTTGTTGTGGTGTTCGTTGTTGTAATGTTCATTGTTGCAGTGTTCGTTCTTGTAGTGTTCATTGTTGTAATGTTCGTTGTTGTAATGTTCGTTGTTGTAGTGTTTTTTGTTGTAGTGTTCGTTGTTGTAGTGTATGTTGTTGTAGTGTTCGTTGTTGTAGTTTTCTTTGTTGTGGAGTTCGTTCTTATAACGTTCGTTGTTGTAGTGTTCGTTGTTCTAATGTTCGTTGTTGTGGTGTTCGTTGTTGTAGCGTTCGTTGTTGTAGTGTTCGTTGTTGTATTGTTCGTTGTTGTGGTGTTAGTTGTTGTAAAGTTCGTTGTTGTATTGTTCGTTGTTGTGGTGTTAGTAGTTGTAAAGTTCGTTGTTGTGGTGTTTGTTGCTAAGGTTTTCGTAGTTGTAGTGTTCGTTGTTGTAGTGTTCGTTGTTCTGATTTTCGTTGTTGTAGTGTTCATTATTGTGGTGTTCGTTGTTGAGATGTTCGTTGTTGTGATGTTCGTTGTTGTGATGTTCGTTCTTGTGGTGCTCGTTGTTGTAGTGTTCGTTGTTGAGATGTTCGTTGTTGTGGTGTTCGTTGGGGTTAGTGTTCGTTGTTGAGATGTTCGTTGTTGTAGTGTTCGTTGTTTTATTGTTCGTTGTTGTAGTGTTCGTTGTTGTGGTGTTCGTTATGGTAGTGTTCGTTGTTGTAGTGTTCGTTGTTGTAGTGTTCGTTGTTTTGGTGTTCGTTGTTGTAGTGTTCGTTGTTGTAGTGTTCGTTGTTGTAGTGTTCGTTGTTGAGATGTTCGTTGTTGAGATGTTCGTTGTTGTGGTGGTCGTTGTTGTAATGTTCGTTCTTGTGGTGTTCGTTGTTGTAGTGTTCGTTGTTGAGATGTTCGTTGTTGTGGTGTTCGTTGTTGTAGTGTTCGTTGTTGAGATGTTCGTTGTTGTGGTGTTCGTTATTGTAGTGTTCGTTGTTGAGATGTTCGTTGTTGTAGTGTTCGTTGTTGTAGTGTTCGTTGTGGTAGTGTTCATTGTTGTAGTGTTCGTTTTTGAGATGTTCGTTGTTGTAGTTTTCGTTGTTGAGATATTCGTTGTTGAGATGTTCGTTTTTGAGATGTTCGTTGTTGTGGTGTTCGTTGATGTGGTGTTCGTTGTTGTAGTGTTCGTTGTTGTAGTGTTCGTTGTTGTAGTGTTCGTTGTTGTAGTGTTCATTGTTGTAAAGTTCGTTGTTGAAGTGTTCGTTGTTGTAGTGTTCGTTGTTGTAGTGTTCGTTGTTGTAATGTTCGTTGTTGTGGTGTTCGTTGTTGTACTGGTTGTTGTTGTAGTGTTCGTTCTTGTAGTGTTCATTGTTGTAATGTTCGTTGTTGTAGTGTATGTTGTTGTAGTGTTCGTTGTTGTAGTGTTCATTGTTGTGGAGTTCGTTCTTATAACGTTCGTTGTTGTAGTGTTCGTTGTTCTAATGTTCGATGTTGTGGTGTTCGTTGTTGTAGCGTTCGTTGTTGCAGTGTTTGTTGTTATAGTGTTCGTTGTTGTAATATTAGTTGTTGTAGTGTTCATTGTTGTAATTTTCGTTGTTATGGTGTTCGTTGTGGTAGTGTTCGTTGTTGTGGTGTTCGTTGTTGTGGTGTTCGTTGTTGTAGTGTTCGTTGTTGTGGTGTTCGTTGTTGTGGTGTTCGTTGTTGTAGTGTTCGTTGTTGAAGTGTTCGTTGTTGTTTTGTTCGTTGTTGTAGTGTTCAATGTTGTATTGTTCGTTGTTGTAGTGTTAATTATTGTAGTGTTCGTTGTAGTGGTGTTCGTTGTTGTAATGATCGTTTTTGTGATTTTCGTTGTTGTAACGTTCGTTGTTGAGGTGTTCGTTGGTGTAAAGTTCGTTGTTGTGGAGTTCGTTGTTGTGGTGTTCGTTGTTGTATTGTTCTTTGTTGTGGTGTTCGTTGTTGTAAAGTTCGTTGTTGTGGTGTTTGTTGTTAAGGTTTTCGTAGTTGTAGTGTTCGTTGTTGTAGTGTTCGTTGTTCTTATTTTCGTTGTTGTAGTGTTCATTATTGTGGTGTTCGTTGTTGTGGTGTTCGTTGTTCTAGTGTTTGTTGTTGTAGTGTTCATTATTGTGGTGTTCGTTGTTGTGGTGTTCGTTGTTCTAGTGTTCGTTGTTGTAGTGTTCGTTGTTGAGATGTTCGTTGTTGAGATGTTCGTTTTTGTGATGGTCGTTGTTGTGATGTTCGTTGTTGTAGTGTTCGTTGTTGAGATGTTCGTTATTGTGGTGTTCGTTGTAGTAGTGTTCGTTGTTGAGATGTTCGTTGCTGTAGTGTTCGTTGTTTTAGTGTTCGTTGTTGTATTGTTCGTTGTTTTGGTGTTCGTTGTTGTAAAGTTCGTTGTTGTGGTGTTTGTTGTTAAGGTTTTCGTAGTTGTAGTGTTCGTTGTTCTTATTTTCGTTGTTGTAGTGTTCATTATTGTTGTGTTCGTTGTTGTGGTGATCGTTGTTCTAGTGTTCGTTGTTGTAGTGTTCATTTTTGTGGTGTTCGTTGTTGTGGTGTTCGTTGTTCTAGTGTTCGTTGTTGTAGTGTTCGTTGTTGAGATGTTCGTTGTTGAGATGTTCGTTTTTGTGATGGTCGTTGTTGTGATGTTCGTTGTTGTAGTGTTCGTTGTTGAGATGTTCGTTATTGTGGTGTTCGTTGCAGTAGTGTTCGTTGTTGAGATGTTCGTTGTTGAGATGTTCGTTGTTGTAGTGTTCGTTGTTTTAGTGTTCGTTGTTGAGATGTTCGTTGTTGTGGAGTTCGTTGTTGTGGTGTTCGTTGTTGTATTGTTCGTTGTTGTGGTGTTCGTTGTTGTAAAGTTCGTTGTTGTGGTGTTTGTTGTTATGGTTTTCGTAGTTGTAGTGTTCGTTGTTGTAGTGTTCGTTGTTCTGATTTTCGTTGTTGTAGTGTTCTTAATTGTGGTGTTCGTTGTTGTAAAGTTCGTTGTTGTGGAGTTTGTTGCTAAGGTTTTCGTAGTTGTAGTGTTCGTTGTTCTGATTTTCGTTGTTGTAGTGTTCATTATTGTGGTGTTCGTTGTTGAGATGTTCGTTGTTGTGATGTTCGTTGTTGTGATGTTCGTTCTTGTGGTGTTCGTTGTTGTAGTGTTTGTTGTTGAGATGTTCGTTGTTGTGGTGTTCGTTGTTGTAGTGTTCGTTGTTGAGATGTTCGTTGTTGTAGTGTTCGTTGTTGTAGTGTTCGTTGTTGTAGTGTTCATTGTTGTAGTGTTCGTTTTTGAGATGTTCGTTGTTGAGATGTTCGTTGTTGTAGTTTTTGTTGTTGAGATATCCGTTGTTGAGATGTTCGTTTTTGAGATGTTCGTTGTTGTGGTGTTCGTTGATGTGGTGTTCGTTGTTGTAGTGTTCGTTGTTGTAGTGTTCGTTGTTGTAGTGTTCGTTGTTGTAGTGTTCATTGTTGTAAAGTTCGTTGTTGAAGTGTTCGTTGTTGTAGTGTTCGTTGTTGTAGTGTTCGTTATTGTAATGTTCGTTGTTGTGGTGTTCGTTGTTGTACTGGTTGTTGTTGTAGTGTTCGTTCTTGTAGTGTTCATTGTTGTAATGTTCGTTGTTGTAGTGTTTGTTGTTGTAGTGTTCGTTGTTGTAGTGTATGTTGTTGTAGTGTTCGTTGTTGTAGTGTTCATTGTTGTGGAGTTCGTTCTTATAACGTTCGTTGTTGTAGTGTTCGTTGTTCTAATGTTCGATGTTGTGGTGATCGTTGTTGTAGCGTTCGTTGTTGTAGTGTTTGTTGTTATAGTGTTCGTTGTTGTAATATTAGTTGTTGTAGTGTTCATTGTTGTAATTTTCGTTGTTGTGGTGTTCGTTGTGGTAGTGTTCCTTGTTGTGGTGTTCATTGTTGTGGTGTTCGTTGTTGTAGTGTTCGTTGTTGTGGTGTTCGTTGTTGTGGTGTTCTTTGTTGTAGTGTTCGTTGTTGAAGTGTTCGTTGTTGTTTTGTTCGTTGTTGTAGTGTTCAATGTTGTATTGTTCGTTGTTGTAGTTTTAAATATTGTAGTGTTCGTTGTAGTGGTGTTCGTTGTTGTAATGGTCGTTTTTGTGATTTTCGTTGTTGTAACGTTCGTTGTTGAGGTGTTCGTTGGTGTAAAGTTCGTTGTTGTGGTGTTCGTTGTTCTAGTGTTCGTTGTTGTAGTGTTCGTTGTTGAGATGTTCGTTGTTGAGATGTTCGTTTTTGTGATGGTCGTTGTTGTGGTGTTCGTTGTAGTAGTGTTCGTTGTTGAGATGTTCGTTGTTGAGATGTTCGTTGTTGTAGTGTTCCTTGTTTTAGTGTACGTTGTTGTATTGTTCGTTGTTGTGGTGTTCGTTGTTGTGGTGTTTATTGTTAAGGTTTTTGTAGTTGTAGTGTTCCCTGTTGTAGTGTTCGTTGTTGTAGTGTTCGTTGTTCTGATTTTCGTTGTTGTAGTGTTTATTATTGTGGTGTTCTTTGTTGAGATGTTCGTTTTTGTGATGGTCGTTGTTGTGATATTCGTTGTTGTAGTGTTCATTGTTGTAGTGTTCGTTGTTCTGATTTTCGTTGTTGTAGTGTTCATTATTGTGGTGTTCGTTGTTGAGATGTTCGTTGTTGTGATGTTCGTTGTTGTAAAGTTCGTTGTTGTGGTGTTTGTTGTTGAGATGTTCGTAGTTGTAGAGTTCGTTGTTGAGATGTTTGTTGTTGTGGTGTTCGTTGTTGTGATGTTCGTTGTTGTGGTGTTCATTGTTTATAGTGTTCATTGTTTATAGTGTTATTTGTTTATAGTGTTCGTTGTTGAGAGGTTCGTTGTTGAGATGTTCGTTGTTGTAAAGTTCGTTGTTGTGGTGTTTGTTGTTAAGATGTTCGTAGTTGTAGTGTTCGTTGTTGTAGTGTAAATTGTTGAAGTGTTCGTTGTTCTGATTTTCGTTGTTGTAGTGTTCATTATTGTGGTGTTCGTTGTTGTGGTGTTCGTTGTTCTAGTGTTCGTTGTTGTAGTGTTCATTATTGTGGTGTTCGTTGTTGTGGTGTTCGTTGTTCTATTGTTCGTTGTTGTAGTGTTCGTTGTTGAGATGTTCGTTGTTAAAATGTTCGTTTTTGTGATGGTCGTTGTTGTGATGTTCGTTGTTGTAGTGTTCGTTGTTGAGATGTTCGTTGTTGAGAAGTTCGTTGTTGTAGTGTTCGTTGTTTTAGTGTTTGTTGTTGTAGTGTTCGTTGTTGTGGTGTTCGTTATGGTAGTGTTCGTTGTTGTAGTGTTCGTTGTTGTAGTGTTCGTTGTTTTGGTGTTCGTTGTTGTAGTGTTCGTTGTTGTAGTGTTCGTTGTTGTAGTGTTCGTTGTTGTAGTGTTCGTTGTTGAGATGTTCGTTGTTGAGATGTTCGTTATTGTGGTGTTCGTTGCAGTAGTGTTCGTTGTTGAGATGTTCGTTGTTGAGATGTTCGTTGTTGTAGTGTTCGTTGTTTTAGTGTTCGTTGTTGAGATGTTCGTTGTTGTGGAGTTCGTTGTTGTGGTGTTCGTTGTTGTATTGTTCGTTGTTGTGGTGTTCGTTGTTGTAAAGTTCGTTGTTGTGGTGTTTGTTGTTATGGTTTTCGTAGTTGTAGTGTTCGTTGTTGTAGTGTTCGTTGTTCTGATTTTCGTTGTTGTAGTGTTCTTAATTGTGGTGTTCGTTGTTGTAAAGTTCGTTGTTGTGGAGTTTGTTGCTAAGGTTTTCGTAGTTGTAGTGTTCGTTGTTCTGATTTTCGTTGTTGTAGTGTTCATTATTGTGGTGTTCGTTGTTGAGATGTTCGTTGTTGTGATGTTCGTTGTTGTGATGTTCGTTCTTGTGATGTTCGTTGTTGTAATTTTTGTTGTTGAGATGTTCGTTGTTGTGGTGTTCGTTGTTGTAGTGTTCGTTGTTGAGATGTTCGTTGTTGTAGTGTTCGTTGTTGTAGTGTTCGTTGTTGTAGTGTTCATTGTTGTAGTGTTCGTTTTTGAGATGTTCGTTGTTGAGATGTTCGTTGTTGTAGTTTTTGTTGTTGAGATATCCGTTGTTGAGATGTTCGTTTTTGAGATGTTCGTTGTTGTGGTGTTCGTTGATGTGGTGTTCGTTGTTGTAGTGTTCGTTGTTGTAGTGTTCGTTGTTGTAGTGTTCGTTGTTGTAGTGTTCATTGTTGTAAAGTTCGTTGTTGAAGTGTTCGTTGTTGTAGTGTTCGTTGTTGTAGTGTTCATTGTTGTAATGTTCGTTGTTGTGGTGTTCGTTGTTGTACTGGTTGTTGTTGTAGTGTTCGTTCTTGTAGTGTTCATTGTTGTAATGTTCGTTGTTGTAGTGTTTGTTGTTGTAGTGTTCGTTGTTGTAGTGTATGTTGTTGTAGTGTTCGTTGTTGTAGTGTTCATTGTTGTGGAGTTCGTTCTTATAACGTTCGTTGTTGTAGTGTTCGTTGTTCTAATGTTCGATGTTGTGGTGATCGTTGTTGTAGCGTTCGTTGTTGTAGTGTTTGTTGTTATAGTGTTCGTTGTGGTAATATTAGTTGTTGTAGTGTTCATTGTTGTAATTTTCGTTGTTGTGGTGTTCGTTGTGGTAGTGTTCCTTGTTGTGGTGTTCATTGTTGTGGTGTTCGTTGTTGTAGTGTTCGTTGTTGTGGTGTTCGTTGTTGTGGTGTTCGTTGTTGTAGTGTTCGTTGTTGAAGTGTTCGTTGTTGTTTTGTTCGTTGTTGTAGTGTTCAATGTTGTATTGTTCGTTGTTGTAGTTTTAATTATTGTAGTGTTCGTTGTAGTGGTGTTCGTTGTTGTAATGGTCGTTTTTGTGATTTTCGTTGTTGTAACGTTCGTTGTTGAGGTGTTCGTTGGTGTAAAGTTCGTTGTTGTGGAGTTCGTTGTTGTGGTGTTCGTTGTTGTATTGTTCTTTGTTGTGGTGTTCGTTGTTGTAAAGTTCGTTGTTGTGGTGTTCGTTGTAGTAGTGTTCGTTGTTGAGATGTTCGTTGCTGTAGTGTTCGTTGTTTTAGTGTTCGTTGTTGTATTGTTCGTTGTTTTGGTGTTCGTTGTTGTAAAGTTCGTTGTTGTGGTGTTTGTTGTTAAGGTTTTCGTAGTTGTAGTGTTCGTTGTTGTAGTGTTCGTTGTTCTTATTTTCGTTGTTGTAGTGTTCATTATTGTTGTGTTCGTTGTTGTGGTGTTCGTTGTTCTAGTGTTCGTTGTTGTAGTGTTCATTTTTGTGGTGTTCGTTGTTGTGGTGTTCGTTGTTCTAGTGTTCGTTGTTGTAGTGTTCGTTGTTGAGATGTTCGTTGTTGAGATGTTCGTTTTTGTGATGGTCGTTGTTGTGGTGTTCGTTGTAGTAGTGTTCGTTGTTGAGATGTTCGTTGTTGAGATGTTCGTTGTTGTAGTGTTCGTTGTTTTAGTGTACGTTGTTGTATTGTTCGTTGTTGTGGTGTTCGTTGTTGTGGTGTTTATTGTTAAGGTTTTTGTAGTTGTAGTGTTCCCTGTTGTAGTGTTCGTTGTTGTAGTGTTCGTTGTTCTGATTTTCGTTGTTGTAGTGTTTATTATTGTGGTGTTCTTTGTTGAGATGTTCGTTTTTGTGATGGTCGTTGTTGTGATGTTCGTTGTTGTAGTGTTCATTGTTGTATTGTTCGTTGTTCTGATTTTCGTTGTTGTAGTGTTCATTATTGTGGTGTTCGTTGTTGAGATGTTCGTTGTTGTGATGTTCGTTGTTGTAAAGTTCGTTGTTGTGGTGTTTGTTGTTGAGATGTTCGTAGTTGTAGAGTTCGTTGTTGAGATGTTCGTTGTTGTGGTGTTCGTTGTTGTGATGTTCGTTGTTGTGGTGTTCATTGTTTATAGTGTTCATTGTTTATAGTGTTCGTTGTTTATAGTGTTCGTTGTTGAGAGGTTCGTTGTTGAGATGTTCGTTGTTGTAAAGTTCGTTATTGTGGTGTTTGTTGTTAAGATGTTCGTAGTTGTAGTGTTCGTTGTTGTAGTGTAAATTGTTGAAGTGTTCGTTGTTCTGATTTTCGTTGTTGTAGTGTTCATTATTGTGGTGTTCGTTGTTGTGGTGTTCGTTGTTCTAGTGTTCGTTGTTGTAGTGTTCATTATTGTGGTGTTCGTTGTTGTGGTGTTCGTTGTTCTATTGTTCGTTGTTGTAGTGTTCGTTGTTGAGATGTTCGTTGTTAAAATGTTCGTTTTTGTGATGGTCGTTGTTGTGATGTTCGTTGTTGTTGTGTTCGTTGTTGAGATGTTCGTTGTTGAGAAGTTCGTTGTTGTAGTGTTCGTTGTTTTAGTGTTTGTTGTTGTAGTGTTCGTTGTTGTGGTGTTCGTAATGGTCGTGTTCGTTGTTGTAGTGTTCGTTGTTGTAGTGTTCGTTGTTTTGGTGTTCGTTGTTGTAGTGTTCGTTGTTGTAGTGTTCGTTGTTGTAGTGTTCGTTGTTGTAGTGTTCGTTGTTGAGATGTTCGTTGTTGAGATGTTCGTTGTTGTAGTGTTCGTTGCTGAGATGTTCGTTGTTCAGAGGTTCGTTGTTGAGATGTTCGTTGTTGTGGTGGTTGTTGTTGTAATGTTCGTTTTTGTGATGTTCGTTGTTATAGTGTTCGTTGTTGAGATATTCGTTGTTGAGATGTTCGTTGTTGAGATGTTCATTGTTGTGGTGTACGTTGATGTGGTGTTCGTTGTTGTAGTGTTCGTTGTTATAGTGTTCGTTGTTGTAGTGTTCGTTGTTGTAGTGTCCATTGTTGTAAAGTTCGTTGTTGTAGTGTTCGTTGTTGTAGTGTTCGTTGTTGTTGTGTTCGTTGTTGTAATGTTTGTTGTTGTGGTGTTCGTTGTTGTAATGTTCATTGTTGCAGTGTTCGTTCTTGTAGTGTTCATTGTTGTAATGTTCGTTGTTGTAATGTTCGTTGTTGTAGTGTTTTTTGTTGTAGTGTTCGTTGTTGTAGTGTATGTTGTTGTAGTGTTCGTTGTTGTAGTTTTCTTTGTTGTGGAGTTCGTCCTTATAACGTTCGTTGTTGTAGTGTTCGTTGTTCTAATGTTCGTTGTTGTGGTGTTCGTTGTTGTAGCGTTCGTTGTTGTAGTGTTCGTTGTTGTATTGTTCGTTGTTGTGGTGTTAGTAGTTGTAAAGTTCGTTGTTGTGGTGTTTGTTGCTAAGGTTTTCGTAGTTGTAGTGTTCGTGTTGTAGTGTTCGTTGTTCTGATTTTCGTTGTTGTAGTGTTCATTATTGTGGTGTTCGTTGTTGAGATGTTCGTTGTTGTGATGTTCGTTGTTGTGATGTTCGTTCTTGTGGTGCTCGTTGTTGTAGTGTTCGTTGTTGAGATGTTCGTTGTTGTGGTGTTCGTTGGGGTTAGTGTTCGTTGTTGAGATGTTCGTTGTTGTAGTGTTCGTTGTTTTATTGTTCGTTGTTGTAGTGTTCGTTGTTTTGGTGTTCGTTATGGTAGTGTTCGTTGTTGTAGTGTTCGTTGTTGTAGTGTTCGTTGTTTTGGTGTTCGTTGTTGTAGTGTTCGTTGTTGTAGTGTTCGTTGTTGTAGTGTTCGTTGTTGTAGTGTTCGTTGTTGAGATGTTCGTTGTTGAGATGTTCGTTGTTGTAGTGTTCGTTGCTGAGATGTTTGTTGTTCAGAGGTTCGTTGTTGAGATGTTCGTTGTTGTGGTGGTCGTTGTTGTAATGTTCGTTCTTGTGATGTTCGTTGTTGTAGTGTTCGTTGTTGTAATGTTCGTTGTTGTGGTGTTCGTTGTTGTAATGTTAGTTGTTGTAGTGTTCATTGTTGTAATGGTCGTTTTTGTGATTTTCGTTTTTGTAATGTTTGTTGTTGAGGTGTTCGTTGTTGTAAAGTTCGTTGTTGTGGAGTTCGTTGTTGTGGTGTTCGTTGTTGTATTGTTCGTTGTTGTGGTGTTCGTTGTTGTAAAGTTCGTTGTTGTGGAGTTTGTTGCTAAGGTTTTCGTAGTTGTAGTGTTCGTTGTTCTGATTTTCGTTGTTGTAGTGTTCATTATTGTGGTGTTCGTTGTTGAGATGTTCGTTGTTGTGATGTTCGTTGTTGTGATGTTCGTTCTTGTGGTGTTCGTTGTTGTAGTGTTCGTTGTTGAGATGTTCGTTGTTGTGATGTTCGTTGTTGTAGTGTTCGTTGTTGAGATGTTCGTTGTTGTAGTGTTCGTTGTTGTAGTGTTCGTTGTTGTAGTGTTCATTGTTGTAG
Organism: Procambarus clarkii; assembly: GCF_040958095.1. NCBI lineage: Eukaryota > Metazoa > Arthropoda > Malacostraca > Decapoda > Cambaridae > Procambarus > Procambarus clarkii. The sequence goes on along the minus strand of NC_091182.1, from coordinate 9,803,539 downwards.
TGTTCGTTTTTGAGATGTTCGTTGTTGAGATGTTCGTTGTTGTAGTTTTCGTTGTTGAGATATTCGTTGTTGAGATGTTCGTTTTTGAGATGTTCGTTGTTGTGGTGTTCGTTGATGTGGTGTTCGTTGTTGTAGTGTTCGTTGTTGTAGTGTTCGTTGTTGTAGTGTTCGTTGTTGTAGTGTTCATTGTTGTAAAGTTCGTTGTTGAAGTGTTCGTTGTTGTAGTGTTCGTTGTTGTAGTGTTCGTTGTTGTAATGTTCGTTGTTGTGGTGTTCGTTGTTGTAGTGTTTGTTGTTGTAGTGTATGTTGTTGTACTGGTTGTTGTTGTAGTGTTCGTTCTTGTAGTGTTCATTGTTGTAATGTTCGTTGTTGTAGTGTTTGTTGTTGTAGTGTTCGTTGTTGTAGTGTATGTTGTTGTAGTGTTCGTTGTTGTAGTGTTCGTTGTTGTAATGTTCGTTGTTGTGGTGTTCGTTGTTGTAGCGTTCGTTGTTGTAGTGTTTGTTGTTATAGTGTTCGTTGTTGTAATATTAGTTGTTGTAGTGTTCATTGTTGTAATTTTCGTTGTTGTGGTGTTCGTTGTGGTAGTGTTCGTTGTTGTGGTGTTCGTTGTTGTGGTGTTCGTTGTTGTAGTGTTCGTTGTTGTGGTGTTCGCTGTTGTGGTGTTCGTTGTTGTAGTGTTCGTTGTTGAAGTGTTCGTTGTTGTTTTGTTCGTTGTTGTAGTGTTCAATGTTGTATTGTTCGTTGTTGTAGTGTTAATTATTGTAGTGTTCGTTGTAGTGGTGTTCGTTGTTGTAATGGTCATTTTTGTGATTTTCGTTGTTGTAACGTTCGTTGTTGAGGTGTTCGTTGGTGTAAAGTTCGTTGTTGTGGAGTTCGTTGTTGTGGTGTTCGTTGTTGTATTGTTCTTTGTTGTGGTGTTCGTTGTTGTAAAGTTCGTTGTTGTGGTGTTTGTTGTTAAGGTTTTCGTAGTTGTAGTGTTCGTTGTTGTAGTGTTCGTTGTTCTTATTTTCGTTGTTGTAGTGTTCATTATTGTGGTGTTCGTTGTTGTGGTGTTCGTTGTTCTAGTGTTTGTTGTTGTAGTGTTCATTATTGTGATGTTCGTTGTTGTGGTGTTCGTTGTTGTAGTGTTCGTTGTTGTAGTGTTCGTTGTTGAGATGTTCGTTGTTGAGATGTTCGTTTTTGTGATGGTCGTTGTTGTGATGTTCGTTGTTGTAGTGTTCGTTGTTGAGATGTTCGTTATTGTGGTGTTCGTTGTAGTAGTGTTCGTTGTTGAGATGTTCGTTGCTGTAGTGTTCGTTGTTTTAGTGTTCGTTGTTGTATTGTTCGTTGTTTTGGTGTTCGTTGTTGTAAAGTTCGTTGTTGTGGTGTTTGTTGTTAAGGTTTTCGTAGTTGTAGTGTTCGTTGTTGTAGTGTTCGTTGTTCTTATTTTCGTTGTTGTAGTGTTCATTATTGTTGTGTTCGTTGTTGTGGTGTTCGTTGTTCTAGTGTTCGTTGTTGTAGTGTTCATTTTTGTGGTGTTCGTTGTTGTGGTGTTCGTTGTTCTAGTGTTCGTTGTTGTAGTGTTCGTTGTTGAGATGTTCGTTGTTGAGATGTTCGTTTTTGTGATGGTCGTTGTTGTGATGTTCGTTGTTGTAGTGTTCGTTGTTGAGATGTTCGTTATTGTGGTGTTCGTTGTAGTAGTGTTCGTTGTTGAGATGTTCGTTGTTGAGATGTTCGTTGTTGTAGTGTTCGTTGTTTTAGTGTTCGTTGTTGAGATGTTCGTTGTTGTGGAGTTCGTTGTTGTGGTGTTCGTTGTTGTATTGTTCGTTGTTGTGGTGTTCGTTGTTGTGGTGTTTGTTGTTATGGTTTTCGTAGTTGTAGTGTTCGTTGTTGTAGTGTTCGTTGTTCTGATTTTCGTTGTTGTAGTGTTCATTATTGTGGTGTTCGTTGTTGTAAAGTTCGTTGTTGTGGAGTTTGTTGCTAAGGTTTTCGTAGTTGTAGTGTTCGTTGTTCTGATTTTCGTTGTTGTAGTGTTCATTATTGTGGTGTGCGTTGTTGAGATGTTCGTTGTTGTGATGTTCGTTGTTGTGATGTTCGTTCTTGTGGTGTTCGTTGTTGTAGTGTTCGTTGTTGAGATGTTCGTTGTTGTGGTGTTCGTTTTTGTAGTGTTCGTTGTTGAGATGTTCGTTGTTGTAGTGTTCGTTGTTGTAGTGTTCGTTGTTGTAGTTTTCATTGTTGTAGTGTTCGTTTTTGAGATGTTCGTTGTTGAGATGTTCGTTGTTGTAGTTTTCGTTGTTGAGATATTCGTTGTTGAGATGTTCGTTTTTGAGATGTTCGTTGTTGTGGTGTTCGTTGATGTGGTGTTCGTTGTTGTAGTGTTCGTTGTTGTAGTGTTCGTTGTTGTAGTGTAAGTTGTTGTAGTGTTCATTGTTGTAAAGTTCGTTGTTGAAGTGTTCGTTGTTGTAGTGTTCGTTGTTGTAGTGTTCGTTGTTGTAATGTTCGTTGTTGTGGTGTTCGTTGTTGTACTGGTTGTTGTTGTAGTGTTCGTTCTTGTAGTGTTCATTGTTGTAATGTTCGTTGTTGTAGTGTTTGTTGTTGTAGTGTTCGTTGTTGTAGTGTATGTTGTTGTAGTGTTCGTTGTTGTAGTGTTCATTGTTGTGGAGTTCGTTCTTATAACGTTCGTTGTTGTAGTGTTCGTTGTTCTAATGTTCGATGTTGTGGTGTTCGTTGTTGTAGCGCTCGTTGTTGTAGTGTTTGTTGTTATAGTGTTCGTTGTTGTAATATTAGTTGTTGTAGTGTTCATTGTTGTAATTTTCGTTGTTGTGGTGTTCGTTGTGGTAGTGTTCGTTGTTGTGGTGTTCATTGTTGTGGTGTTCGTTGTTGTAGTGTTCGTTGTTGTGGTGTTCGTTGTTGTGGTGTTCGTTGTTGTAGTGTTCGTTGTTGAAGTGTTCGTTGTTGTTTTGTTCGTTGTTGTAGTGTTCAATGTTGTATTGTTCGTTGTTGTAGTGTTAATTATTGTAGTGTTCGTTGTAGTGGTGTTCGTTGTTGTAATGGTCGTTTTTGTGATTTTCGTTGTTGTAACGTTCGTTGGTGAGGTGTTCGTTGGTGTAAAGTTCGTTGTTGTGGAGTTCGTTGTTGTGGTGTTCGTTGTTGTATTGTTCTTTGTTGTGGTGTTCGTTGTTGTAAAGTTCGTGGTTGTGGTGTTCGTTGTAGTAGTGTTCGTTGTTGAGATGTTCGTTGCTGTAGTGTTCGTTGTTTTAGTGTTCGTTGTTGTATTGTTCGTTGTTTTGGTGTTCGTTGTTGTAAAGTTCGTTGTTGTGGTGTTTGTTGTTAAGGTTTTCGTAGTTGTAGTGTTCATTGTTGTAGTGTTCGTTGTTCTTATTTTCGTTGTTTTAGTGTTCATTATTGTTGTGTTCGTTGTTGTGGTGTTCGTTGTTCTAGTGTTCGTTGTTGTAGTGTTCATTTTTGTGGTGTTCGTTGTTGTGGTGTTCGTTGTTCTAGTGTTCGTTGTTGTAGTGTTCGTTGTTGAGATGTTCGTTGTTGAGATGTTCGTTTTTGTGATGGTCGTTGTTGTGATGTTCGTTGTTGTAGTGTTCGTTGTTGAGATGGTCGTTATTGTGGTGTTCGTTGTAGTAGTGTTCGTTGTTGAGATGTTCGTTGTTGAGATGTTCGTTGTTGCAGTGTTCGTTGTTTTAGTGTTCGTTGTTGAGATGTTCGTTGTTGTGGAGTTCGTTGTTGTGGTGTTCGTTGTTGTATTGTTCGTTGTTGTGGTGTTCGTTGTTGTAAAGTTCGTTGTTGTGGTGTTTGTTGTTATGGTTTTCGTAGTTGTAGTGTTCGTTGTTGTAGTGTTCGTTGTTCTGATTTTCGTTGTTGTAGTGTTCATTATTGTGGTGTTCGTTGTTGAGATGTTCGTTGTTGTGATGTTCGTTGTTGTGATGTTCGTTCTTGTGGTGTTCATTGTTGTAGTGTTCGTTGTTGAGATGTTCGTTGTTGTGGTGTTCGTTGTTGTAGTGTTCGTTGTTGAGATGTTCGTTGTTGTAGTGTTCGTTGTTGTAGTATTCGTTGTTGTAGTGTTCGTTGTTGTAGTGTTCGTTTTTGAGATGTTCGTTGTTGAGATGTTCGTTGTTGTAGTGTTCGTTGTTGAGATGTTCGTTGTTGAGAGGTTCGTTGTTGAGATGTTCGTTGTTGTGGTGGTCGTTGTTGTAATGTTCGTTGTTGTGATGTTCGTTGTTGTAGTGTTCGTTGTTGAGATATTCGTTGTTGAGATGTTCGTTGTTGAGATGTTCGTTGTTGTGGTGTTCGTTGATGTGGTGTTCGTTGTTGTAGTGTTCGTTGTTGTAGTGTTCGTTGTTGTATTGTTCGTTGTTGTAGTGTTCATTGTTGTAAAGTTCGTTGTTGTAGTGTTCGTTGTTGTAGTGTTCGTTGTTGTAGTGTTCGTTGTTGTAATGTTCGTTGTTGTGGTGTTCGTTGTTGTACTGTTCGTTGTTGTAGTGTTCGTTCTTGTAGTGTTCATTGTTGTAATGTTCGTTGTTGTAGTGTTTGTTGTTGTAGTGTTCGTTGTTGTAGTGTATGTTGTTGTAGTGTTCGTTGTTGTAGTGTTCATTGTTGTGGAGTTCGTTCTTATAACGTTCGTTCTTTTAGTGTTCGTTGTTCTAATGTTCGTTGTTGTGGTGTTTGTTGTTGTAGCGTTCGTTGTTGTAGTGTTTGTTGTTGTAGTGTTCGTTGTTTTAATGTTAGTTGTTGTAGTGTTCATTGTTGTAATTTTCGTTGTTGTGGTGTTCGTTGTTGTAGTGTTCATTGTTGTGGTGTTCGTTGTTGTGGTGTTCGTTGTTGTAGTGTTCGTTGTTGTGGTGTTCGTTGTTGTGGTGTTCGTTGTTGTAAAGTTCGTTGTTGAAGTGTTCGTTGTTGTAGTGTTCGTTGTTGTAGTGTTCGTTGTTGTAATGTTCGTTGTTGTGGTGTTCGTTGTTGTACTGTTCGTTGTTGTAGTGTTCGTTCTTGTAGTGTTCATTGTTGTAATGTTCGTTGTTGTAGTGTTCATTATTGTGGTGTTCGTTGTTGTGGTGTTCGTTGTTCTAGTGTTCGTTGTTGTAGTGTTCGTTGTTGAGATGTTCGTTGTTGAGATGTTCGTTGTTGTGGTGTTCGTTGATGTGGTGTTCGTTGTTGTAGTGTTCGTTGTTGTAGTGTTCGTTGTTGTATTGTTCGTTGTTGTAGTGTTCATTGTTGTAAAGTTCGTTGTTGTAGTGTTCGTTGTTGTAGTGTTCGTTGTTGTAGTGTTCGTTGTTGTAATGTTCGTTGTTGTGGTGTTCGTTGTTGTACTGTTCGTTGTTGTAGTGTTCGTTCTTGTAGTGTTCATTGTTGTAATGTTCGTTGTTGTAGTGTTTGTTGTTGTAGTGTTCGTTGTTGTAGTGTATGTTGTTGTAGTGTTCGTTGTTGTAGTGTTCATTGTTGTGGAGTTCGTTCTTATAACGTTCGTTCTTTTAGTGTTCGTTGTTCTAATGTTCGTTGTTGTGGTGTTTGTTGTTGTAGCGTTCGTTGTTGTAGTGTTTGTTGTTGTAGTGTTCGTTGTTTTAATGTTAGTTGTTGTAGTGTTCATTGTTGTAATTTTCGTTGTTGTGGTGTTTGTTGTTGTAGTGTTCATTGTTGTGGTGTTCGTTGTTGTGGTGTTCGTTGTTGTAGTGTTCGTTGTTGTGGTGTTCGTTGTTGTGGTGTTCGTTGTTGTAAAGTTCGTTGTTGAAGTGTTCGTTGTTGTAGTGTTCGTTGTTGTAGTGTTCGTTGTTGTAATGTTCGTTGTTGTGGTGTTCGTTGTTGTACTGTTCGTTGTTGTAGTGTTCGTTCTTGTAGTGTTCATTGTTGTAATGTTCGTTGTTGTAGTGTTCATTATTGTGGTGTTCGTTGTTGTGGTGTTCGTTGTTCTAGTGTTCGTTGTTGTAGTGTTCGTTGTTGAGATGTTCGTTGTTGAGATGTTCGTTTTTGTGATGGTCGTTGTTGTGATGTTCGTTGTTGTAGTGTTCGTTGTTGTAGTGTTCGTTGTTCTGATTTTCGTTGTTGTAGTGTTCATTATTGTCTTGTTCGTTGTTGAGATGTTCGTTGTTGTGATGTTCGTTGTTGTAAAGTTCGTTGTTGTGGTGTTTGTTGTTGAGATGTTCGTAGTTGTAGAGTTCGTTGTTGAGATGTTCGTTGTTGTGATGTTCGTTGTTGTGATGTTCGTTGTTGTGGTGTTCATTGTTTATAGTGTTCGTTGTTTATAGTGTTCGTTGTTGAGAGGTTCGTTGTTGAGATGTTCGTTGTTGTAAAGTTCGTTGTTGTGGTGTTTGTTGTTGAGAAGTTCGTAGTTGTAGAGTTCGTTGTTGAGATGTTCGTTGTTGTGGTGTTCATTGTTGTGGGACATTTGGGGCTTGACTCTATTTATTTAAATATTAATATAATGAAAATCAATTACGAATGACCACCCGCTTTTATTGGAAAAAGGGAAACTAAGAAAATATGATCATTAAAAACTTCCTAGATGAACCAGAAACTATGGATAAAATACTAGAGAATATGATCACTGAAATAATTAATGAGCTGTTTAATTAAATGAATCAAAGCCTCAAACACCTACATTGGGGGGTTATTACTGGAACTCAATACGTCCAGGAACTAGTGTGGTTCGTTCACCAGTCCAATGTATAATAATCTAATCCTATGAACATTTATAGAGTCATTATCTTTATCATCAATGAGAACATAGATTACGAACATGAAAAATAATAATCATAATAAACACATGTTAATCCAATGAACAGAGTTCTGCATGTAAAAGAATACAGATAATAGAAATCAAGGAATACGGAAAGAATCTTAGCTTAAAGACGATTTCCAAGAAGTTAGTTACGACTCATCCTCTGATTCTCCTGGACTCGTCATGGAACACTGGGAGTTGATTAACATGGGAAATGACAGCTCGGAGAATTCCTCACACACGCTGTAAATCAAATTGTTTTCAGTAGCAACAGATTAAGCTACTGGATATCTATGTTCAAGAAATTGAGATTAATAATAAGAGGAAATAATGACCTGTAGTTTTTTATTGTCGCACAGCGTCACGACAAGCTACCCAGCTATAAACCCACCCCCTATATGATGCATCAAATAAGGATAAAGGTACTTAGCTAATATGGGCACTGTGTAAGTTAAGGCCTGCCGAAGTTCGGTTCTAGGTTCCGGTCCAGCCTATCCTAGATACTGACGCGCTTCACTGGCCGGTCACGTGGTATTACATAGAACCAAATTTAACAGGTTCTGGCCGAATGTCAAATTAATCTCTTGACCATTCGACTTGTTATGTAAATGACACTGACACCAGTGAAGTTAAGGTCTGCAAAGGTTCTTCACACCTCACAGTGGCAACTTTCTTCTAGAGATCTTGATGGCGTCTACCCTGGTGGCTGGGGTAATGGTGTCTCATCGTGAGCGCGTTGCCTCGTGTACTGGCGTCTCCTCCACCCTGCTCCGCGTCCTGCATTTGTTACTCAAATTATTTATTGCGGATATTATCATTCCTCGCAGTTGTGATTGAAATGCTCGGATAAGGACAGGTTTATTAATTAGAGGAGTTAAATATTATTATTTGCCCGTTTTATGATAGTAAACGAACAATGGAGATGAATTAAAGTCTCTCCAGGGCATTCACGCGTGACGTTAAATTTATTACTAGATAACAGTTATAACTATAAACGCTCTATTTGGCTTTAGTTGGGGATCAGTTTATCTGTAATTAATTATCACACAGAACACTGTTGTTTATAGAGAATCAAATTCAATTCTCAGACACACTGAATATAAATGTGTTTATTACAATGGAATCTGACGCAATACTGGCGTCGGGTGACGTAAGAATTCTAGCCTTATTGTACAGATGTAATCATTAGTACATGTGAACTCTACTTTGGGTTATTTTTAATCACTACAATCATTAGTAGAATTAGTAATAATTAATGAGAATACAACAGTGTTGTATTTAGTGTTGGAAATTTCCAACATAACTCCGGGGGGAGGATTCTAGGGTCGTAGTGTAATGTGGAGTACTGACACCTATTCCGAAGTTGAGATTAATATTAGTATGTTAGTACACACATAACGAATGTCCAGTATTTGTCAAGGACATACAAGAAACTTAAGTCTTGCTGATTTTCATGTTAAAAGGAACATGTTATTATGAATTACCTAAAGCTAATAATTAAGAAAGCCTACAATAACTCTGAGATTGGTGTCGCTATGACATGTAATGTGTATGTTACAAATCTATAAGTCTGCAAACTCTCAAGTACTCTAGATAAATAATGTTTTTTATAGCCTACACAATAATTAAAGATTTAAATCACACAATTTAAACAACAGAATCTACTGTGATGGGAATGTCCTGGGTCATAGTGACTTGTAATGGTTTGTTACTCAACATCACACCGCAGTATCATCATAGTTATCTAAATTGGATGTGAAAGGAATTACTCTTGGTCAGAGTTGTAATAGGCTTGAAGTTTCCGCCTACATTGTTGAGCAGCAGCTCTAGTGGGGCGGTTGCTCGGAGGATCAGAATTACTGTCCTCGGAAACTGGATCCGGCTGATATTCTCGTTCAGCCAATTCAAGAGGAACCAGCTTCTCTAAAGTTTTTAGAGTAGTGTTGCCTCGGCATAAAACTTTCACTACTCTCAGGACACCTTGATGATCTGGATGAATGGCAACAATTTTGCCTATGGACCACTCTGACCTTGGTCCATCACTGTCGACTAGTACTAGGTCCCCTGGTTTTAATTGCACTTTATTGTAAGGACTCGAAGCTCCGTAGTGGTACTCTCATAGAGCTGTGAGGTACTCTCGAGTCCACACCTCATTCCACCTGTTAATAACTCTTGAGAGATGCTGGTAGCTTTCCACCAAGTCACCTCTGGTCACATGTGACGGGTCTACGGGGTCCTCTTCGGCTAAAGGGATGAGAAGGCTCAGTAGACCTCCATGGATCAAGTGTGAGGGGCTCTCTGGGCGAAATTATCAGACAGGTTGGTTAATGGGCGGTTATTGACTCGCGCCTCGATTTCCACAACAATAGTTTGGAGTTCGGAGTAACTGACCTTTTGTCTGTGTAAAGTTTTCCTTAGACACTTCTTGACTGTGCCTACCATTCGCTCATAGAACCCACCTTGCCAAGGGGCTCTCAGTGCTATGAATTTCCAGTGACATTGTCGTCTCTGTAGGACCGACTGTACTTATGGGTGGTTCCAGACTTCTCGCAAACAAGCTTCTCCTGCCACAAAATTGGAACCATTGTCCGATATCATTAATTTGGGACAAGATCTGCGAGCAGCAAATCTGCGGAAGGCCTGGATGAAGGCTTCAGCACTCATGTCTGAAGTGACTTCTAAATGTACGCCTCTGGTTGTAGCACACGTAAAGAGACAAATGTATGCTTTCACTGGTATCTTATCTGGGTTGCCAGTGAGAAGTAAGGCTCCTGTGTAATCGACACCAGTGGTTTCGAAAGGACGAAGATGAACCACTCTTTCTTCAGGGAGTGGTGGAGGTCCTGGGTAAGGACATACTCTAGCATCGTATCTTTTACAGATTACACAAGATTTAATAATTGACTTAACTGTCTGACGACCTTGAGGAAGCTAGGACTTTTGTCTAAGGTCGGTGAGAGTATATAACACTCCACCATGTAAAGTACCATATTGATGGTGATGTAAAACAAGAAGTTTAGTGATGATGTTGTGACGAGGTAGAAGAATTTGATTCTTTGTGTCCAAATAAATTTTTGCATGAAGCAAACGTCCTCCACATCTTAGTATATTATGAGTGTTGGCATCATACCAGATACCTAGAGACTTAGTTAATTTATCTGGAAGATTTTCATATTCGCTTCCATATGTCTCTTGTTGTGCACGTTTGATCCAGTAGAGGATAGGATTGGGAAACTTATGTCGAATTCCTATCTTAGCAAGAAAATCAAACACATGTGCAGTCACTCTTAATAACTTGCTTAAGTTAGAATAATTGTGAGGATCAATGGCTAAGATTCGTTGAGGTTCTGGTTATTTCATGGGAGTGGTGATATTGGTCACTATGACTTGTGGCTTTTGTTTGGGCCACTGACCACCAACAAGCCATGAAGGTCCATTGAACCACAGCGAAGACTTGATAAGTTGTTTTAGTGTTAACCCTCGAGATAAATAATCTGCAGGATTGTCCTTAGTAGGAACATGTCTGAATTTATATCCAGCAGATAACTCATGAATTTCCCTAACACGATTACTGACGTAGGGAGTCTTGTTGTTGTTGTTTCCTACCCATTGTAAGACGGCCTCGTTGTCTGACCACACGACAATCTCACCAAAGTGGATATTATTGAGTGTCTTTGTCAGGCAATGAGCCAATCTTACTCCCACCAGCAATGCAGTCAACTCCATTTGAGGTAAAGATCTCTTCTTAATGGGAGCAACTCTTGCTTTAGATGTGAGCAAAATTGATTGTGCACTATTAACTAAGTAGGCTACTGCGCCGTATGCTTTGCCAGAGGCATCGCAGAAAACGTGCAAATTGGTGGGTAAGTTTGGTCCTGAAGCATTACGAGGAAATTTCAAAACGCCTAACTGATTAAAATCCGTTGAGAGTATCTGCTATTTAGCTTGTAACTCACTTGGTAACGGATCATCCCATCCCATATGTTTCTGCCAGCACTCCTGCATTAGGAGTTTGCCCCTTATTAATATAGGACTAAGTAGGCCTAAAGGGTCAAATGGTTGACTGACAAACGAGAGCAGTGTTCTCATGGTAAGGGTTGAGTTATCAGTTTGTACTGACTTGACATTCATCTCGTCAGTACTGGTGTTCCATTCCACGCCTAAAACCTTTAATTGATTGGGTACCTGATAACCTGGAAATTCTTTCTCGATTACCTGGTTGAGTAACTCATTATTTGAGGCCCATGACAGTAGTGGCATATTGGCTCCTAATAGTTCACGGTTAGCCTCATGGTAGATTTCTACCAGATCAGTTTGATCATTAGTTGTTCCCTGGAAATTGTCGACATACAAGTTGTCGCTAATGTCTGCCTTATAGGGGCTGTTTGATTTCCTCAAATGTGTGTCTAATGTTGCTTGCAAAAGAAACGGTGAGGACGTAGCTCCAAATAATACTGAGGCAAAACGATATGTGATGACTTCACAGTTAGGATCCAGTGGATCCTTAATCCAGAGGAATTTTGTGTAGTTACGATCTTCCTCCTGCAAACCTACTCGGAGGAAAGCCTTGCTGATATCAGCAGTATAGGCGAAAATACCAGTGCGAAATCGTAACAGCACATCATGTAGCCTTTGGGTTAGGCTAGGTCCCGTTTGGAGACATTCATTTAAAGACACACTGCTTGGCTTTACTTTAGCACTACAGTTAAAGACAATACGATTAGGTGTTGTCAATGAGTCTTTCACCACAGCGTGATGAGGTAAATAATGACCTATTTTTCGGTCATCGTTATCAACAATCTCAATAAATTTACTGTTAAGTTGTTGTTGGATGAGTTGATGATACATGTTCAGTTTGTCTGGCTGCTTCTGTAGTCGTGTTAATTGAGACTGCAATTGTGAGGCTGCCATAAAGTAATTAACTGGAAGTTGTGGATGATCCAACTTCCATGGGAGTCTTACCCAGTATTGTTTATTTTCATAGACACCTGTATCCAGGTATTGCTGGTAAGTCCACGTATCATCAGGACTTGGTTGTTCAGGGATAATACCTAAAGTGTCTAAATCCCACAAACGATGTACCGGTGGGTCAGACTCAATATCCTCAGATATTTCTCTGAAACGTAGGGGTGACTGTTCCAAGCCTAGTCACGCCACTATTATGTTATTAGATTGTTGGTTTGTGGACGCTGGATTTTGTCTGAAAAGCACCGGTCCCATAAGCAATTTGCCTCCTGCAGACGACAACAAATTCATTCCGTGTTGTCTGGTGCATCCAGTTATAAATTTGTAATAATGATCCGCGCCTATAAGTATTCCAACATCAGTGAGGCAGTCAGAATTTATTTTATAATCTGCTAGCCTCATGCGGTTTCGTCTAAGATGTCTCGCAGTGCGAGCTAACCCTGTGACCTGCAGGTCTGTAGGAAGTTTATCTACTACTACCGCTTGTATTTGACTAGTGGAAGATCCGAGTCTCACTAATACCTTAACTACTTGGTAGTCACGAGGTCCACTATTTGACAAGAAACCAGAAATATTTAACCTCACACTTTTGGCAGGTTTTAAATTTAACTCATCTACAACTGTTGTGTAATGAAGGTTTTCTGTGAACCTTGATCAAAAAGACCTCTAGTGTTAACTCTAGATCTTCGGTTTATCAGTCTAAGTTGAGCTGTAGGCAGAGTGGTATTATTGCCTGACTCAGTAGCAAGTACATTTACTTCTTGATGCACTTTGCAATATTGCACTGCGGTAGAATTCGTGGAATTCTCCCCAGTGGTCATGGTTGGTGTAGAAGATTTTCTACATAAGGCGTAGAGATGTACACCTTGGTTGCATCTGTTGCAGGAACGTAGCTGCACTACACATTTTTTGGGATCATGAGAGCCCATGCACTTGGTGCACTTGTGTATTTCTTGCAACCTTTTAACCCTAACATTATAAGTAGGATAAACAGAGCATTGGTAGGTGGCATGTCCTTGATTGCAGAACAGACACCTTCTCTGGTTAATAGACTTGATCTCTTTAGTAGACAAGTCATTGGTTATCTCAGAAGGAGACACCGAATAAGTACCTACATTTCCACTTCTTTTCCCAGTGGATGGAGTAGTCTTGGATTTATATTTATTAGACTTATTCAAAGTCTGTTTAGGTTTGACTGAAGTGTCAGTATTAGTTGGTTTAGACTCAGGTTTAATTTTATCATGAGTCTTCAACCTGTTAACCGTTATTCTCAATCCCTCGAATATTTGGTCAAGAGTGAGAAACTCGGTATTATAATGTGAGCAGAGCTCTGTTAAGACATTTCGAGGTAATTTCCTCTGCAATAGTAACTTGATAGACCATTCTGAAGCAGGTATATTAACTTTAGTACCTAAGGCCTTTACTAGAGACTCTACTTCTAGTCTGAAGCTTTGAAGTGACTCTGGTCTACTATTTGGTGCATTCAGATCTAGTAATTGGTAATAGAGGGTAGCTATACTTAACTCTTTGTTGCAATAGTTCAACTTCAAGAGTTTTATAGCTTCCTCATAATTACTCTCATTAAGAGTGAGGTTATGTATGACCTTTTTCACCTCTCCTTTGAGAAGACTAAGTAGGTATGAGAATTTAGAAACCTTGTCCAGAGACGGTTTCTTATGGATGTGAACTTCAAATGAAGTCCAAAAATTGTCCCAATTTTCTGTATCTAATCCTGAAAATGTAGGTAAGTCTAAAGTAGGTAAACGAACCTCTGGTAGTTGGTTATTGAATTGAGACCCTGTGTTACTGGTATTGGATCCAGATTGTTTTGCTAGTTTAGATAGCCTGTAAATTATATCTTGAGTCTCATCTTCATACTGGGAGATATCGTCTATAATTTGACTTACTTCCTCAGGATCAGTCTCTGTGGTATTCAGTAGATCAAGATAAGATCGACTTGCAGATTTGACTTGATCAAATTTCAGATCAGCCACTCTAACTGATGTCTCTAAGTGATAAGAATCAATGGGAGTATATTTAGCTAAGCCCTCAGCCTTGTTAATTAATCTGGTCAAATGACCTTTAAGGCCAATGTAGGTTCTCCTTAATTGCTCAGGAGTAGCCATGTTGGGCTTGGGTCCAAACTTCATGGGATTAGTATATGTATTACTAATGAAGCTTGGGTACTTGTTCATTAGTGGACAAGTAACATTAAATATAGCCTAATTGAAGGTGGCTAATTTATACTCTACCTCACTTGAGGTTAAATGTACCTACCTAACAACAAGTAGCTAGATATTTTGTGCACTGTCTGAACTTCACCATTAGTTCTCGTCCGGTTAGCTCATCTATATCACCATCAGAGTTAATGGAGATTATCCAGCAATACACAAAATAGATACACAAAATAATGAATACAAGAGAAATATTATGGAGACACTCCAATCAGAGTTATCTCAAAATTTAATCCCACCCTGTTTAGGGTCAGCACAAATAGTATAATACATACACTACTGACTAGCTTAGGTCTAGTCGTGATAATTCCTAAAAACTATAAATTTATTTAGTCTGGGCTTGTACCAAATTCAGCACAATCTCAGCCTAAATTCTACCTAATAAGATTGGTAAAGATTATTGTAGTGCAGTAAAGTGAATATAATTGTGCTGTATTTTTTTTTTTTTTTGTTTTTATAAGGATGCACTTGTACACACAGGTGAAACAATTATGTACAGTTAAGTTTGGCTTGCTAGCCACAGCCGTTTGTGATAGTTGATGGTGTTGATTAACTTGTCAACCACATGCAACCTAGACTCACCTGACAAGTGTACACCATCTCTGGTCAGGTTTTGTCTATAAGGTCTGGCTGTAAATTGGATATAAGTGGCATCCAATCTCACTCGTTTTTTCATCCTGAAATTTATGTATTTAGCAGCTCTCTGGTAGTATTCCGGGGTTACTCCCCAACGATTATCTTGACTTGGTTGGCGAGGTTCCACTAATGTGAATACTACCGAATTACTGATGAGCTTGAAAGAAGAAATTATGGCTTTAAGGTGTTTGATCACCTCGGCTGGATGACGAGTAGGATGGATGTCATTACCACCTAAGTATATAATGGTTAGATGGTGAGGCCACTCTAACGCAGGTGTTAGTGTGGAATTGTTATAAAAGTTATGAGCTGTTGCTCCTGGTGACCTAAAGATTCTTACTTCTGTATGAGGTATAGGTCTAAGTGTTGTGGGTAATTGACTGTGTCCCACTAAAGCTACCTTATACATGAGGTGAAAGTAGCAATATGTTGGTGTGACTTAAACTAACTGATGTGTTACACTGTTGGTTGACACAATTAATTAAATAGTTAGTCTTGAATACATCACACAAGGATTAGTTATTAATAATTAGTGTTTATAATTGTAAATTTATGCCTATCCGGTTCGAAGAGGACCATAATGTGGGACATTTGGGGCTTGACTCTATTTATTTAAATATTAATATAATGAAAATCAATTACAAAGGACCACCCGCTTTTATAGGAAAGAGGGAAACGAAGAAAATATGATCATTAAAAAATTCCTAGATGAACCAGTAACTATGGATAAAATACTAGAGAATATGATCACTGAAATAATTAATGAGCTGTTTAATTAAATGAATCAAAGCCTCAAACACCTACATTGGGGGGTTATTACTGGAACTCAATACGTCCAGGAACTAGTGTGGTTCGTTCACCAGTCCAATGTATAATAATCTAATCCTATGAACATTTATTGAGTCATTATCTTTATCATCAATGAGAACATAGATTACGAACATGAAAAATAATAATCATAATAAACACATGTTAATCCAATGAACAGAGTTCTGCATGTAAAAGAATACAGATAATAGAAATCAAGGAATACGGAAAGAATCTTAGCTTAAAGACGATTTCCAAGAAGTTAGTTACGACTCATCCTCTGATTCTCCTGGACTCGTCATGGAACACTGGGAGATGATTAACATGGGAAATGACAGCTCGGAGAATTCCTCACACACGCTGTAAATCAAATTGTTTTCAGTAGCAACAGATTAAGCTACTGGATATGTATGTTCAAGAAATTGAGATTAATAATAAGAGGAAATAATGACCTGTAGTTTTTTATTGTCGCACGGCGTCACGACAAGCTACCCAGCTATAAACCCACCCCCCTATATGATGCATCAAATAAGGATAAAGGTACTTAGCTAATATGGGCACTGTGTAAGTTAAGGCTTGCCGAAGTTCGCGTCCTAGGTTCCGGTCCAGCCTATCCGAGATACTGACGTGCTTCACTGGCCGGTCACGTGGTATTACATAGAATCAAATTTAACAGGTTCTGGCCGAATGTCAAATTAATCTCTTGACCATTCGACTTGTTATGTAAATGACACTGACACCAGTGAAGTTAAGGTCTGCAAAGGTTCTTCACACCTCACAGTGGCGACTTTCTTCTAGAGATCTTGATGGCGTCTACCCTGGTGGCTGGGGTAATGGCGTCTCGTCGTAAGCGCGTTGCCTCGTGTACTGGCGTCTCCTCCACCCGCTCCGCGTCCCACATTTGTTACTCAAATTATTTATTGCGGATATTATCATTCCTCGCAGTTGTGATTGAAATGCTCGGATAAGGACGGGTTTATTATTTAGAGGAGTTAAATATTATTATTTGCCCGTTTTATGATAGTAAACGAACAATGGAGATGAATTAAAGTCTCTCCAGGGCATTCACGCGTAACGTTAAATTTATTACTAGATAACAGTTATAACTATAAACGCTCTATTTGGCTTTAGTTGGGGATCAGTTTATCTGTAATTAATTATCACACAGAACACCGTTGTTTATAGAGAATCAAATTCAATTCTCAGACACACTGGATATAAATGTGTTTATTACAATGGAATCTGACGCAATACTGGCGTCGGGTGACGTAAGAATTCTAGCCTTATTGTACAGATGTAATCATTAGTACATGTGAACTCTACGTTGGGTTAATTTTAATCACTACAATGATTAGTAGAATTAGTAATAATTAATGAGAATACAACAGTGTTGTATTTAGTGTTGGAAATTTCCAACAGTTGTTGAGATGTTCGTTGTTGTAAAGTTCGTTGTTGTGGTGTTTGTTGTTAAGATGTTCGTAGTTGTAGTGTTTGTTGTTGTAGTGTTCATTGTTGAAGTGTTCGTTGTTCTGATTTTCGTTGTTGTAGTGTTCATTATTATGGTGTTCGTTGTTGTGGTGTTCGTTGTTCTAGTGTTCGTTGTTGTAGTGTTCATTATTGTGGTGTTCGTTGTTGTGGTGTTCGTTGTTCTATTGTTCATTGTTGTAGTGTTCGTTGTTGAGATAATCGTTGTGGAGATGTTCGTTTTTTTAATGGACGTTGTTGTGATGTTCGTTGTTGTAGTGTTCGTTGTTGAGATGTTCGTTGTTGAGATGTTCGTTGTTGTAGTGTTCGTTGTTTTAGTGTTCGTTGTTGTAGTGTTCGTTGTTGAGATATTCGTTGTTGAGATGTTCGTTGTTGAGATGTTCGTTGTTGTTGTGTACGTTGATGTGGTGTTCGTTGTTGTAGTGTTCGTTGTTGTAGTGTTCGTTGTTGTAGTGTTCGTTGTTGTAGTGTTCATTGTTGTAATGTTCGTTGTTGTGGTGTTCGTTGTTGTAATGTTCATTGTTGCAGTGTTCGTTCTTGTAGTGTTCATTGTTGTAATGTTCGTTGTTGTAGTGTTTGTTGTTGTAGTGTTCGTTGTTGTAGTGTATGTTGTTGTAGTGTTCGTTGTTGTAGTGTTCCTTGTTGTGGAGTTCGCTCTTATAACGTTCGTTGTTGTAGTGTTCGTTGTTCTAATGTTCGTTGTTGTGGTGTTCGTTGTTGTAGCGTTCGTTGCTGTAGTGTTTGTTGTTGTAGTGTTAGTTGTTGTAATGTTAGTTGTTGTAGTGTTCATTGTTGTAATTTTCGTTGTTGTGGCGTTCGTTGTTGTAGTGTTTGTTGTTGTGGTGTTCGTTGTTGTGGTGTTCGTTGTTGTAGTGTTCGTTGTTGTGGTGTTCGTTGTTGTGGTGTTCGTTGTTGTAGTGTTCAATGTTGTATTGTTCGTTGTTGTAGTGTTAATTATTGTAGTGTTCGTTGTTGTAATGGTCGTTTTTGTGATTTTCGTTTTTGTTATGTTTGTTGTTGAGGTGTTCGTTGTTGTAAAGTTCGTTGTTGTGGAGTTCGTTGTTGTGGTGTTCGTTGTTGTATTGTTCGTTGTTGTGGTGTTCGTTGTTGTAAAGTTCGTTGTTGTGGAGTTTGTTGCTAAGGTTTTCGTAGTTGTAGTGTTCGTTGTTCTGATTTTCGTTGTTGTAGTGTTCATTATTGTTGTGTTCGTTGTTGAGATGTTCGTTGCTGTGATGTTCGTTGTTGTGATGTTCGTTCTTGTGGTGTTCGTTGTTGTAGTGTTCGTTGTTGAGATGTTCGTTGTTGTGGTGTTCGTTGTTGTAGTGTTCGTTGTTGAGATGTTCGTTGTTGTAGTGTTCGTTGTTGTAGTGTTCGTTGTTGTAGTGTTCATTGTTGTAGTGTTCGTTTTTGAGATGTGCGTTGTTGAGATGTTCGTTGTTGTAGTTTTCGTTGTTGAGATATTCGTTGTTGAGATGTTCGTTGTTGAGATGTTCGTTGTTGTGGTGTTCGTTGATGTGGTGTTCGTTGTTGTAGTGTTCGTTGTTGTAGTGTTCGTTGTTGTAGTGTTCGTTGTTGTAGTGTTCATTGTTGTAAAGTTCGTTGTTGAAGTGTTCGTTGTTGTAGTGTTCGTTGTTGTAGTGTTCGTTGTTGTAATGTTCGTTGTTGTGGTGTTCGTTGTTGTACTGTTCGTTGTTGTAGTTTTCGTTCTTGTAGTGTTCATTGTTGTAATGTTCGTTGTTGTAGTGTTTGTTGTTGTAGTGTTCGTTGTTGTAGTGTATGTTGTTGTAGTGTTCGTTGTTGTAGTGTTCATTGTTGTGGAGTTCGTTCTTATAACGTTCGTTGTTGTAGTGTTCGTTGTTCTAATGTTCGTTGTTGTGGTGTTCGTTGTTGTAGCGTTCGTTGTTGTAGTGTTTGTTGTTATAGTGTTCGTTGTTGTAATATTAGTTGTTGTAGTGTTCATTGTTGTAATTTTCGTTGTTGTGGTGTTCGTTGTGGTAGTGTTCGTTGTTGAGGTGTTCGTTGTTGTGGTGTTCGTTGTTGTAGTGTTCGTTGTTGTGGTGTTCGTTGTTGTGGTGTTCGTTGTTGTAGTGTTCGTTGTTGAAGTGTTCGTTGTTGTTTTGTTCGTTGTTGTAGTGTTCAATGTTGTATTGTTCGTTGTTGTAGTGTTAATTATTGTAGTGTTCGTTGTAGTGGTGTTCGTTGTTGTAATGGTCGTTTTTGTGATTTTCGTTGTTGTAACGTTCGTTGTTAAGGTGTTCGTTGGTGTAAAGTTCGTTGTTGTGGTGTTCGTTGTTGTATTGTTCGTTGTTGTGGTGTTCGTTGTTGTAAAGTTCGTTGTTGTGGTGTTTGTTGTTAAGGTTTTCGTAGTTGTAGTGTTCGTTGTTCTTATTTTCGTTGTTGTAGTGTTCATTATTGTGGTGTTCGTTGTTGTGGTGTTCGTTGTTCTAGTGTTCGTTGTTGTAGTGTTCATTATTGTGGTGTTCGTTGTTGTGGTGTTCGTTGTTCTAGTGTTCGTTGTTGTAGTGTTCGTTGTTGAGATGTTCGTTGTTGAGATGTTCGTTTTTGTGATGGTCGTTGTTGTGATGTTCGTTGTTGTAGTGTTCGTTGTTGAGATGTTCGTTATTGTGGTGTTCGTTGTAGCAGTGTTCGTTGTTGAGATGTTCGTTGTTGTAGTGTTCGTTGTTTTAGTGTTCGTTGTTGTATTGTTCGTTGTTTTGGTGTTCGTTGTTGTAAAGTTCGTTGTTGTGGTGTTTGTTGTTAAGGTTTTCGTAGTTGTAGTGTTCGTTGTTGTAGTGTTCGTTGTTCTTATTTTCGTTGTTGTAGTGTTCATTATTGTTGTGTTCGTTGTTGTAGTGTTCGTTGTTGAGATGTTCGTTATTGTGGTGTTCGTTGTAGTAGTGTTCGTTGTTGAGATGTTCGTTGTTGAGATGTTCGTTGTTGTAGTGTTCGTTGTTTTAGTGTTCGTTGTTGAGATGTTCGTTGTTGTGGAGTTCGTTGTTGTGGTGTTCGTTGTTGTATTGTTCGTTGTTGTGGTGTTCGTTGTTGTAAAGTTCGTTGTTGTGGTGTTTGTTGTTATGGTTTTCGTAGTTGTAGTGTTCGTTGTTGTAGTGTTCGTTGTTCTGATTTTCGTTGTTGTAGTGTTCATTATTGTGGTGTTCGTTGTTGAGATGTTCGTTGTTGTGATGTTCGTTGTTGTGATGTTCGTTGTTGAGATGTTCGTTGTTGTGGTGTTCGCTGTTGTAGTGTTCGTTGTTGAGATGTTCGTTGTTGTAGTGTTCGTTGTTGTAGTGTTCGTTGTTGTAGTGTTCGTTGTTGTAGTGTTCGTTTTTGAGATGTTCGTTGTTGAGATGTTCGTTGTTGAGAGGTTCGTTGTTGAGATGTTCGTTGTTGTGGTGGTCGTTGTTGTAATGTTCGTTGTTGTGATGTTCGTTGTTGTAGTGTTCGTTGTTGAGATATTCGTTGTTGAGATGTTCGTTGTTGAGACGTTCGTTGTTGTGGTGTTCGTTGATGTGGTGTTCGTTGTTGTAGTGTTCGTTGTTGTAGTGTTCGTTGTTGTATTGTTCGTTGTTGTAGTGTTCATTGTTGTAAAGTTCGTTGTTGTAGTGTTCGTTGTTGTAGTGTTCGTTGTTGTAGTGTTCGTTGTTGTAGTGTTCGTTGTTGTAATGTTCATTGTTGTGGTGTTCGTTGTTGTACTGTTCGTTGTTGTAGTGTTCGTTCTTGTAGTGTTCATTGTTGTAATGTTCGTTGTTGTAGTGTTTGTTGTTGTAGTGTTCGTTGTTGTAGTGTATGTTGTTGTAGTGTTCGTTGTTGTAGTGTTCATTGTTGTGGAGTTCGTTCTTATAACGTTCGTTCTTTTAGTGTTCGTTGTTCTAATGTTCGTTGTTGTGGTGTTTGTTGTTGAAGCGTTCGTTGTTGTAGTGTTTGTTGTTGTAGTGTTCGTTGTTTTAATGTTAGTTGTTGTAGTGTTCATTGTTGTAATTTTCGTTGTTGTGGTGCTCGTTGTTGTAGTGTTCATTGTTGTGGTGTTCGTTGTTGTGGTGTTCGTTGTTGTAGTGTTCGTTGTTGTGGTGTTCGTTGTTGTGGTGTTCGTTGTTGTAGTGTTCGTTGTTGAAGTGTTCGTTGTTGTTTTGTTCGTTGTTGTAGTGTTGAATGTTGTATTGGTCGTTGTTGTAGTGTTAATTATTGTAGTGTTCGTTGTAGTGGTGTTCCTTGTTGTAATGGTCGTTTTTGTGATTTTCGTTGTTGTAACGTTCGTTGTTGTAGTGTTCGTTGTTGTGGTGTTCGTTGCTGTAGTGTTTGTTGTTGTGGTGTTAGTTGTTGTGGTGTTCGTTGTTGTAGTGTTCGTTGTTGAAGTGTTTGTTGTTGTTTTCTTCGTTGTTGTTGTGTTCATTGTCGTAATGTTCGTTGTTGTAGTGTTAATTAGTGTAGTGTTCGTTGTTGTGGTGTTCGTTGTTGTAGTGTTAATTAGTGTAGTGTTCGTTGTTGTGGTGTTCGTTGTTGAGATGTTCGTTGTTGAGATGTTCGTTGTTGCAAAGTTCGTTGTTGTGGTGTTTGTTGTTGAGATGTTCGTTGTTGAGATGTTCGTGAATGTAATGTTCGTTGTTTTGGTGTTCGTTGTTGTAGTGTTCGTTGTTGAGATGTTCGTTGTTGAGATGTTCGTTGTTGAGATGTTCGTTGTGGTGTTCGGTGATGTGGTGTTCGTTGTTGTAGTGTTTGTTGTTGTAGTGTTCGTTATTCTAGTGTTCATTGTTGTAGTGTTCGTTGTTGTAGTGTTCGTTGTTGTAGTGTTCGTTGTTGAGATGTTCGTTGTTGTGGTGTTCGTTGTTGCATTGTTCGTTGTTTAGATGTTCGTTGTTGTGGTGTTCGTTGTTGTAGTGTTCGTTGTTTTAGTGTACCTTGTTGTAGTGTTCGTTGTTTTAGTGCTCATTTTTGTGGTGTTCGTTGTTGTAGTGTTCGTCGTTGTGGTGTTCGTTGTTGTAGTGTTCGTTGTTGAGATGGTCGTTGTTGAGATGTTCGTTGTTGAGATGTTCGTTGTTGTGGTGATCGGTGATGTGGTGTTCGTTGTTGTAGTGTTTGTTGTTGTAGTGTTCGTTATTGTAGTGTTCGTTGTTGTAGTGATCGTTTTTGTAGTGTTCGTTGTTGTAGTGTTCGTTGTTGTAGTGTTCGTTGTTGAGATGTTCGTTGTTGTGGTGTTCGTTGTTACAGTGTTCGTTGTTGAGATGTTCGTTGTTGTGGTGTTCGTTGTTGTGGTGTTCGTTGTTGTGAGTTCGTTGTTGTGATGTTTGTTGTTGTGGTGTTCGTTGTTGTGAGTTCGTTGTTGTGGTGTTCGTTGTTGTAATGGTCGTTTTTATGATGTTCGTTGTTGTAATGTTCGTTGTTGTGGCGTTCTTTGTTGTAGTGTTTGTTGTTGTGGTGTTCGTTGTTGTGGTGTTCGTTGTTGTAGTGTTCGTTGTTGTGGTGTTCGTTATTGTGGTGTTCATTGTTGTAGTGTTCAATGTTGTATTGTTCGTTGTTGTAGTGTTAATTATTGTAGTGTTCGTTGTTGTAATGGTCGTTTTTGTGATTTTCGTTTTTGTAATGTTCGTTGTTGAGGTGTTCGTTGTTGTAAAGTTCGTTGTTGTGGAGTTCGTTGTTGTGTTGTTCGTTGTTGTATTGTTCGTTGTTGTGGTGTTCATTGTTGTAAAGTTCGTTGTTGTGGTGCTTGTTGCTAAGGTTGTCGTAGTTGTAGTGTTCGTTGTTCTGATTTTCGTTGTTGTAGTGTTCATTATTGTGGTGTTCGTTGTTGAGATGTTCGTTGTTGTGATGTTCGTTGTTATGATGTTCGTTCTTGTGGTGTTCGTTGTTGTAGTGTTCGTTGTTGTGATGTTCGTTGTTGTGGTGTTCGTTGTTGTAGTGTTCGTTGTTGAGATGTTCGTTGTTGTAGTGTTCGTTGTTGTAGTGTTCGTTGTTGTAGTGTTCATTGTTGTAGTATTCGTTTTTGAGATGTTCGTTGTTGAGATGTTTGTTGTTGTAGTGTTCGTTGTTGAGATATTCGTTGTTGAGATGTTCGTTGTTGAGATGTTCGTTGTTGTGGTGTTTGTTGATGTGGTGTTCGTTGTTGTAGTGTTCGTTGTTCTAGTGTTCGTTGTTGTAGTGTTCGTTGTTGTAGTGTTCATTGTTACAAAGTTCGTTGTTGAAGTGTTCGTTGTTGTAGTGTTCATTGTTGTAGTGTTCGTTGTTGTAATGTTCGTTGTTGTGGTGTTCGATGTTGTACTGTTCGTTGTTGTAGTGTTCGTTCTTGCAGTGTTCATTGTTGTAATGTTCGTTGTTGTAGTGTTTGTTGTTGTAGTGTTCGTTGTTGTAGTGTATGTTGTTGTAGTGTTCGTTGTTGTAGTGTTCATTGTTGTGGAGTTCGTTCTTATAACGTTCGTTGTTGTAGTGTTCGTTGTTCTAATGTTCGTTGTTGTGGTGTTCGTTGTTGTAGCATTCGTTGTTGTAGTGTTTGTTGTTATAGTGTTCGTTGTTGTAATGTTAGTTGTTGTAGTGTTCATTGTTGTAATTTTCGTTGTTGTGGTGTTCGTTGTAGTAGTGTTCGTTGTTGTGGTGTTCGTTGTTGTGGTGTTCGTTGTTGTAGTGTTCATTGTTGTGGTGTTCGTTGTTGAAGTGTTCGTTGTTGTTTTGTTCGTTGTTGTAGTGTTCAATGTTGTATTGTTCGTTGTTGTAGTGTTAATTATTGTAGTGTTCGTTGTAGTGGTGTTCGTTGTTGTAATGGTCGTTTTTGTGATTTTCGTTGTTATAACGTTCGTTTTTGAGGTGTTCGTTGTTGTAAAGTTTGTTGTTGTGGAGTTCGTTGTTGTGGTGTTCGTTGTTGTATTGTTCATTGTTGTGGTGTTCGTTGTTGTAAAGTTCGTTGTTGTGGTGTTTGTTGTTAAGGTTTTCGTAGTTGTAGTGTTCGTTGTTCTTATTTTCGTTGTTGTAGTGTTCATTATTGTGGTGTTCGTTGTTGTGGTGTTCGTTGTTCTAGTGTTCGTTGCTGTAGTGTTCATTATTGTGGTGTTCGTTGTTGTGGTGTTCGTTGTACTAGTGTTCGTTGTTGTAGTGTTCGTTGTTGTAGTGTTCATTATTGTGGTGTTCGTTGTTGTGGAGTTCGTTGTTCTTGTGTTCGTTTTTGTAGTGTTCGTTGTTGAGATGTTCGTTGTTGAGATGTTCGTTTTTGTGATGGTCGTTGTTGTGATGTTCGTTGTTGTAGTGTTCGTTGTTGAGATGTTCGTTATTGTGGTGTTCGTTGTAGTAGTGTTCGTTGTTGAGATGTTCGTTGTTGAGATGTTCGTTGTTGTTGTGTACGTTGATGTGGTGTTCGTTGTTGTAGTGTTCGTTGTTGTAGTGTTCGTTGTTGTAGTGTTCGTTGTTGTAGTGTTCATTGTTGTAATGTTCGTTGTTGTGGTGTTCGTTGTTGTAATGTTCATTGTTGCAGTGTTCGTTCTTGTAGTGTTCATTGTTGTAATGTTCGTTGTTGTAGTGTTTGTTGTTGTAGTGTTCGTTGTTGTAGTGTATGTTGTTGTAGTGTTCGTTGTTGTAGTGTTCATTGTTGTGGAGCTCGTTCTTATAACGTTCGTTGTTGTAGTGTTCGTTGTTCTAATGTTCGTTGTTGTGGTGTTCGTTGTTGTAGCATTCGTTGTTGTAGTGTTTGTTGTTATAGTGTTCGTTGTTGTAATGTTAGTTGTTGTAGTGTTCATTGTTGTAATTTTCGTTGTTGTGGTGTTCGTTGTAGTAGTGTTCGTTGTTGTGGTGTTCGTTGTTGTGGTGTTCGTTGTTGTAGTGTTCATTGTTGTGGTGTTCGTTGTTGAAGTGTTCGTTGTTGTTTTGTTCGTTGTTGTAGTGTTCAATGTTGTATTGTTCGTTGTTGTAGTTTTAATTATTGTAGTGTTCGTTGTAGTGGTGTTCGTTGTTGTAATGGTCGTTTTTGTGATTTTCGTTGTTATAACGTTCGTTTTTGAGGTGTTCGTTGTTGTAAAGTTTGTTGTTGTGGAGTTCGTTGTTGTGGTGTTCGTTGTTGTATTGTTCATTGTTGTGGTGTTCGTTGTTGTAAAGTTCGTTGTTGTGGTGTTTGTTGTTAAGGTTTTCGTAGTTGTAGTGTTCGTTGTTCTTATTTTCGTTGTTGTAGTGTTCATTATTGTGGTGTTCGTTGTTGTGGTGTTCGTTGTTCTAGTGTTCGTTGCTGTAGTGTTCATTATTGTGGTGTTCGTTGTTGTGGTGTTCGTTGTACTAGTGTTCGTTGTTGTAGTGTTCGTTGTTGTAGTGTTCATTATTGTGGTGTTCGTTGTTGTGGAGTTCGTTGTTCTTGTGTTCGTTTTTGTAGTGTTCGTTGTTGAGATGTTCGTTGTTGAGATGTTCGTTTTTGTGATGGTCGTTGTTGTGATGTTCGTTGTTGTAGTGTTCGTTGTTGAGATGTTCGTTATTGTGGTGTTCGTTGTAGTAGTGTTCGTTGTTGAGATGTTCGTTGTTGAGATGTTCGTTGTTGTTGTGTACGTTGATGTGGTGTTCGTTGTTGTAGTGTTCGTTGTTGTAGTGTTCGTTGTTGTAGTGTTCGTTGTTGTAGTGTTCATTGTTGTAATGTTCGTTGTTGTGGTGTTCGTTGTTGTAATGTTCATTGTTGCAGTGTTCGTTCTTGTAGTGTTCATTGTTGTAATGTTCGTTGTTGTAGTGTTTGTTGTTGTAGTGTTCGTTGTTGTAGTGTATGTTGTTGTAGTGTTCGTTGTTGTAGTGTTCCTTGTTGTGGAGTTCGTTCTTATAACATTCGTTGTTGTAGTGTTCGTTGTTCTAATGTTCGTTGTTGTGGTGTTCGTTGTTGTAGCGTTCGTTGCTGTAGTGTTTGTTGTTGTAGTGTTAGTTGTTGTAATGTTAGTTGTTGTAGTGTTCATTGTTGTAATTTTCGTTGTTGTGGCGTTCGTTGTTGTAGTGTTTGTTGTTGTGGTGTTCGTTGTTGTGGTGTTCGTTGTTGTAGTGTTCGTTGTTGTGGTGTTCGTTGTTGTGGTGTTCGTTGTTGTAGTGTTCAATGTTGTATTGTTCGTTGTTGTAGTGTTAATTATTGTAGTGTTCGTTGTTGTAATGGTCGTTTTTGTGATTTTCGTTTTTGTAATGTTTGTTGTTGAGGTGTTCGTTGTTGTAAAGTTCGTTGTTGTGGAGTTCGTTGTTGTGGTGTTCGTTGTTGTATTGTTCGTTGTTGTGGTGTTCGTTGTTGTAAAGTTCGTTGTTGTGGAGTTTGTTGCTAAGGTTTTCGTAGTTGTAGTGTTCGTTGTTCTGATTTTCGTTGTTGTAGTGTTCATTATTGTTGTGTTCGTTGTTGAGATGTTCGTTGTTGTGATGTTCGTTCTTGTGATGTTCGTTCTTGTGGTGTTCGTTGTTGTAGTGTTCGTTGTTGAGATGTTCGTTGTTGTGGTGTTCGTTGTTGTAGTGTTCGTTGTTGAGATGTTCGTTGTTGTAGTGTTCGTTGTTGTAGTGTTCGTTGTTGTAGTGTTCATTGTTGTAGTGTTCGTTTTTGAGATGTTCGTTGTTGAGATGTTCGTTGTTGTAGTGTTCGTTGTTGAGATATTCGTTGTTGAGATGTTCGTTGTTGAGATGTTCGTTGTTGTGGTGTTTGTTGATGTGGTGTTCGTTGTTGTAGTGTTCGTTGTTCTAGTGTTCGTTGTTGTAGTGTTCGTTGTTGTAGTGTTCATTGTTACAAAGTTCGTTGTTGAAGTGTTCGTTGTTGTAGTGTTCATTGTTGTAGTGTTCGTTGTTGTAATGTTCGTTGTTGTGGTGTTCGATGTTGTACTGTTCGTTGTTGTAGTGTTCGTTCTTGCAGTGTTCATTGTTGTAATGTTCGTTGTTGTAGTGTTTGTTGTTGTAGTGTTCGTTGTTGTAGTGTATGTTGTTGTAGTGTTCGTTGTTGTAGTGTTCATTGTTGTGGAGTTCGTTCTTATAACGTTCGTTGTTGTAGAGTTCGTTGTTCTAATGTTCGTTGTTGTGGTGTTCGTTGTTGTAGCATTCGTTGTTGTAG
Source organism: Procambarus clarkii (assembly GCF_040958095.1). Lineage (NCBI taxonomy): Eukaryota > Metazoa > Arthropoda > Malacostraca > Decapoda > Cambaridae > Procambarus > Procambarus clarkii. Next base: position 9,776,694 of record NC_091182.1, on the reverse strand, counting down.
TGTTTGTTGTTATAGTGTTCGTTGTTGTAATGTTAGTTGTTGTAGTGTTCATTGTTGTAATTTTCGTTGTTGTGGTGTTCGTTGTAGTAGTGTTCGTTGTTGTGGTGTTCGTTGTTGTGGTGTTCGTTGTTGTAGTGTTCATTGTTGTGGTGTTCGTTGTTGAAGTGTTCGTTGTTGTTTTGTTCGTTGTTGTAGTGTTCAATGTTGTATTGTTCGTTGTTGTAGTGTTAATTATTGTAGTGTTCGTTGTAGTGGTGTTCGTTGTTGTAATGGTCGTTTTTGTGATTTTCGTTGTTATAACGTTCGTTTTTGAGGTGTTCGTTGTTGTAAAGTTTGTTGTTGTGGAGTTCGTTGTTGTGGTGTTCGTTGTTGTATTGTTCATTGTTGTGGTGTTCGTTGTTGTAAAGTTCGTTGTTGTGGTGTTTGTTGTTAAGGTTTTCGTAGTTGTAGTGTTCGTTGTTCTTATTTTCGTTGTTGTAGTGTTCATTATTGTGGTGTTCGTTGTTGTGGTGTTCGTTGTTCTAGTGTTCGTTGCTGTAGTGTTCATTATTGTGGTGTTCGTTGTTGTGGTGTTCGTTGTACTAGTGTTCGTTGTTGTAGTGTTCGTTGTTGTAGTGTTCATTATTGTGGTGTTCGTTGTTGTGGTGTTCGTTGTTCTTATTTTCGTTGTTGTAGTGTTCATTATTGTGGTGTTCGTTGTTGTGGTGTTCGTTGTTCTAGTGTTCGTTGCTGTAGTGTTCATTATTGTGGTGTTCGTTGTTGTGGTGTTCGTTGTACTAGTGTTCGTTGTTCTTGTGTTCGTTTTTGTAGTGTTCGTTGTTGAGATGTTCGTTGTTGAGATGTTCGTTTTTGTGATGGTCGTTGTTGTGATGTTCGTTGTTGTAGTGTTCGTTGTTGAGATGTTCGTTATTGTGGTGTTCGTTGTAGTAGTGTTCGTTGTTGAGATGTTCGTTGTTGAGATGTTCGTTGTTGTTGTGTACGTTGATGTGGTGTTCGTTGTTGTAGTGTTCGTTGTTGTAGTGTTCGTTGTTGTAGTGTTCGTTGTTGTAGTGTTCATTGTTGTAATGTTCGTTGTTGTGGTGTTCGTTGTTGTAATGTTCATTGTTGCAGTGTTCGTTCTTGTAGTGTTCATTGTTGTAATGTTCGTTGTTGTAGTGTTTGTTGTTGTAGTGTTCGTTGTTGTAGTGTATGTTGTTGTAGTGTTCGTTGTTGTAGTGTTCCTTGTTGTGGAGTTCGTTCTTATAACATTCGTTGTTGTAGTGTTCGTTGTTCTAATGTTCGTTGTTGTGGTGTTCGTTGTTGTAGCGTTCGTTGCTGTAGTGTTTGTTGTTGTAGTGTTAGTTGTTGTAATGTTAGTTGTTGTAGTGTTCATTGTTGTAATTTTCGTTGTTGTGGCGTTCGTTGTTGTAGTGTTTGTTGTTGTGGTGTTCGTTGTTGTGGTGTTCGTTGTTGTGGTGTTCGTTGTTGTAGTGTTCGTTGTTGTGGTGTTCGTTGTTGTAGTGTTCAATGTTGTATTGTTCGTTGTTGTAGTGTTAATTATTGTAGTGTTCGTTGTTGTAATGGTCGTTTTTGTGATTTTCGTTTTTGTAATGTTTGTTGTTGAGGTGTTCGTTGTTGTAAAGTTCGTTGTTGTGGAGTTCGTTGTTGTGGTGTTCGTTGTTGTATTGTTCGTTGTTGTGGTGTTCGTTGTTGTAAAGTTCGTTGTTGTGGAGTTTGTTGCTAAGGTTTTCGTAGTTGTAGTGTTCGTTGTTCTGATTTTCGTTGTTGTAGTGTTCATTATTGTTGTGTTCGTTGTTGAGATGTTCGTTGTTGTGATGTTTGTTCTTGTGATGTTCGTTCTTGTGATGTTCGTTGTTGTAGTGTTCGTTGTTGAGATGTTCGTTGTTGTGGTGTTCGTTGTTGTAGTGTTCGTTGTTGAGATGTTCGTTGTTGTAGTGTTCGTTGTTGTAGTGTTCGTTGTTGTAGTGTTCATTGTTGTAGTGTTCGTTTTTGAGATGTTCGTTGTTGAGATGTTCGTTGTTGTAGTTTTCGTTGTTGAGATATTCGTTGTTGAGATGTTCGTTGTTGAGATGTTCGTTGTTGTGGTGTTCGTTGATGTGGTGTTCGTTGTTGTAGTGTTCGTTGTTGTAGTGTTCGTTGTTGTAGTGTTCGTTGTTGTAGTGTTCGTTGTTGTAGTGTTCATTGTTGTAAAGTTCGTTGTTGAAGTGTTCGTTGTTGTAGTGTTCGTTGTTGTAGTGTTCGTTGTTGTAATGTTCGTTGTTGTGGTGTTCTTTGTTGTACTGTTCGTTGTTGTAGTTTTCGTTCTTGTAGTGTTCATTGTTGTAATGTTCGTTGTTGTAGTGTTTGTTGTTGTAGTGTTCGTTGTTGTAGCGTTCGTTGTTGTAGTGTTTGTTGTTGTAGTGTTCGTTGTTGTAATATTAGTTGTTGTAGTGTTCATTGTTGTAATTTTCGTTGTTGTGGTGTTCGTTGTGGTAGTGTTCGTTGTTGAGGTGTTCGTTGTTGTGGTGTTCGTTGTTGTAGTGTTCGTTGTTGTGGTGTTCGTTGTTGTGGTGTTCGTTGTTGTAGTGTTCGTTGTTGAAGTGTTCGTTGTTGTTTTGTTCGTTGTTGTAGTGTTCAATGTTGTATTGTTCGTTGTTGTAGTGTTAATTATTGTAGTGTTCGTTGTAGTGGTGTTCGTTGTTGTAATGGTCGTTTTTGTGATTTTCGTTGTTGTAACGTTCGTTGTTAAGGTGTTCGTTGGTGGAAAGTTCGTTGTTGTGGAGTTCGTTGTTGTGATGTTCGTTGTTGTATTGTTCGTTGTTGTGGTGTTCGTTGTTGTAAAGTTCGTTGTTGTGGTGTTTGTTGTTAAGGTTTTCGTAGTTGTAGTGTTCGTTGTTCTTATTTTCGTTGTTGTAGTGTTCATTATTGTGGTGTTCGTTGTTGTGGTGTTCGTTGTTCTAGTGTTCGTTGTTGTAGTGTTCATTATTGTGGTGTTCGTTGTTGTGGTGTTTGTTGTTCTAGTGTTCGTTGTTGTAGTGTTCGTTGTTGAGATGTTCGTTGTTGAGATGTTCGTTTTTGTGATGGTCGGTGTTGTGATGTTCGTTGTTGTAGTGTTCGTTGTTGAGATGTTCGTTATTGTGGTGTTCGTTGTAGCAGTGTTCGTTGTTGAGATGTTCGTTGTTGTAGTGTTCGTTGTTTTAGTGTTCGTTGTTGTATTGTTCGTTGTTTTGGTGTTCGTTGTTGTAAAGTTCGTTGTTGTGGTGTTTGTTGTTAAGGTTTTCGTAGTTGTAGTGTTCGTTGTTGTAGTGTTCGTTGTTCTTATTTTCGTTGTTGTAGTGTTCATTATTGTTGTGTTCGTTGTTGTAGTGTTCGTTGTTGAGATGTTCGTTATTGTGGTGTTCGTTGTAGTAGTGTTCGTTGTTGAGATGTTCGTTGTTGAGATGTTCGTTGTTGTAGTGTTCGTTGTTTTAGTGTTCGTTGTTGAGATGTTCGTTGTTGTGGAGTTCGTTGTTGTGGTGTTCGTTGTTGTATTGTTCGTTGTTGTGGTGTTCGTTGTTGTAAAGTTCGTTGTTGTGGTGTTTGTTGTTATGGTTTTCGTAGTTGTAGTGTTCGTTGTTGTAGTGTTCGTTGTTCTGATTTTCGTTGTTGTAGTGTTCATTATTGTGGTGTTCGTTGTTGAGATGTTCGTTGTTGTGATGTTCGTTGTTGTGATGTTCGTTGTTGAGATGTTCGTTGTTGTGGTGTTCGCTGTTGTAGTGTTCGTTGTTGAGATGTTCGTTGTTGTAGTGTTCGTTGTTGTAGTGTTCGTTGTTGTAGTGTTCGTTGTTGTAGTGTTCGTTTTTGAGATGTTCGTTGTTGAGATGTTCGTTGTTGTAGTGTTCGTTGTTGAGATGTTCGTTGTTGAGAGGTTCGTTGTTGAGATGTTCGTTGTTGTGGTGGTCGTTGTTGTAATGTTCGTTGTTGTGATGTTCGTTGTTGTAGTGTTCGTTGTTGAGATATTCGTTGTTGAGATGTTCGTTGTTGAGATGTTCATTGTTGTGGTGTTCGTTGATGTGGTGTTCGTTGTTGTAGTGTTCGTTGTTGTAGTGTTCGTTGTTCTATTGTTCGTTGTTGTAGTGTTCATTGTTGTAAAGTTCGTTGTTGTAGTGTTCGTTGTTGTAGTGTTCGTTGTTGTAGTGTTCGTTGTTGTAGTGTTCGTTGTTGTAGTGTTCGTTGTTGTAATGTTCATTGTTGTGGTGTTCGTTGTTGTACTGTTCGTTGTTGTAGTGTTCGTTCTTGTAGTGTTCATTGTTGTAATGTTCGTTGTTGTAGTGTTTGTTGTTGTAGTGTTCGTTGTTGTAGTGTATGTTGTTGTAGTGTTCGTTGTTGTTGTGTTCATTGTTGTGGAGTTCGTTCTTATAACGTTCGTTCTTTTAGTGTTCGTTGTTCTAATGTTCGTTGTTGTGGTGTTTGTTGTTGTAGCGTTCGTTGTTGTAGTGTTTGTTGTTGTAGTGTTCGTTGTTTTAATGTTAGTTGTTGTAGTGTTCATTGTTGTAATTTTCGTTGTTGTGGTGCTCGTTGTTGTAGTGTTCATTGTTGTGGTGTTCGTTGTTGTGGTGTTCGTTGTTGTAGTGTTCGTTGTTGTTTTGTTCGTTGTTGTGGTGTTCGTTGTTGTAGTGTTCGTTGTTGAAGTGTTCGTTGTTGTTTTGTTCGTTGTTGTAGTGTTGAATGTTGTATTGTTCGTTGTTGTAGTGTTAATTATTATAGTGTTCGTTGTAGTGGTGTTCGTTGTTGTAATGGTCGTTTTTGTGATTTTCGTTGTTGTAACGTTCGTTGTTGTAGTGTTCGTTGTTGTGGTGTTCGTTGCTGTAGTGTTTGTTGTTGTGGTGTTAGTTGTTGTGGTGTTCGTTGTTGTAGTGTTCGTTGTTGAAGTGTTTGTTGTTGTTTTCTTCGTTGTTGTTGTGTTCATTGTCGTAATGTTCGTTGTTGTAGTGTTAATTAGTGTAGTGTTCGTTGTTGTGGTGTTCGTTGTTCTAGTGTTAATTAGTGTAGTGTTCGTTGTTGTGGTGTTCGTTGTTGAGATGTTCGTTGTTGAGATGTTCGTTGTTGCAAAGTTCGTTGTTGTGGTGTTTGTTGTTGAGATGATCGTTGTTGAGATGTTCGTGAATGTAATGTTCGTTGTTTTGGTATTCGTTGTTGTAGTGTTCGTTGTTGAGATGTTCGTTGTTGAGATGTTCGTTGTTGAGATGTTCGTTGTTGTGGTGTTCGGTGATGTGGTGTTCGTTGTTGTAGTGTTTGTTGTTGTAGTGTTCGTTATTCTAGTGTTCATTGTTGTAGTGTTCGTTGTTGTAGTGTTCGTTGTTGTAGTGTTCGTTGTTGAGATGTTCGTTGTTGTGGTGTTCGTTGTTGCATTGTTCGTTGTTTAGATGTTCGTTGTTGTGGTGTTCGTTGTTGTAGTGTTCGTTGTTGTAGTGTACGTTGTTGTAGTGTTCGTTGTTTTAGTGCTCATTTTTGTGGTGTTCGTTGTTGTAGTGTTCGTCGTTGTGGTGTTCGTTGTTGTAGTGTTCGTTGTTGTAGTGTTCGTTGTTGAGATGGTCGTTGTTGAGATGTTCGTTGTTGTGGTGATCGGTGATGTGGTGTTCGTTGTTGTAGTGTTTGTTGTTGTAGTGTTCGTTATTGTAGTGTTCGTTGTTGTAGTGTTCGTTTTTGTAGTGTTCGTTGTTGTAGTGTTCGTTGTTGTAGTGTACGTTGTTGAGATGTTCGTTGTTGTGGTGTTCGTTGTTGCAGTGTTCGTTGTTGAGATGTTCGTTGTTGTAGTGTTCGTTGTTGTAGTGTTCGTTGTTGAGATGTTCGTTGTTGTGGTGTTCGTTGTTGCAGTGTTCGTTGTTGAGATGTTCGTTGTTGTAGTGTTCGTTGTTGAGATGTTCGTTGTTGAGATGTTCGTTGTTGAGATGTTCGTTGTTGTGGTGTTCGGTGATGTGGTGTTCGTTGTTGTAGTGTTTGTTGTTGTAGTGTTCGTTATTGTAGTGTTCGTTGTTGTAGTGTTCGTTTTTGTAGTGTTCGTTGTTGTAGTGTTCGTTGTTGTAGTGTTCGTTGTTGAGATGTTCGTTGTTGTGGTGTTCGTTGTTGCAGTGTTCATTGTTGAGATGTTCGTTGTTGTGGTGTTCGTTGTTGTGGTGTTCGTTGTTGTGAGTTCGTTGTTGTGATGTTTGTTGTTGTGGTGTTCGTTGTTGTGAGTTCGTTGTTGTGGTGTTCGTTGTTGTAATGGTCGTTTTTATGATGTTCGTTGTTGTAATGTTCGTTGTTGTGGCGTTTTTTGTTGTAGTGTTTGTTGTTGTGGTGTTCGTTGTTGTGGTGTTCGTTGTTGTAGTGTTCGTTGTTGTGGTGTTCGTTATTGTGGTGTTCATTGTTGTAGTGTTCAATGTTGTATTGTTCGTTGTTGTAGTGTTAATTATTGTAGTGTTCGTTGTTGTAATGGTCGTTTTTGTGATTTTCGTTTTTGTAATGTTCGTTGTTGAGGTGTTCGTTGTTGTAAAGTTCGTTGTTGTGAAGTTCGTTGTTGTGGTGTTCGTTGTTGTATTGTTCGTTGTTGTGGTGTTCGTTGTTGTAAAGTTCGTTGTTGTGGTGCTTGTTGCTAAGGTTGTCGTAGTTGTAGTGTTCGTTGTTCTGATTTTCGTTGTTGTAGTGTTCATTATTGTGGTGTTCGTTGTTGAGATGTTCGTTGTTGTGATGTTCGTTGTTATGATGTTCGTTCTTGTGGTGTTCGTTGTTGTAGTGTTCGTTGTTGTGATGTTCGTTGTTGTGGTGTTCGTTGTTGTAGTGTTCGTTGTTGAGATGTTCGTTGTTGTAGTGTTCGTTGTTGTAGTGTTCGTTGTTGTAGTGTTCATTGTTGTAGTATTCGTTTTTGAGATGTTCGTTGTTGAGATGTTCGTTGTTGTAGTGTTCGTTGTTGAGATATTCGTTGTTGAGATGTTCGTTGTTGAGATGTTCGTTGTTGTGGTGTTTGTTGATGTGGTGTTCGTTGTTGTAGTGTTCGTTTTTGTAGTGTTCGTTGTTGTAGTGTTCGTTGTTGTAGTGTTCATTGTTACAAAGTTCGTTGTTGAAGTGTTCGTTGTTGTAGTGTTCATTGTTGTAGTGTTCGTTGTTGTAATGTTCGTTGTTGTGGTGTTCGATGTTGTACTGTTCGTTGTTGTAGTGTTCGTTCTTGTAGTGTTCATTGTTGTAATGTTCGTTGTTGTAGTGTTTGTTGTTGTAGTGTTCGTTGTTGTAGTGTATGTTGTTGTAGTGTTCGTTGTTGTAGTGTTCATTGTTGTGGAGTTCGTTCTTATAACGTTCGTTGTTGTAGTGTTCGTTGTTCTAATGTTCGTTGTTGTGGTGTTCGTTGTTGTAGCATTCGTTGTTGTAGTGTTTGTTGTTATAGTGTTCGTTGTTGTAATGTTAGTTGTTGTAGTGTTCATTGTTGTAATTTTCGTTGTTGTGGTGTTCGTTGTAGTAGTGTTCGTTGTTGTGGTGTTCGTTGTTGTGGTGTTCGTTGTTGTAGTGTTCGTTGTTGTGGTGTTCGTTGTTGTGGTGTTCGTTGTTGTAGTGTTCGTTGTTGAAGTGTTCGTTGTTGTTTTGTTCGTTGTTGTAGTGTTCAATGTTGTATTGTTCGTTGTTGTAGTGTTAATTATTGTAGTGTTCGTTGTAGTGGTGTTCGTTGTTGTAATGGTCGTTTTTGTGATTTTCGTTGTTATAACGTTCGTTTTTGAGGTGTTCGTTGTTGTAAAGTTTGTTGTTGTGGAGTTCGTTGTTGTGGTGTTCGTTGTTGTATTGTTCATTGTTGTGGTGTTCGTTGTTGTAAAGTTCGTTGTTGTGGTGTTTGTTGTTAAGGTTTTCGTAGTTGTAGTGTTCGTTGTTCTTATTTTCGTTGTTGTAGTGTTCATTATTGTGGTGTTCGTTGTTGTGGTGTTCGTTGTTCTAGTGTTCGTTGCTGTAGTGTTCATTATTGTGGTGTTCGTTGTTGTGGTGTTCGTTGTACTAGTGTTCGTTGTTGTAGTGTTCGTTGTTGTAGTGTTCATTATTGTGGTGTTCGTTGTTGTGGAGTTCGTTGTTCTTGTGTTCGTTTTTGTAGTGTTCGTTGTTGAGATGTTCGTTGTTGAGATGTTCGTTTTTGTGATGGTCGTTGTTGTGATGTTCGTTGTTGTAGTGTTCGTTGTTGAGATGTTCGTTATTGTGGTGTTCGTTGTAGTAGTGTTCGTTGTTGAGATGTTCGTTGTTGAGATGTTCGTTGTTGTAGTGTTCGTTGTTTTAGTGTTTGTAGGATATTTGGGCTTGATTCTGATTAATCAATAATTAAAGTTGTAAATTAAATTACGAAGGACCACCCGCTTTTATAGTAAAGAGGGAAACTGAGAATTTAGATTATTGGATAAAATTCTAGAGAAAACCAGTGACTATGGATATAACTAGAAAGCATGATCATAAGAATAATTAATGGGCTGTATTATTAAAGAAACAAACCTCAAACACCTACATTGGGGGGTTATTACTGGAGGTAAGTACGTCCAGGAATCAGTGTGGTTCGTTCACTAATTCAATTAATAATAATCTAATCCTATAAATAATGCTGAATATAATATCATTCACATAAAGAAGAAAATGAATATGAGCATAGTAATGAGTTACAGTAAATCACACATTAATCAAAATATTCTGAATACATCAAATTGCAATGTAATGGATAAAAAGAAATAAGCCTTAGCTTGTAGCCGATTCCTTTAGATAACCATGGAAGTCCTCTTAATCTCCAAGTCTGGTACACGGACGAATGGTACGGTTAACATGGAGAAGACAGCAGGAGGAATTCGTCTCTCGAGCTGCAAGATAAATAACTACCAGTAGCAATTGATTTAACTACTCAATTCATATTCAAGATTATTAATATCTACAGATGGAATTCTAATCACCTGTTATTAGGTGTTATCCCGCTGCGTGACGAACAATCACCCCGCTATTATTAAACCTGTAAATGATGCATCAAATAAAAGGTACTTAGCTGTGGGCACTGTATAAGTATTAAGATTGCCGTAATTTCGCATCCCAGGTTCCGGTGAACCTATCCTGGATTGATGCGTTTCAAGCTGGCTGATCACGTGTCGTCAGGAACCAAGTCTATGGGTCCCTCATTTAACACTAGCACTAGCTGAAGATATAATCTGCAAGGTCGTTCACGCCTCACAGTGGCGGCTTTCATCTGAGGATGAATAACACCTGCCCGATTTGCTGGGCAATGGCGTCCTTTATGAGTACGGTAAGCACAGTTCTGCCTCCTTTCGGCTCTGCACGTGTCCGCGTACTGAGGATGGATGGCATCCCTCCAACCCACGCCGAGTCGACGTTCATAACACAAATTATTGTCACGAACATTAATATTTCTCGCATTCGCGCTTGAAACTCTAAAGACTGGACGGGTTTATTATTTAGAGGAACGAAATATTATTATTTAACTATTTAAGAATAGTAAATATATAAGGGAGAGGAATTAATGTCTCCCCATGGCATTCATTGATGACGTTAACACTATCGTGAGGTAGACGCTATGATTCTAACGCTCTATTCGGCTTTTAGTTAGAGAACAATTCGTCTGCAATCAGTTGCCATACAGAATGCTTTAATTATGGGGAATCGTATTTAATTCTCACACAAATTGAATAGAATGTGTTTTACTGTAAAGAAATCTGACGCAATACGGGCGTCAGGTGACGTGAGAATTCTAGCCTAATGCACAGATGAATTATTAGTACATGAGAATTCTACGAGTTGTTAATTTTACTTACTACAATATTAAGTATGGTTAGTAATAAGTAATGAGAATACAACAATGCTGTATTCGATGTTGGAAATATCCAACATAACTCCGGGGGGGGAATCTCAGGGTCGCAGTGTACTGTGTTGTACTGACCTATCCCGAAGTGATGTTAAGATTAATACATTAGTATATTAGTATGTTAGTATGGTAGTACACACACATAACGAACGTCCTGGATTTATCAAGGACTTACAAGAATTTGAATCTTGCGTGTTGCCTTTGTAGTGTTGCCTTTGCATAAGACCTTAACCACTCTTAGGACACCTTGTCGATCTGGGTGAATGGTGACGATTTTTCCTATAGGCCACTCGGACCTTGGTCCGTCGCTGTCGACTAGTACAAGGTCTCCAGGTTTTAATTGTACCTTATTGTAAGGACTCGAAGCTCCGTAGTGGTACTCTCGTAGAGCTGTGAGGTATTCTCGAGTCCACACCTCATTCCACCTGTTAATAACTCTAGAAAGATGCTGGTAGCTTTCCACCAAGTCTCCTCTGGTCACATGGGACGGGTCTACTGGGTCCTCTTCGGCTAAGGGGATGAGAGGGCTCAGTAGACCTCCATGGATCAAGTGAGAGGGGCTCAGTGGTTCTCTCTGGGTGTAATCATCAGACAGGTAGGTGATCGGGCGGTTATTGACTCGCGCCTCGATTTCCACAACAATAGTTTGGAGTTCTGAGTAACTGACCTTTTGTCGGTGTAACGTTTTCCTTAGACATCTTTTGACTGTGCCTACCATTCGCTCATAGAACCCACCTTGCCAAGGGGCTCTTGGTGCTATGAATTTCCAGTGACATTGTCTTCTTTGTAAGACTGATTGCACTTCAGGGTGGTTCCAGACTTCTCGCAAACAACTTTCTCCCGCTACAAAATTAGATCCGTTGTCTGATATCATTAATCTAGGACATGATCGACGGGCAGCAAATCTGCGGAAAGCTTGAATGAAAGCTTCAGCACTCATGTCTGGGGTGACCTCTAAGTGCACGCCTCTGGTTGTAGCACAGGTAAAGAGACAAATGTACGCCTTCACTGGTATATTATCTGGGTTACCAGTGAGGAGTAAGGCTCCTGTATAATCTACTCCAGTGGTTTTGAATGGACGAAGATGAACTACTCGCTCTTCTGGGAGTGGAGGAGGTCCTGGGTAAGGACAGACTCTAGCGTCGTATCTCTTACAGATTACACAAGATTTAATAATGGTCTTAACAGTCTGACGACCTTGAGGAAGCCAGTACTTTTGTCTAAGGTCGGTGAGAGTATCTAAAACTCCACCATGTAGGGTACCATGTTGATGGTGATGTAAGACAAAAAGTTTAGTTATGATGTGGTGGCGAGGTAAAAGGATTGGGTTCTTAGTGTCTAAGTCAATCTTTGCATGTAGCAAACGTCCTCCACATCGTAGTATGTTATGAGTGTCGACATCGTACCAGATGCCCAGAGATTTAGTGAGTTTATCCGGAAGATTCTCAAATTCGCTTCCATAAGTCTCTTGCTGCGCCCGCTTAATCCAATAGTGAACAGGATTGGGAAATTTGTGTCGAATCCCTACTTTAGAGAGAAAATCAAACACGTGTGCAGTCACTCGTAACAATTTGCTTAAATTAGAATAATGATGAGGATTAATGGCTAATGTTCGCTGAGGCTCTGGTTCCTTCATGGGAGCGGCGATACTTGTTGGATATTTCCAACATCGAATACAGCATTGTTGTATTCTCATTACTTATTACTAACCATATTAATATTGTAGTAAGTAAAATTAACAACTGGTAGAATTCTCCTGTACTAATAATTCATCTGTGCATTAGGCTAGAATTCTCACGTCATCTGACCCCAGTATTGCGTCAGATTTCTTTACAGTAAAACACATTATATACAATTTGTGTGAGAATTAAATACGATTCTCCATAATTAAAGCATTCTGTATGGCAACTGATTGCAGACGAATGGTTCTCTAACTAAAAGCCGAATAGAGCTTTAGAATCAAAACGTTTACCTCGCGATAGAGGTAGCGTCATCAATGAATGCTATGGGGAGACATTAATTCCTCTCCCTTATATCTTTACTATTCTTAAATAGTTAAATAATAATATTCCGTTCCTCTAAATAATAAACCCGTCTAGTCTTTAGAGTTTCAAGCGCGAATGCGAGAAATCTTAATGTTCATGCCAATAATTTGTGTAATGAACGTCGACTCGGCGTGGGGGGAGGGACGCGACGCCATCCTCAGTCGGTGAGGGAGTCGGTACACGTACACGTGGGGAACCGAAGAGAGGCAGACCTGCGCTTACCGTACTCACAAAAGACGCCATTGTCCAGCAAATAGGACACGTGTGTCTATCCACAGATGAAAGCCGCCACTGTGAGGCGTGAACGACCTTGCAGATAATATCTTCAACTAGTGCTGGTGTTAAATAAGGGACCCCTAGACTTGGTTCCTGACGACACGTGATCAGCCAACTTGAGACGTACAAATCCAGGATAAGCTCACCTGAATTTAGGATACGTAATTACGGCAATCTTAATACTTACACAGTGCCCACAGTTAAGTACTTTTATTTGATGCATCATTTATAAGTGTATTAATGGTAGGGTGATTGCACGTCACGCGGCAAGACAACACCTAATAACAGGTGATTAGAATTCTATCTGTAGATATCAATAATCTTGAATATGTATTGAGTAGTTAAATCAATTGCTACTGGTAGTCATTTATCTTGCAGCTCGAGAGACGAATTCCTCATGCTGTCTTCTCCATGCTAACCGTGTCATTCGTCGGTGTACCAGACTTGGAGATTAAGAGGACTGCCAGGGTTATCTAAAGGAATCTATTACCAGCTAAGGCTTATTTCTTTTATTCATAACTTTGCAATTTGATACATTCAGAATGTACAACATAATGTGTGATTTACTGTAACTCATTATTATGCTCATATTCATGTTCTTCTTTGTATGAATGATATTATATTCAACATTAATTATAGGATTAGATTATTATTAATAGAATTAGTGAACGAACCACCCTGATTCCTGGACGTACTGACCTCCAGTAATAACCCCCCAATGTAGGTGTTTGAGGTTTGGTTTTAATAATACAGCCCATTAATTATTCTTATGATCATATTTTCTAGTCATTTCCATAGTCACTGGTTTTCTCTAGAATTTTATCTAATGATCTGAAATTCTCAGTTTCCCTCTTTACTTTAAAAGCGGGTGGTCCTTCGTAATTTAATTTACTACTTTAATTATTAATTAATCAGAATCAAACCCAAATATCCCACAATACTGGTCACTATGACTTGTGGCTTTTGTTTGGGCCACTGACCACCAACAAGCCATGAAGGTCCGTTGAACCACAGCGAAGATTTGACAAGTTGTTTTAATGTCAATCCTCTTGATAAATAATCGGCAGGATTGTCCTTAGTAGGGACATGTCTAAACTTATAACTTGCGGATAAATCATGAATCTCCCTGACGCGATTACTGACGTAAGGAGTCTTGTTGTTATTGTTTCTTACCCATTGTAAGACTGCCTCGTTGTCTGACCACACTACAATCTCACCCAAGTTGATATTATTGAGTGTCTTTGCCAGGCAATGGGCCAACCTTACTCCCACTAGCAATGCAGTCAACTCCATCTGAGGTAAGGATCTCTTCTTGATGGGAGCAACTCTAGCTTTTGATGTGTGTAAAATTGATTGAGCACTGTTAACTAAATAAACTACTGCGCCATATGCTTTGCCAGAGGCATCGCAAAAAACGTGCAAATTGGTGGGTAAGTTTGGTCCTGAAGCATTACGTGGAAATTTCAAAACACCTAACTGATTAAAATCCGTTGAGAGTATTTGCCATTTGGCTTGTAACTCACTTGGTAACGGATCATCCCATCCCATATGTTGTTGCCAGCACTCCTGCATTAGGAGTTTGCCCCTTATTAATATAGGACTAAGTAGGCCTAAAGGGTCAAATGGTTGACTGACAAATGAGAGCAGTGTTCTCATGGTAAGGGTTGAGTTATCAGTTTGCACTGACTTGACATTCATCTCGTCAGTGTTGGTGTTCCATTCCACGCCTAGAACCTTTAATTTACTGGGTACCTGATAATCGGGAAATTCTTTCTCAATTAACTGGTTAAGCAGTTTATTATTTGAGGCCCATGACTGTAGAGGCATATTAGCTCCTAACAGTTCACGGTTAGCCTCATGGTAGATTTCTACCAGATCAGCTTGATCATTAGTTGTCCCCTGGAAATTGTCGACATATAAGTTGTCGCTAATGGTTGCCTTATAAGGGCTGTCTGATTTCCTCAAATGCGTGTCTAATGTTGCTTGCAAAAGAAACGGTGAGGACGTAGCACCAAATAATACAGAGGCAAACCGATAGGTGATTATTTCACTGTTAGGATCCAGTGGATCCTTGTACCAGAGGAATTTTGTGTAGTCACGATCTTCCTCCTGCAATCCTACTCGGAGAAAGGCTTTGCTGATGTCAGCAGTATAGGCAAAAATGCCTGTGCGAAATCGTAACAACACGTCATGTAGCCTTTGTGTTAGGCTAGGTCCCGTTTGGAGACATTCATTTAGAGACACACTATTAGGCTTTACTTTAGCACTGCAATTAAAGACAATACGAATAGGTGTTGTCAGTGAGTCTTTCACCAGAGCATGGTGAGGTAAATAATGACCTGTTTTTCGGTCATCGTGTTCAACAACTTCAATGAACTTATTGTCAAGTTGTTGTTGGATAAGTTGGTGATACATGGTTAGTTTGTCTGGCTGCTTCTGCAGTCGTGTTAATTGAGACCGCAATTGTGAGGCTGCCATAAAATAATTCACTGGAAGTTGGGGATGATCTAACTTCCATGGAAGTCTTACCCAGTATTGTTTATTTGAGTAGACAACTGTATCCAGATTTTGCTGGTAAGTCCATGTATCATCAGGACTTGGTTGCTCAGGGATGATGCCTAACGTATCTAAATCCCACAAACGATGTATTGGTGGGTCAGACTCAATGTCCTCGGCTATTTCCCGGAAGCGTAGGGGTGACTGCTCTAAGCCTAGTCACGCCACAATTACATTATTGGTTTGTTGGTTTGTGGGCGCTGGACCTTGTCTGAAAAGCACGGGTCCTGTGAGCAATTTGCCACCTGCGGACGACAACAAATTCATACCATGTTGCCTAGTGCATCCAGTGATAAACTTGTAGTAATGATCCGCGCCTATTAATATTCCAATATCTGTGAGACAATCGGAATTTATTTTATGATCCGCTAGCCTCATGCGGTTTCGCTTAAGGTGTCTCGCAGTGCGAGCTAATCCTGTGACCTGCAGGTCCGTAGGAATCTTATCCACTACCACCACATGGATTGGGCTAGCAGAGGATCCTAGTCTAACTAGTAATTTAACCACCTTGTAGTCACGTGGTCCACTATTTGATAGAAAACCAGAAATGTTTAACTTCACACTTTTGGTAGGTTTTAAATTTAAATCATCTACCAACTGTTGTGTGATGAAGGTTTTTTGGGAACCTTGGTCAAAGAGACCTCTACTGTTAATTCTAGATCTTCGGTTTATTAATTTAAGCTGAGCGGTAGGCAAGGTAGTACTGTTGCCTGACTCAGTAGCGAGTACATTCACTTCGTGATGTACTTTACAATATTGCACTGCAGTAGAATTAGTAAAATTCTCTCCAGTGGACATAGTTGGTGTAGGAGATTTCCTACATAATGCGTAGTGGTGTACACCCTGGTTACAACGGTTGCAAGTACGTAGTGGTACTGCACATTTCTTGGGATCATGAGAACCCATACATTTAGTGCATTTGTGCAATTCCTGTAACCTTTTAACTCTAGCATTATACGTAGGATAAGCTGAGCATTGGGAAGTGGTGTGTTCCTGATTGCAGAAAAGACACTTTCTTTGATTAATAGACTTAGTCTCTTTAGTAGACAAGTCATGAGTTATCTCTGAAGGAGATACTGAGTAGGTACCTACATTTCCACTTCTTTTCCTGGTGGATGGAGTAGGTTTGGATTTATATTTATTAGACTTACTTGGAGTCTGTTTAGGTTTGACTGAAATATCAGTATTAATTGGTTTGGACTCAGGTTTAATTTTGTCATGAGTCTTTAACCTATTAACTGTGATCCTCAACCCCTCGAAAATCTGATCGAGAGTAAGAAACTCAGTATTATAATGTGAGCAGAGCTCTGTCAAGACGTTTCGAGGTAATTTCCTCTGTAACAATAGCTTGATAGACCATTCAGAACTAGATATATTAACCTTAGTACCAAGGCCTTCTCTAGAGACTCTACTTCTAGTCTGAAGCTTTGAAGTGACTCTGGTCTACTGTTTGGTGCATTCAGATCTAGCAATTGATAATAAAGGGTGGCTATACTTAACTCTTTGTTGCAATAGTTTAACTTCAGGAGTTTTATAGCTTCCTCATAATTACTCTCATTAAGATTAAGGTTATGTATGACCTTTTTAGCCTCTCCTTTGAGAAGACTGAGTAGGTATGAAAATTTAGAAACTTTGTCTAGAGACTGTTTCTTATGGATGTGAACTTCAAAAGAAGTCCAAAAATTGTCCCAATTTTCTGTATCTAATCCCGAAAAGGTGGGCAAGTCTAGAGTAGGTAAACGAACCTCAGGTAAGTGATTATTGAAGTGAGACCCAGTGTTGCTGGCATTGGATCCAGACTGTTTGGCTAATTTAGATAGCCTGAAAATTTTATCATGAGTCTCCTCTTCATATTGGGAGATGTCGGTTACTATTTGACTTACTTCATCAGGATCAATTTCTACAGTATTTAGTAGATTAAGATAAGATTGACTTGCAGTTCTGACTTGATCAAATTTCAGATCAGCCAATCTAACTGTTGACTCTAAGTGATGAGAGTCAATGGGATTATCTTTAGTTAAGTCATCAGCCTTATTAATTAATCTGGTCAAGTGACCTTTAAGGCCAATGTAGGTTCTCCTCAATTGTTCAGGAGCAGCCATGTTGGGCTTAGGTTCAAACTTCACAGTGTTAGGGTATGTATTACTAATGAAGCTTGGATACTTGTTCATTAGTGAACAGGTAACATTAATTGTAGCCTAAATTAAGGTGACTACTTTATATTTTACCTCACTTGAGGTTGAATGTACCTACCTACCTAACAACAAATAGCTAGATATTTTGTGTACTGTCTGAACTCCACCACTAGTTCTCGTCCGGTTAGCTCATCCTCATCACCATCAGAGTTAATGGAGATAATCCAGCAATACGCAAAATAGATACACAAATTAATGCATACAAGAGAAATATTATGGAGACACTCCAATCAGAGTTATCTCAAATTTTATCCCACCCTATAGAGGGTCAGCACAGATAATATAATATATACAACACTGACTAGTTTTAGATCTAGTCGTAATAATTCCTAACTAGGAACTATAAAATTATTTAGTCTGGGCTTGTACCAAATTCAGCACAATCTCAGCCTAAATTCTACCTAATAACATGGGTAAAGATTATTGTGGTGCAATAAGGTAAATATAGTTGTGCTGTATTTTTGTTTTTTTTTGTTTTATAAGAGTGCTCTTGCACACATAGGTGAACAATTATGTACAGTTAAGTTTGGCTTGCTAGCCACAGCCTTTTGTGATGGTTGATGGTGTTAATTAACTTGTCAACCACATGCAACCTAGATTCCCATGACAAATGTACACAGTCTCTGTTCAGGTTCTGTCTGTAAGGTCTGGCTGTAAATTGGATATATGTGGCATTCAATCTCACTCGGTTTTCAGCCTGAAATTTATGTACTTAGCAGCTCTCAGGTAGTATTCCTGAGTTACTCCCCAACGATTATCTTGGCTTGGTTGGCGAGGCTCCACTAATGTGAATACTACTGATTCACTGATGAGCTTGAAAGAAGAAATTATGTTTTTGAGGTGTTTGATCACCTTGGCTGGATGACGAGTGGGGTGGATGTCATTGCCACCTAAGTATATGATGGTTAGGTGGTGAGGCCACTCTAACGCAGGTGTTAGGTTGGTGTTATTGTAAAAGTTATGAGCTGTTGCTCCTGGTGACCTAAAGATTCTCACCTCGGTGTGAGGTATAGGTCTAAGTGTTGTGGGTAATTGGCTATGACCCACTAAAGCTACTTTATACATGAGGTAAAGGTAGCAATATGTTAGTGTTATCTAGGCTAACTAATGTGTTACAATGTTAGTTGACACAATTAATTAAATAGCTAGTCTAGCTTCTATCACACAAGGATTAGCTATTAATGGTTAATATTTTAATTATAAATTTAATGCCTATCCGGTTCGATAAGGACCATAATGTGGGATATTTGGGCTTGATTCTGATTAATCAATAATTAAAGTAGTAAATTAAATTACGAAGGACCACCCGCTTTTATAGTAAAGAGGGAAACTGAGAATTTAGATCATTGGATAAAATTCTAGAGAAAACCAGTGACTATGGATATAACTAGAAAGCATGATCATAAGAATAATTAATGGGCTGTATTATTAAAGAAACAAACCTCAAACACCTACATTGGGGGGTTATTACTGGAGGTAAGTACGTCCAGGAATCAGTGTGGTTCGTTCACTAATTCAAATAATAATAATCTAATCCTATAAATAATGCTGAATATAATATCATTCACATAAAGAAGAAAATGAATATGAGCATAGTAATGAGTTACAGTAAATCACACATTAATCAAAACATTCTGAATACATCAAATTGCAATGTAATGGATAAAAAGAAATAAGCCTTAGCTTGTAGCCGATTCCTTTAGATAACCATGGAAGTCCTCTTAATCTCCAAGTCTGGTACACGGACGAATGGTACGGTTAACATGGAGAAGACAGCAGGAGGAATTCGTCTCTCGAGCTGCAAGATAAATAACTACCAGTAGCAATTGATTTAACTATTCAATTCATATTCAAGATTATTAATATCTACAGATGGAATTCTAATCACCTGTTATTAGGTGTTATCCCGCTGCGTGACGAACAATCACCCCGCTATTATTAAACCTGTAAATGATGCATCAAATAAAAGGTACTTAGCTGTGGGCACTGTATAAGTATTAAGATTGCCGTAATTTCGCATCCCAGGTTCCGGTGAACCTATCCTGGATTGATGCGTTTCAAGCTGGCTGATCACGTGTCGTCAGGAACCAAGTCTAGGGGTCCCTCATTTAACACCAGCACTAGCTGAAGATATTATCTGCAAGGTCGTTCACGCCTCACAGTGGCGGCTTTCATCTGAGGATGAATAACACCTGTCCGATTTGCTGGGCAATGGCGTCCTTTATGAGTACGGTAAGCACAGTTCTGCCTCCTTTCGGCTCTGCACGTGTCCGCGTACTGAGGATGGATGGCGTCCCTCCAACCCACGCCGAGTCGACGTTCATAACACAAATTATTGTCACGAACATTAATATTTCTCGCATTCGCGCTTGAAACTCTAAAGACTGGACGGGTTTATTATTTAGAGGAACGAAATATTATTATTTAACTATTTAAGAATAGTAAATATGTAAGGGAGAGGAATTAATGTCTCCCCATGGCATTCATTGATGACGTTAACACTATCGCGAGGTAGACGGTATAATTCTAACGCTTTATTCGGCTTTTAGTTAGAGAACAATTCGTCTGCAATCAGTTGTCATACAGAATGCTTTAATTATGGAGAATCGTATTTAATTCTCACACAAATTGAATATAATGTGTTTTACTGTAAAGAAATCTGACGCAATACTGGCGTCCGGTGACGTGAGAATTCTAGCCTAATGCACAGATGAATTATTAGTACAGGAGAATTCTACGAGTTGTTAATTTTACTTAATACAATATTAATATGGTTAGTAATAAGTAATGAGAATACAACAATGCTGTATTCGATGTTGGAAATATCCAACATTCGTTGATGTGGTGTTCGTTGTTGTAGTGTTCGTTGTTGTAGTGTTCGTTGTTGTAGTGTTCGTTGTTGTAGTGTTCATTGTTGTAGTGTTCGTTGTTGTAGTGTTCGTTGTTGTAGTGTTCGTTGTTGTAGTGTTCGTTGTTGTAGTGTTCGTTGTTGTGGTGTTCGTTATTGTACTGTTCGTTGTTGTAGTGTTCGTTCTTGTAGTGTTCATTGTTGTAATGTTCGTTGTTGTAGTGTTTGTTGTTGTAGTGTTCGTTGTTGTAGTGTATGTTGTTGTAGTTTTCGTTGTTGTAGTGTTTGTTGTTGTAGTGTTCGTTGTTGTAGTGTATGTTGCTGTAGTGTTCGTTGTTGTAGTGTTCGTTGTTGTGGTGTTCGTTGTTGTGGTGTTCGTTGTTGTAGTGTTCGTTGTTGAAGTGTTCATTGTTGTTTTGTTCGTTGTTGTAGTGTTCAATGTTGTATTGTTCGTTGTTGTAGTGTTAATTATTGTAGTGTTCGTTGAAGTGGTGTTCGTTGTTGTAATGGTCGTTTTTGTGATTTTCGTTGTTGTAATGTTCGTTGTTGAGGTGTTCGTGTTTGTAAAGTTCGTTGTTGTGGAGTTCGTTGTTGTGGTGTTCGATGTTGTATTGTATGTTGTTGTGGTGTTCGTTGTTGTAAAGTTCGTTGTTGTGGTGTTTGTTGTTATGGTTTTCGTAGTTGTAGTGTTCGTTGTTGTAGTGTTCGTTGCTCTGATTTTCGTTGTTGTAGTGTTCGTTGCTCTGATTTTCGTTGTTGTAGTGTTCATTATTGTGGTGTTCGTTGTTGAGATGTTCGTTGTTGTGATGTTCGTTGTTGTAGTGTTCGTTGTTGAGATGTTCGTTGTTGTGGTGTTCGTTGTTGTAGTGTTCATTGTTGAGATGTTCGTTGTTGTAGTGTTCGTTGTTGTAGTGTTCTTTGTTGTAGTGTTCGTTTTTGAGATGTTCGTTGTTGACATGTTCGTTGTTGTAGTGTTCGTTGTTGAGATGTTCGTTGTTGAGAGGTTCGTTGTTGAGATGTTCGTTGTTGTGGTGGTCGTTGTTGTAATGTTCGCTGTTGTGATGTTCGTTGTTGTATTGTTCGTTGTTGAGATGTTTGTTGTTGAGATGTTCGTTGTTGAGATGTTCGTTGTTGTGGTGTTCGTTGATGTGGTGTTCATTTTTGTAGTGTTCGTTGTTGTAATGTTCGTTGTTGTAGTGTTCGTTGTTGTAGTGTTCATTGTTGTAAAGTTCGTTGTTGTAGTGTTCGTTGTTGTAGTGTTCGTTGTTGTAGTGTTCGTTGTTGTAATGTTCGTTGTTGTGGTGTTCGTTGTTGTACTGTTCGTTGTTGTAGTGTTCGTTCTTGTAGTGTTCATTGTTGTAATGTTCGTTGTTGTAGTGTTTGTTGTTGTAGTGTTCGTTGTTGTAGTGTATGTTGTTGTAGTGTTCGTTGTTGTAGTGTTCATTGTTGTAGAGTTCGTTCTTATAACGTTTGTTGTTGTAGTATTCATTGTTCTAATGTTCGTTGTTGTGGTGTTTGTTGTTGTAGCGTTCGTTGTTGTAGTGTTTGTTGTTGTAGTGTTCGTTGTTTTAATGTTAGTTGTTGTAGTGTTCATTGTTGTAATTTTCGTTGTTGTGGTGTTCGTTGTTGTAGTGTTCGATGTTGTGGTGTTCGTTGTTGTGGTGTTCGTTGTTGTAGTGTTCGTTGTAGTGATGTTCGTTGTTGTGGTGTTCGTTGTTGTAGTGTTCGTTGTTTAAGTGTTCGTTGTTGTTTTGTTCGTTGTTGTAGTGTTCAATGTTGTATTGTTCGTTGTTGTAGTGTTAATTATTGTAGTGTTCGTTGTAGTGGTGTTCGTTGTTGTAATAGTCGTTTTTGTGATTTTCGTTGTTGTAACGTTCGTTGTTGTAGTGTTCGTTGTTGTGGTGTTCGTTGCTGTAGTGTTTGTTGTTGTGGTGATAGTTGTTGAAGTGTTCGTTGTTGTAGTGTTCGTTGTTGAAGTGTTCGTTGTTGAGATGTTCGTTGTTGAGATGTTCGTTGTTGTGGTGTTCGTTGGGTTGATGTTCGTTGTTGTGGTGTTCGTGGTTGTGATGTTCGTTGTTGTGGTGTTCGTTGTTGTAGTGTTCGGTGATGTGGTGTTCGTTGTTGTAGTGTTTGTTGTTGTAGTGTTCGGTATTGTAGTGTTCGTTGTTGTAGTGTTCGTTTTTGTAGTGTTCGTTGTTGTAGTGTTCGTTGTTGTAGTGTTCGTTGTTGAGATGTTCGTTGTTGTGGTGTTCGTTGTTGTAGTGTTCGTTGTTGTAGTGTACGTTGTTGTAGTGTTCGTTGTTTTAGTGCTCATTTTTGTGGTGTTCGTTGTTGAAGTGTTCGTTGTTGTAGTGTTCGTCGTTGTGGTGTTCGTTGTTGTAGTGTTCGTTGTTGAGATGGTCGTTGTTGAGATGTTCGTTGTTGAGATGTTCGTTGTTGTGGTGTTCGGTGATGTGGTGTTCGTTGTTGTAGTGTTTGTTGTTGTAGTGTTCGTTATTGTAGTGTTCGTTGTTGTAGTGTTCGTTTTTGTAGTGTTCGTTGTTGTAGTGTTCGTTGTTGTAGTGTTCGTTGTTGAAATGTTCGTTGTTGTGGTGTTCGTTGTTGCAGTGTTCGTTGTTGAGATGTTCGTTGTTGTAGTGTTCGTTGTTGAGATGTTCGTTGTTGAGATGTTCGTTGTTGAGATGTTCGTTGTTGTGGTGTTCGGTGTTGTAATGGTCGTTTTTATGATGTTCGTTGTTGTAATGTTCGTTGTTGTGGTGTTCGTTGTTGTAGCGTTCGTATTTGTGGTGCTCGTTGTTGTAGTGTTCATTGTTGTACTGTTCGTTGATGAGATGTTCGTTGTTGTGAGTTCGTTGTTGTGGTGTTCGTTGTTGTGGTGTTCGTTGTTGTGAGTTCGTTGTTGTGCTGTTCGTTGTTGTAATGGTCGTTTTTATGATGTTCGTTGTTGTAATGTTCGTTGTTGTGGTGTTCGTGGTTGTAAAGTTCGTTGTTGTGGAGTTCGTTGTTGTGGTGTTCGTTGTTGTCGTGTTCGTTTTTGAGATGTTCGTTGTTCATATGTTCGTTGTTGCAAAGTTCGTTGTAGTGGTGTTTGTTGTTGAGATGTTCGTTGTTGAGATGTTCGTTGTTGAGATGTTCGTTGTTGAGATGTTCGTTGTTGTGGTGTTCGTTGGGTTGATGTTCGTTGTTGTGGTGTTCATGGTTGTGATGTTCGTTGTTGTGGTGTTCGTTGTTGTAGTGTTCGGTGATGAGATGTTCGTTGTTGTGAGTTCGTTGTTGTGGTGTTCGTTGTTGTGGTGTTCGTTGTTGTGAGTTCGTTGTTGTGCTGTTCGTTGTTGTAATGGTCGTTTTTATGATGTTCGTTGTTGTAATGTTCGTTGTTGTGGTGTTCGTGGTTGTAAAGTTCGTTGTTGTGGAGTTCGTTGTTGTGGTGTTCTTTGTTGTAGTGTTCGTTGTTGTGGTGTTCGTTGTTGTAGTGTTCATTGTTGTACTGTTCGTTGATGAGATGTTCGTTGTTGAGACGTTCGTTGTTGAGATGTTCGTTGTTGAGATGTTCGTTGTTGTAGTGTTCGTTGTTGTGAGTTCGTTGTTGTGGTGTTCGTTGTTGTCGTGTTCGTTTTTTAGATGTTCGTTGTTCATATGTTCGTTGTTGCAAAGTTCGTTGTAGTGGTGTTTGTTGTTGAGATGTTCGTTGTTGAGATGTTCGTTGTTGAGATGTTCGTTGTTGAGATGTTCGTTGTTGTGGTGTTCGTTGGGTTGATGTTCGTTGTTGTGGTGTTCATGGTTGTGATGTTCGTTGTTGTGGTGTTCGTTGTTGTAGTGTTCGGTGATGTGGTGTTCGTTGTTGTAGTGTTTGTTGTTGTAGTGTTCGTTATTGTAGTGTTCGTTGTTGTAGTGTTCGTTTTTGTAGTGTTCGTTGTTGTAGTGTTCGTTGTTGTAGTGTTCGTTGTTGAGATGTTCGTTGTTGTGGTGTTCGTTGTTGTAGTGTTCGTTGTTGTAGTGTACGTTGTTGTAGTGTTCGTTGTTTTAGTGCTCATTTTTGTGGTGTTCGTTGTTGAAGTGTTCGTTGTTGTAGTGTTCGTCGTTGTGGTGTTCGTTGTTGTAGTGTTCGTTGTTGAGATGGTCGTTGTTGAGATGTTCGTTGTTGAGATGTTCGTTGTTGTGGTGTTCGGTGATGTGGTGTTCGTTTTTGTAGTGTTTGTTGTTGTAGTGTTCGATGTTGTGGTGTTCGTTGTTGTAGTATTCGTTGTTGAAGTGTTCGTTGTTGTAGTGTTCGTTGTTTTAGTGTTCGTTTTTGTGGTGTTCGTTGTTGAAGTGTTCGTTGTTGTAGTGTTCGTCGTTGTAGTGTTCGTTGTTGTAGTGTTCGTTGTTGTTGTGTTCGTTGTTGTAGTATTCGTTGTTGAGATGTTCATTGTTGTGGTGTTCGTTGTTGTGGTGTTCGTTGTTGTGGTGTTCGTTGTTGTTGTGTTCGTTGTTGTAGTGTTCGTTGTTGTAGTGTTCGTTGTTGAAATGTTTGTTGTGGTGGTGTTCGTTGTTGTGGTGTTCGTTGTTGAAGTGTTCGTTGTTTTGGTGTTTGTTGTTGTAGTGTTCGTTGTTGTTGTGTTCGTTGTTATGGTGTTCGTTGTTATGGTGTTCGTTGTTGTTGTTGTGTTCGTTGTTGTGGTGTTCATTGTTGTAATGTTCGTTCTTGTAGTGTTCATTGTTGTAATGTTCGTTGTTGTAGTGTTTGTTGTTGTAGTGTTCGTTGTTGTAGTGTTCTTTGTTGTAATGTCCGTTGTTGTGGAGTTTATTCTTATAACCTTCGTTGTTGTAATGTTCGTTGTTCTAATGTTCGTTGTTGTGGTGTTCGTTGTTGTAGTGTTTGTTGTTGTAGTGATCGTTATTGTGGTGTTCGTTGTTGTAATGTTAGTTGTTGTAGTGTTCATTGTTGTAAATTTCGTTGTTGTGGTGTTCGTTGCTGTAGTGTTTGTTGTTGTGGTGTTCGTTGTTGTGGTGATCGTTGTTGTAGTGTTCGTTGTTGAAGTGTTCGTTGTTGTTTTCTTCGTTGTTGTTGTGTTCATTGTTGTAATGTTCGTTGTTGTAGTGTTAATTAGTGTAGTGTTCGTTGTTGTGGTGTTCGTTGTTGTAATGGTCGTTTTTATGATGTTCGTTGTTGTAATGTTCGTTGTTGTGGTGTTCGTGGTTGTAAAGTTCGTTGTTGTGGAGTTCGTTGTTGTGATGTTCGTTGTTGTAGTGTTCATTGTTGTACTGTTCGTTGATGAGATGTTCGTTGTTGAGACGTTCGTTGTTGAAATGTTCGTTGTTGAGATGTTCGTTGTTGTGGTGTTCGTTGTTGTGAGTTCGTTGTTGTGGTGTTCGTTGTTGTCGTGTTCGCTTTTGAGATGTTCGTTGTTGTAAAGTTCGTTGTTGTGGTGTTTCTGGTTGAGATGTTCGTTGTTGAGATGTTCGTTGTCGTGATGTTCGTTGTTGAGATGTTCGTTGTTGTGGTGTTCGTTGGGTTGATGTTCGTTGTTGTGGTGTTCGTGGTTGTGATGTTCGTTGTTGTGGTGTTCGTTGTTGTAGTGTTCGTTGTTGAGATGTTCGTTGTTGAGATGTTCGTTGTTGAGATGTTCGTTGTTGTGGTGTTCGGTGATGTGGTGTTCGTTGTTGTAGTGTTCGTCGTTGTAGTGTTCGTTGTTGTAGTGTTCGTTGTTGTTGTGTTCGTTGTTGTAGTGTTCGTTGTTGAGATGTTCATTGTTGTGGTGTTCGTTGTTGTGGTGTTCGTTGTTGTGGTGTTCGTTGTTGTTGTGTTCGTTGTTGTAGTGTTCGTTGTTGTAGTGTTCGTTGTTGAAATGTTTGTTGTTGTGGTGTTCGTTGTTGTGGTGTTCGTTGTTGAAGTGTTCGTTGTTTTGGTGTTTGTTGTTGTAGTGTTCGTTGTTGTAGTGTTCGTTGTTATGGTGTTCGTTGTTATGGTGTTCGTTGTTGTTGTTGTGTTCGTTGTTGTGGTGATCATTGTTGTAATGTTCGTTGTTGTAGTGTTTGTTGTTGTAGTGCTCGTTGTTGTAGTGTATGTTGTTGTAGTGTTCGTTGTTGTAGTGTTCTTTGTTGTAATGTCCGTTGTTGTGGAGTTTATTCTTATAACCTTCGTTGTTGTAGTGTTCGTTGTTCTAATGTTCGTTGTTGTGGTGTTCGTTGTTGTAGCGTTCGTTGTTGTAGTGTTTGTTGTTGTAGTGATCGTTATTGTGGTGTTCGTTGTTGTAATGTTAGTTGTTGTAGTGTTCATTGTTGTAAATTTCGTTGTTGTGGTGTTCGTTGCTGTAGTGTTTGTTGTTGTGGTGTTCGTTGTTGTGGTGATCGTTGTTGTAGTGTTCGTTGTTGAAGTGTTCGTTGTTGTTTTCTTCGTTGTTGTTGTGTTCATTGTTGTAATGTTCGTTGTTGTAGTGTTAATTAGTGTAGTGTTCGTTGTTGTGGTGTTCGTTGTTGTAATGGTCGTTTTTATGATGTTCGTTGTTGTAATGTTCGTTGTTGTGGTGTTCGTGGTTGTAAAGTTCGTTGTTGTGGAGTTCGTTGTTGTGATGTTCGTTGTTGTAGTGTTCATTGTTGTACTGTTCGTTGATGAGATGTTCGTTGATGAGACGTTCGTTGTTGAAATGTTCGTTGTTGAGATGTTCGTTGTTGTGGTGTTCGTTGTTGTGAGTTCGTTGTTGTGGTGTTCGTTGTTGTCGTGTTCGCTTTTGAGATGTTCGTTGTTGTAAAGTTCGTTGTTGTGGTGTTTCTGGTTGAGATGTTCGTTGTTGAGATGTTCGTTGTTGTGATGTTCGTTGTTGAGATGTTCGTTGTTGTGGTGTTCGTTGGGTTGATGTTCGTTGTTGTGGTGTTCGTGGTTGTGATGTTCGTTGTTGTGGTGTTCGTTGTTATAGTGTTCGTTGTTGAGATGTTCGTTGTTGAGATGTTCGTTGTTGAGATGTTCGTTGTTGTGGTGTTCGGTGATGTGGTGTTCGTTGTTGTAGTGTTTGTTGTTGTAGTGTTCGTTATTGTAGTGTTCGTTGTTGTAGTGTTCGTTTTTGTAGTGTTCGTTGTTGTAGTGTTCGTTGATTTAGTGTTCGTTGTTGAGATGTTCGTTGTTGTGGTGTTCGTTGTTGCAGTGTTCGTTGTTGAGATGTTCGTTGGTGTGGTGTTCGTTGTTGTAGTGTTCGTTTTTGTAGTGTTCGTTGTTGAGATGGTCGTTGTTGAGATGTTCGTTTTTGTAGTGTTTGTTGTTGTAGTTTTCGTTATTGTAGTGTTCGTTGTTGTGGTATTCGTTGTTGTAGTGTTCATTGTTGTAGTGTTCGTTGTTGAGATGTTCGTTGTTATGGTGTTAGTTGATGTGGTGTTCGTTGTTGTAGTGTTCGTTGTTGTAGTGTTCGTTGTTGTATTGTTCGTTGTTGTGGTGTTCGTTGTTGAGATGTTCGTTTTTGAAGTGTTCGTTGTTGTAGTGTTCGTTGTTGTAGTGTTCATTGTTGTAGTGTTCGTTGTTTTAGTGTGCGTTGTTGTGGTGTGCGTTGTTGTGGTGTTCGTTTTGAGATGTTCGTTGTTGTAGTGTTCGTTGTTGTGGTGTTCGTTGTCGAGATGCTCGTTGTTGTAGTGTTCGTTGTTGTAGTGTTCGTTGTTGTAGTGTTCGTTGTTGTGGTGTTCGTTGTTGAGATGTTCGTTGTTGTGGTGTTCGTTGTTGTAGTGTTCTTTGTTATGGTGTTTGTTGTTATGGTGTTCGTTGTTGTTGTTTTGTTCGAGGTTGTGGTGTTCGTTGTTGTGATGTTCGTTGCTGTAGTGTTCGTTGTTGCAGTATTCGTTTTTGTGGTGTTCGTTGTTGATGTGTTCGTTGTTGTGATGTTCGTTCTTGAGATGTTCGTTATTGTGGTGTTCGTTGTTGTGGTGTTCGTTGTTGAAGTATTCGTTGTTGAAGTTTTCGTTGTTGTAGTGTTCGTTGTTTTAGTGTTCGTTTTTGTGGTGTTCGTTGTTGAAGTGTTCGTTGTTGTAGTGTTCGTCGTTGTAGTGTTCGTTGTTGTAGTTTTCGTTGTTGTTGTGTTCGTTGTTGTAGTGTTCGTTGTTGAGATGTTCATTGTTGTGGTGTTCGTTGTTGTGGTGGTCGTTATTGTGGTGTTCATTGTTGTAGTGTTCGTTGTTGTAGTGTTCGTTGTTGAAATGTTCGTTGTTGTGGTGTTCGTTGTTGTGGTGTTCGTTGTTGTGGTGTTCGTTGTTGAAGTGTTCGTTGTTTTGGTGTTTGTTGTTGTAGTGTTCGTTGTTGTAGTGTTCGTTGTTATGGTGTTCGTTGTTGTTGTTGTGTTCGTTGTTGTGGTGTTCATTGTTGTAATGTTCGTTGTTGTAGTGTTTGTTGTTGTAGTGTTCGTTGTTGTTGTGTATGTTGTTGTAGTGTTCGTTGTTGTAGTGTTCCTTGTTGTAATGCCCGTTGTTGTGGAGTTTATTCTTATAACCTTCGTTGTTGTAGTGTTCGTTGTTCTAATGTTCGTTGTTGTGGTGTTCGTTGTTGTAGCGTTCGTTGTTGTAGTGTTTGTTGTTGTAGTGATCGTTATTGTGGTGTTCGTTGTTGTAATGTTAGTTGTTGTAGTGGTCCTTGTTGTAAATTTCGTTGTTGTGGTGTTCGTTGCTGTAGTGTTTGTTGTTATGGTGTTCGTTGTTGTGGTGTTCGTTGTTGTAGTGTTCGTTGTTGAAGTGTTCGTTATTGTTTTCTTCATTGTTGTTGTGTTCATTGTTGTAATGTTCGTTGTTGTAGTGTTAATTAGTGTAGTGTTCGTTGTTGTGGTGTTCGTTGTTGTAATGGTCGTTTTTATGATGTTCGTTGTTGTAATGTTCGCTGTTGTGGTGTTCGTGGTTGTAAAGTTCGTTGTTGTGGAGTTCGTTGTTGTGGTGTTCTTTGTTGTAGTGTTCGTTGTTGTGGTGTTCGTTGTTGTAGTGTTCATTGTTGTACTGTTCGTTGATGAGATGTTAGTTGTTGAGACGTTCGTTGTTGAGATGTTCGTTATTGAGATGTTCGTTGTTGTGGTGTTCGTTGTTGTGAGTTCGTTGTTGTGGTGTTCGTTGTTGTCGTGTTCGTTTTTGAGATGTTCGTTGTTGAGATGTTTGTTGTTGTAAAGTTCGTTGTTGTGGTGTTTGTTGTTGAGATGTTCGTTGTTGAGATGTTCGTTGTTGAGATGTTCGTTGTTCTGATGTTCGTTGTTGTGGTGTTCGTTGGGTTGATGTTCGTTGTTTTGGTGTTCGTGGTTGTGATGTTCGTTGTTGTGGTGTTCGTTGTTGTAGTGTTCGTTGTTGAAATGTTCGTTGTTGTGATGTTCGTTGTTGAGATGTTCGTTGTTGTGGTGTTCGGTGATGTGGTGTTCGTTGTTGTAGTGTTTGTTGTTGTAGTGTTCGTTATTGTAGTGTTCGTTGTTGTAGTGTTCATTTTTGTAGTGTTCGTTGTTGTAGTGTTCGTTGTTGTAGTGTTTGTTGTTGAGATGTTCGTTGTTGTGGTGTTCGTTGTTGCAGTGTTCGTTGTTGAGATGTTCGTTGTTGTGGTGTTCGTTGTTGTAGTGTTCGTTGTTGTAGTGTACGTTGTTGTAGTGTTCGTTGTTTTAGTGCTCATTTTTGTGGTGTTCGTTGTTGAAGTGTTCGTTGTTGTTGTGTTCGTCGTTGTGGTGTTCGTTGTTGTAGTGTTCGTTGTTGAGATGGTCGTTGTTGAGATGTTCGTTGTTGAGATGTTCGTTGTTGTGGTGTTCGGTGATGTGGTGTTCGTTGTTGTAGTGTTTGTTGTTGTAGTTTTCGTTATTGTAGTGTTCGTTGTTGTAGTGTTCGTTTTTGTAGTGTTCGTTTGTGTAGTGTTCGTTGTTGTAGTGTTCGTTGTTGAGATGTTCGTTGTTGTGGATTTCGTTGTTGCAGTGTTCGTTGTTGACATGTTCGTTGTTGTAGTGTTCGTTGTTGAGACGTTCGTTGTTGAGATGTTCGTTGTTGAGATGTTCGTTGTTGTGGTGTTCGGTGGTGTGGTGTTCGTTGTTGTAGTGTTTGTTGTTGTAGTGTTCGTTATTGTAGTGTTCGTTGTTGTAGTGTTCGTTTTTGTAGTGTTCGTTGTTGTAGTGTTCGTTGTTGTAGTGTTCGTTGTTGAGATGTTCGTAGTTGTGGTGTTCGTTGTTGCAGTGTTTGTTGTTGAGATGTTCGTTGTTGTGGTGTTCGTTGTTGAAGTGTTCGTTGTTTTGGTGTTTGTTGTTGTAGTGTTCGTTGTTGTAGTGTTCGTTGTTATGGTGTTCGTTGTTATAGTGTTCGTTGTTGTTGTTGTGTTCGTTGTTGTTGTGTTCATTGTTTTAATGTTCGTTGTTGTAGTGTTTGTTGTTGTAGTGTTCGTTGTTGTAGTGTATGTTGTTGTAGTGTTCGTTGTTGTAGTGTTCCTTCTTGTAATGTCCGTTGTTGTGGAGTTTATTCTTATAACCTTCGTTGTTGTAGTGTTCGTTGTTCTAATGTTCGTTGTTGTGGTGTTCGTTGTTGGTGTGTTTATTGTTGTGGTGTTCGTTGTTGTATTGTTCGTTGTTGTAGTGTTCGTTGTTGATGTGTTCGTTGTTGTTTTCTTCGTTGTTGTAGTATTCATTGTTGTAATGTTCGTTGTTGTAGTGTTAATTAGTGTAGTGTTCGTTGTTGTGTTGTTCGTTGTTGTAATGGTCGTTTTTATGATGTTCGTTGTTGTAATGTTCGTTGTTGTGGTGTTCGTGATTGTAAAGTTCATTGCTGTGGAGTTCGTTGTTGTGGTGTTCGTTGTTGTAGTGTTTGTTGTTGTGGTGCTCGTTGTTGTAGTGTTCATTGTTGTACTGTTCGTTGATGATATGTTCGTTGTTGAGCCGTTCATAGTTGTGGTGTTCGTTGTTGTGGTGTTCGTTGTTGTAGTGTTCATTGTTGTAGTGTTCGGTGTTTTAGTGCTCATTTTTGTGGTGTTCGTTGTTGTGGTGTTCGTTTTTGTAGTGTTCGTTGTTGTAGTGTTCGTTTTTGTAGTGTTCGTTGTTGTGGTGTTCGTTGTTGTAGTGTTCGTTGTTGTAGTGTTCGTTGTTGTAGTGTTCGTTGTTTTAGTGCACATTTTTGTGGTGTTCGTTGTTGTGGTGTTCGTCGTTGTAGTGTTCGTTGTTGTAGTGTTCGTTGTTGAGATGTTCGTTGTTGAGATGTTCGTTGTTGAGATGTTCGTTGTTGTGGTGTTCGGTGATGTGGTGTTCGTTGTTGTAGTGTTTGTTGTTGTAGTGTTCGTTATTGTAGTGTTCGTTGTTGTAGTGTTCGTTGTTGAGATGTTCGTTGTTGTGGTGTTCGTTGTTGCAGTGTTCGTTGTTGAGATGTTCGTTGTTGTGGTGTTCGTTGTTGTAGTGTTCGTTGTTCTAGTGTTCGTTTTTTTGTGCTCATTTTTGTGGTGTTCGTTGTTGAAGTGTTCTTGTTGTAGTGTTCGTCGTTGTGGTGTTCGTTGTTGTAGTGTTCGTTGTTGTTGTGTTCGTTGTTGTAGTGTTCGTTGTTGTAGTGTTCGTTGTTGAAGTGTTCGTTGTTGTAGTGTTTGTTGTGGTGGTGTTCGTTGTTGTAGTGTTCGTTGTTGTGGTGTTCGTTGTTGTAGTGTTCGTTGTTGAATTGTTCATTGTTGTAGTGTTCGTTATTATGGTATTCGTTGTTATGGTGTTCGTTGTTGTTGTTGTGTTCGTTGTTGTGGTGTTCGTTGTTGTGATGTTCGTTGTTGTAGTGTTCGTTGTTGTAGTGTTCGTTTTTGTGGTGTTCGTTGTTGTGATGTTCATTGTTGTGGTGTTCGTTGTTGTAGTATTCGTTGTTGTGGTTTTCGTTGTTGTAGTGTTCGGTGTTGTGATGTTCGTGTTTGAGATGTTCGTTGTTGTGGTGTTCGTTGTTGTGGTGTTCGTTGTTGTGGTTTTCGTTGTTGTGGTTTTCGTTGTTGTGGTGTTCGTTGTTGCAGTGTTCGTTGTTGAAGTGTTCGTTGTTGTAGTGTTTGTTGTTGTGGTGTTCGTTGTTTTAGTGTTCGTTGTTGTGGTGTTCGTTGTTGTGGTGTTCGATGTTGTAGTGTTCGTTGTTGCAGTACTCGTTGTTGTAGTGTTCGTTGTTGTAGTACTCGTTGTTGTATTGTTCATTGTTGTAGTGTTCGTTTTTGTGGTGTTCGTTGTTGTAGTGTTCGTTGTTGAAGTGTTCGTTGTTGTAGTGTTTGTTGTTTTGGTGTTCGTTTTTTTAGTGTTCGTTGTTGTGGTGTTCGTTGTTGTGGTGTTTGTTGTTGTAGTGTTCGTTGTTGTAGTACTCGTTGTTATAGTGTTTGTTGTTGAATTGTTCGTTATTGTGATGTTTGTTGTTGTATTGTTCGTTGTTGTAGTGTTCGTTGTTGTGGTGTTCGTTGTTGTGATGTTTGTTGTTGTAATGTTTGTTGTTGTTGTGTTCAATGTTGTTGTGTTCGTTGTTGTGGTGTTCGTTGTTGTGGTGTTCGTTGTTGTAGTGTTCGTTGTTGTGGTGTTCGTTGTTGTAGTGTTCGTTGTTGTTATGTTCGTTGTTGAGATGTTCGTTGCTGTGGTGTTCGTTTTTGTAGTGTTCTTTGTTGTAGTGTTCGTTAGTGTAGTGTTTGTTGGGGTGGTATTCGTTGTTGTAGTGTTCGTTAGTGTAGTGTTTGTTGGGGTGGTGTTCGTTGTTCTAGTGTTCATTGTTGTAGTGTTCGTTATTATGGTGTTCGTTGTTATGGTGTTCGTTGTTGTTGTTGTGTTCGTTGTTGTGGTGTTCGTTGTTGTAGTGTTCATTGTTGTAGTGTTCATTGTTGTAGTGTTCGTTATTATGATGTTCGTTGTTATGATGTTCGTTGTTGTTGTTGTGTTCGTTGTTGTGATGTTCGTTGTTGTAGTGTTCGTTGTTGTAGTGTTCGTTTTTGTGGTGTTCGTTGTTGTGATGTTCATTGTTGTGATGCTCGTTGTTGTAGTGTTCGTTGTTGTGGTGTTCGTTGATGTAGTGTTCGTTGTTGAGATGTTCGTTGTTGAGATGTGTCGTTGTTATGGTGTTCGTTGATGTGGTGTTCGTTGTTGTAGTGTTCGTTGTTGTGATAAGACAATAAAGGTAAAAACATGGGGGGATACATAAGGGATTAACGGAGGGTGAAGTAAATAAGAACATAATAATAGGGGTAACTGCCGAACGCCTATTGGCCTATACGAGGCAGCTCCTAGCTACATACAAAGATTAATCAGGTGTAATTGGCCTGTTATGTTGAACAGTGTCTTCTGTGTTGGCATCGTTATGTTCTGGTCTTTTTCTTACTCTCATGGTGGGTAGAGTAAATAGTTCCTTGATTTAGGTGTTCATGGTAGGTTGTTCTATTCTTATGTGAATTGCTTCAAGAATGTGTAATCTTCTTGCATCTTGGGTTTTGTCTATTATACAGGTATTTTTGTTCAACATTTTTCTTGTTAGGGTGATGTCACGGGCTTGTCTCATGTGATTCCTGGGGGCACCGGATTGAAGATGACATGTCAAACGCCTCGTCAGCTTGGTCGACGTCATACCTATGTACTTAGATTGAAGGGTACATCCTTAATTGGGGCAAGTGTACTTGTATACAACGCTTGACTGCTATATAGGGTTCTCCGTCGACTTCGGGCTGTTTTTGATAAGGAGTTTTTGTTTCTGTTTTGATATACATATATATATATATATATATATATATATATATATATATATATATATATATATATATATATATATATATACATATATATATATATATATATATATATATATATATATATATATATATATATATATATATATATATATATATATATATATTGTGACGATAATCTCTTTCAAGAGAGATTGAGCCTGCTCTTCCCTACATCTATACGTCGTTCAAGTACAAGATACTATATAGAAGATACGTCCACCAGTATCGCCAAACGTTTTGCCCAGGAAGCAAATCGTACCATGCACACCCCGACACACCGGCTACAGCCGCCGTAACCAGCAAACTGCTCATACTCCGCCTGCCTGTTGCTGATTGGCTGGTGTCTCGCCGCACCTGCACTCACGCCACCACCAAGAGTCGACGTCTGGGCAGCAGCACGCCGTACTCCTCGGAATATCTCTGTGCTCCTTGGAGTTGACATCTCTCACTGGTAGACTAAGCCTTGGCTTTCGTGTACCAAGGGAGGTGGCAGCTTGAAGCCAGTATTCCAGCACCTCACTTATTGATTTATATTGCTATCACTATAATTTGCATTCTTGTCTTAGAGTAACTTTTCATTGCCAGTAATTAGTAAGTGACGAGGCCCTGCCCCAGCTTTTGAAACAGCCGAACACCAACGCTTTACCGTCACAATATATATATATATATATATATATATATATATATATATATATATATATATATATATATATATATATATATATATATATATATATATATATATATATATATATATATATATATATATATATATATATATATATATATATATATATATATATATATATATATATATTATATATATATATATATATATATATATATATATATATATATATATATATATATATATATATATATATATATATATATATATATATATATATATATATATATATATATATATATATATATATATATATATAATGTATTATTAAATATGACCAAAAAAGTAAGATTAATAATTCTAGCACGAATTTTCCAAATATTTCTTATGTTTCTTTTCACTGTCGATGGTAATTGAAAAATCAATTCTCCAAAATTCATTTTTATTTCTAGTCTGACGCGACACTT
This sequence comes from Procambarus clarkii, assembly GCF_040958095.1. Classification (NCBI taxonomy): domain Eukaryota; kingdom Metazoa; phylum Arthropoda; class Malacostraca; order Decapoda; family Cambaridae; genus Procambarus; species Procambarus clarkii. Next base: position 9,742,193 of record NC_091182.1, on the reverse strand, counting down.
GAACGCGTTTCGTAATAACTTATTACATTTTTCAAAGACTTTAGTTTACACACACACAACTATAACCTGCAAACACTAAACAAAGTTTAAACAGCTTTCAATTTATACCTGCATTTGGGAGAGGTGATATGTTACAACAGTTTTGGATGAGGTGAAAACAAACTTTCAACACAAGACAGAGCACGAAACAATGGGTATAATTTGGGGTAAGTTAAAGGGAAGAATGGAAGTAAATGCAAAGGGCCTATTGACCCATATTTCTTGATGCTTCTATATTAGTGCGGAGTCTTGAAGTGGGTAGAATATAGTTGTGCATTAATTGGCTGTTCATTGCTAGTGTTGACTTCTTAATGTGTAGTGCCTCGCAGATATCAAGCCACCTGTTATCGCTGTATCTATCGATGATTTCCGTGTTTTTTGTTAAGACTTCTCTGGTGATGGTCTGGTTGTGGGAAGAGATCATAGCTTCCCAAATGGAGCCCTGTTGCTTATGCATCGTTAATCGCCTGGAAAGAGATGTTGTTGTCTTGCCTATATACTGAGTTCTTTGAGGCTTACAGTCCCCAAGTGGCCATTTGAAGGCATAGACGACATTGGTCTCTTTTAGAGCGTTCTGCTTTGTGTCTGGAGAGTTTGTCATGAGTAGGTTGGCCATTTTCTTGGTTTTATAGTAAATCGTCAGTTGTATCTTCTGATTTTAGTCTGTGGGGATAACGTTTCTGTTAAATATATCTTACAGAACCCTTTTCTCCGTTTTATGAGCTGTGGAAAAGAAGTTCCTGTATAGGAACTTATATTCGAAAGTACTTAAGGAAATTCCTGTTTCAATTTTCGTCCGTGGTATATATATATATATATATATATACCACAGACGATAATTGAAACAGGAATTTCCTGTTTCATATATATATATATATATATTCATATATATATATATATATATATATATATATATATATATATATATATATATATATATATATATATATATATATATATATATATATATATATATACTTGTGGCGGAGGGCGGAGGGCAGGTGCGACGGGACACCAGCCAATCAGCGACAGGCAGGTCAAGGACAAGCAGTTTGCTGATTTACGGTGGCGGTAGCTAGCAGGTGTCACTGTGTGCTGGGTACAATTTGCTCTCTGGGCAAAATGTTTGGCGATACTTGCTGGACGTATCTTCTATATTATCTTTTGTTTTTACGTACTTTGTAGGGAAGAGCAGGCTCAATCTCTCTTGAAAGAGATTATCGTCACAATATATATATATATATATATATATATATATATATATATATATATATATATATATATATATATATATATATATATATATATATATATATATATATATATGCGGAAAATCCACAGAGAAATATGAAATGAGGTGAACGTTTCGGCTTGTTAAAGCCTTTGTCAACACCAGACTGACTGCCTGGTGTTGAGTCAGTCTGGTGTTGACAAAGGCTTTAACAAGCTGAAACGTTCACCTCATTTCATATTTCTCTGTGGATTTTCCGCATATATATATATATATATATATATATATATATATATATATATATATATATATATATATATATATATATATATATATATATATTGTGACGATAATCTCTTTGAAGAGAGATTGAGCCTGCTCTTCCCTACAAAGTACGTAAAAACAAAAGATAATATAGAAGATACGTCCAGCAAGTATCGCCAAACGTTTTGCCCAGAGAGCAAATCGTACCCAGCACACAGTGACACCTGCTAGCTACCACCACCGTAAATCAGCAAACTGCTTGTCCTTGTCCTGCCTGTCGCTGATTGGCTGGTGTCCCATCGCACCTGCCCTCCGCCCTCCGCCACAAGTTGATGTCTGGGCTGCAGTGCTTCAGTATTGTCACAATATCTCAGTGCTCCTTGCAGTTGACATCTCTCGCTGGTAGACTAAGCCTTGGCTTTCGTGTACTAAGGGAGGTGGCAGCTCGAAGCCAATATTCCAGCTCCATTCATATTTATTTTGCTATCACTGTAACTCACTTGTCTTAATGTAACTTTTCATTTGCCAGTGATTATTCATATTATTTTGATTGTTGACTTGTCTTTTATATTTTATGTGCTTAACTTTATTCACGTCTTGTTTTTCTAAAGTAATTAAAATTTCATTGTTAATTTACTTGTGTTTTGTGTGTCTTCCCATTACCTTACCACAGACGAAAGCTCCAGCTTTTTTTTTTTCTATAATGTGACGAGGCCCTGCCCTAGCTTTTGAAACAGCCGAACACCAACGCTTTACCGTCACAATATATATATATATATATATATGTCGTACCTAGTAGCCAGAACGCACTTCTTGGCCTACTATGCAAGGCCCGATTTGCCTAATAAGCCAAGTTTTCCTGAATTAATATATTTTCTCTAATTTTTTTCTAATGAAATGATAAAGCTACCCATTTCATTATGTATGAGGTCAATTTTTTTTGTATTGGCGTTAAAATTTACGTAGATATATAACCGAACCTAACCAACCCTACCTTGGAAAGGGTCCTGAAAGATATTGTTAATAGAAACGTTATCCCTACAGACAAAAATCAGAGGATACAACTGACGATTTACTATAAAACCAGAAAAACGGCCAGCCTACTCATGAGAAACTCTCCAGACACAAAACAGAACGCTTTAAAAGAGACTAACGTCGTCTATGCCTTCAAATGCCCACTTGGGGACTGTAAGCTCCAAAAAAAACAGTATATAGGCAAGACAACAACATCTCTTTCTAGGCGTTTAACGATGCATAAGCAACAGGGCTCCATTAAGGAACATATAATCTCTTCCCATAACCAAACCATCGCCAGAGAAATCCTAGTAAACAACACAGAAATCATCGATAGATACAGCGATAGCAGGCGGCTCGACGTTTGCGAGGCACTACACATCAAGAAGTCAACACCAGCAATCAACAGCCAATTATTGCACAACTATATTCTACCCACCTCAAGACTCCGCTCCAATATAGAAGCATCAAGAAATATGGACCAATAGGCTTTCTACAAACACTTCTATTCAATACCCATTGTTTCTGTTCTGTCTTGTGTTGATACTTTTAATACCCTATTAATATCCCCTATTGTTCTGTCTTGTGTTAATGCCACATCACCCTTCCCACCTCACTCAAATGTAGATATAAAATCAGAGAAACGCAAGTTCTAATCAGTTGTGTATTTGTGAAGTCTTTGAAAATGTAATAAGTTTTACGAAACGCGCCCGTGTCGCGTCAGACTAGAAATAAAAATGAATTTTGGAGAAGTGATTTTTGATTTACCTCCAACAGTGAAGCGTAATGTACGAAAGATTGAGAAAATTCGTGTTAGAATTATTAATCTTACTTTTTCGGTCATATTTAATAATATATATATATATATATGTATATAAATATATATAAATATATATAAATATAAATATATATATATATATATATATATATATATATATATATATATATATATATATATATATATATATATAGTACATATATATAGTACATATGCTGTTATTGGTCGCCCGGATGGTATCACAGTGAACCCCTGGAAGAATGGCAAGCCGTTGGTATGGGACTACACGTGCGTATCAACCCTGGCTAACACCTACATTAACCTCAGTGTTGCACAACCAGGTGGCGCTGCTACCCACAGGGAAGCAGCCAAATCCCGTAAGTATAGTGAACTGGATCACCACTACAATTTTGTTCCCATTGCTTCTGAGACACTCGGCGCCTGGGGTAAAAGTGCTACCAGTTTTTTGAAGGAACTGGGTTCTAGGCTCATTGAAACAACAAGGGACCCAAGTTCTGCAAGCTTTCTTTTCCAGCGCCTCAGTGTGGCGATACAGAGGGGAAATGCGCACTGCATCCAGGGTTCCTGCCCGCCATCTGAGGAGCTGGAGGAACTCGACAACCTATGATAACCATCTTTGTAACCCATATGTAACTCCTTTTTTGTAACAAAGTTCAAATAAAGTAAATATATATGTGTACATACAAAGAATGGGGGTGGTAGGAGAAGATAATATTATTGTTCAGTGAGAGACCACAAGGTCTCCTCTGAATACTTTTTATTTTCTTCTCCAAGGCTATGGGTCCCCACATTGGCACCAGAGGTGGTACCCTCACAAACTTAAAAAAAAAACAAAAAAAAACATATATATATATATATATATATATATATATATATATATATATATATATATATATATATATATATATATATATATATATATATATATATATATATATATATATATAATTTTTTTTTTTTTTTTTTTAGAGTACCACCTCTAGCTGGAAGAAGGGGAACCCATAGCCTCGGAGGAAACCACGCATAACGCATTAGAGGGAATGTTTAGATCCCCTCCAATACAGTTTCTGTGTGCTTTTCTCCTACCACCCCCTTCCTTTCTTATTTTTTGTGCTTTATTATGCATTTGATGGTTACAAGATATACATGGGTTGATACAAAAATAATAGTGCAAAAAGGTGCTTAAAGGTTATGGATCTCTTGAAAAACACAACAATGGGAAACATTGATGAATGTCACAGACGGGTTCGATCATTGTTGCAAGTCAAACACTTCTTCGAATTCCTCTGAAGTTGGACTAGTGCCCAAGACGCAACAGGCATTTCCCCTCTGAATCGCAACACTGAGGCGCTGGAACAAGAAACTTTTTGCTCTCTAGTCTTTTGTAGCGCTGATCAGTTTGTCCCCCAATTCCTTCAGGAACTTCAATGCACATTTTCCCCACGAACCGAGGGTCTCCGAGCCGATCGGAACAAAGCTGTAGCAGTGTGCTAGACCTCTGTATTTAATAATTTTCTGCGATTCCCTGAAAGAAGCAGCACCACCGCTTTCACGTGTGCTGTAGTGGAGGTAGGTACTGGCCAGTGTGGCAGCGCACGTGTAGTCCCATACCACTTGCTTACCATCCTTCCAAGGTAGTAAGGTGACCCCATCAGGGCGCTTCTGAGGGTCGTTAGGTCTGGATAAGTGTGGTTCTCTTTGTGCCGGGCAGTGGGCTGTGGCGAGGCTCCTCTTGATGATGTCGTTGACTTCTTCATGTCTTGCAATTTTACCCTGTGATTTACGACATACCAGACCATGACGACCATATTGGTCTGCCATCGCAGTTTCCGCAGATGCACCTATGTTCGGTGAGGATGGGGGCCATCCTCACCGAACATAGGTGCATCTGCGGAACTGCGATGGCAGACCAATATGGTCGTCATGGTCTGGTATGTCGTAAATCACAGGGTAAAATTGCAAGACATGAAGAAGTGAAGGGCAACTCCAATGCGGAGAGCGTCATGACTGAGGCGAGTTCCCAGAGCTGCATTGGGCACAGCAAATAAAAAATCCCCGGCGTGGGGTGCTGTTACCGCTAGGAGGCGGGCTTTGTTTTCAGCATCAGCGTTGTCAATCATTGCTGTGACAGTCTTTTCCATTATGGGGCTATCCCAGTGGGCCTGCTTGTGGTCTTTTGGGACTTGTGGTCGGGGTTGAGGGTGTGCGCTGGCTGCTTCGATGAACGTTTGATCATGAGTTCCCGCTGTCTCTCTCATACGCTCTGGTAGGATCTGCCCTACCAATTCGTTGGCTGCTGTACATGAGGATAAGAATGCTGGAAGTGCTACCTCAGTTGCCTTTCGTATGCCTATCCCTCCAAATCTCACTGGTAGTGTAGCTTGGTCCCACTGACTGTCATCTAAATCTAGGTTGAGCGCCTTCCTGAATATTGACCTGAGGAGCTCATCATATTGATTTAGAAGTGGGTTGCCAAAAGTTGGTGCACACCTTAAGAAGTATGTTAGCCTGGGCAAGGTAAGGCACATTGTGAGAAGGTAGAGGGCATCGTGGGAGTCCAAGTCCCCAATTCTCTTTTCCATCCTCTTTAGGTCTCTAAACTTTTCGTCAAGGACTGCAGCAATGGCATTGTGGCCCAGAGGTGCTCCGAGTAGTGTGCTGTCGGTAGGTTTAACGACTGAGGCTTCTGGTAGAACTGATTTCACTGCTCTAATGATTACTTCACTGGATGCAATAATTTCGCACTTGGAGGGGTTAAGAACGAGACCCATGGACTCCCCCCGTGTCTTCACCAGCTGTAGGTCTTCTAGCAGGGAATCTTGTGTGCCTGCCAGAGTGCCATCATCCAGGAACCAGATGTTGAGCTCGCTGGACAGTCTGGTTGTAATTTCTCGAACCGCTATGCAAAAGAGGAACGGTGCAAGTGGGTCACCCTGTTGAATTCCCTCTGCTGAGGTGACTTCATGTTTGCCAAACAGGAGGGTTGAGTCTTTGCTGTAGCCTGCTGACACAAACGGGAGAATGCTTGGGCAATGTTCCTGGACTGCAATGAGGATTGCTTCCCTTTTGACCGAGTTGAAAGCGTTTTTAAAATCTAATTTTACTACTGCCTGGTCTTCAGTAAGAGAGCTAATGTAGGCTCGTGCAGCATGAGCCGCTGCTTCACAGCCTTGGGGGACTCCAAACCCCAGCTGGTTGGGTTGCAGCATGGTGGCTGCTTCCATTCGGATACTTCTGACAGCAGCCCTTGCAACTAGGCGGCGAAAGGGTATTACCAACGGCAATGGGTCTGATCCCTCCCCTCTTCTTTTTCAGGGCACATAGGGATGCACCAAAGAAGAATGGTTTGATTTCATCAGGGATTAACCCGGCGAGGCAGTTGTTGACAAACGTTGTGATTTCTGTCAGGAGCGCTTCTGCAGCTGGGCCAAGAACAGGGTTCACCATTTCCTTCACATGTTGAGGTCTTACCCCTGTGTAGCCTCCTGAGGAGCCCGGGGGAAATGAAACGATAGCTTTATAAACCTCTGACTCCCGGAGGACGAGAGGTTCCTGGTTAGGGGCGAGCCTGACCTGTGGGGGAGGTTCACCTACGGCCCTGAGGGGGTGTTTTTCTCTCAGTGCTTGGGCTGTGGTTTCATCCTTGGGCAAAATTTTGTCCTCACTTGTGATCAACCTGAGTGCCCCGACTGAATTGCCCTCTTCAATTTTCTTGCTGACTTGGGTACCTAATTTTCTGTTGTCACTGATTGTCGTACTTGGTCTGCCTCGGCGGTGTTTGGTGTGTTTGGGGAGGCGGACTAGGTTGTCAGCCCTAGGAAAATCCCTAATTGCTTTATTGACGGATGAGGCCAGTGTCTTGCCTCCTCTGTCTGGTACACCTAAGCATGCATTGCCAAAAAGTAACAGATTGTGCCAGGCTTTGATGGTATCAGGTGCATCAAGGTTATTTGACCCTCTGTTGACTTTTGCGATGAGGTCCGTGTCCCTGCAGCAAAAGGGCGAGAGGCCTTTGGGATGTGGGTGAGTGTCCTGGTTGACGTTGCTTTAATTGCCTCTAGCAGGTCGTCTGTTGCAATGTAATCTGTTGCGATTTGTACTGGTGCAACAGGCTCCTGAGTGCTGCCTCCTCCCACGGGAGGCCTCCCTGACCCAGGACAGTCACCATGCTGGCGTATGACTCTGGAGACAGAGTTGATGCTGACGTTACTCCCACAAACACTGCATGTGCCTCTCCTTTGATTGGCTTCGGGAGGGGTGAGCTGGCTGGTAGCGGCTTCTTCTGCCATCCCCTTAGGTAAAGTGAATGTCACCTTGCACTGGAGTATTTGTCTCTCCCTCCTGGCTGGGGGGGACGAGGTTGTCGCCTATACTATGCGTCATGTCTGGGGTGGGTGGGCTCGTGGAGGTGGTGGGTGGGGGTTGGGAGGCTGCGCTGGCCCTGTCTGGGAGGGGGGGCCGGGGAGGGGAAGGCGCGACCACCTGATCGTGGGAGGTGGGGGCGGGGGAGCGGAAGACACTGCACCACACGGAGGGGGGTGGGGAGACACTACACAAGTGGAGCGGGCGAGCGGGAGACACTACACTCACTGGGGGGGGGGGGGCACAACACTCAGGGGATGGGGGGAGGGTTGATGTGGCACGTAACACTTGGATAATTTCCTTTTTTCACTAAACACTGGTGAATGTGTCCTGGCTCACTGGGTGTGGTGCTCTCAACACGATACTCACAATGGTCCAGACACCACAGGACTGGACTCAACTTATCTTTTTCAAGCACTTATTGGCACACTGGTGACCCAGTCTCTTGACCCCACCACATGTGTCCTTCCACCCTTTCCTGGTGAGGGAGCCGTAGGGCGTGTGACGTGTGTGGGCGTGGGCTGACGGTGGGCGTGGGGTGGCTGGTATGTACAGGGACGCCTTAATCCGCTTGACCATCACGACCGGACATAAGGAAGTGATAGCCGAAGCTATTTGAACCACTTCCCCGCCGGCACTCGGATGGTAATCTTGGGCATAGCATTTTATCAAATCACCTCATTCTTTGGGGCACACGTGAGGAACACAAATGCAAACAAGCCTGAATGGTCCCCAGGACTATATACAACTGAAAACTCACACCCCAGAAGTGACTCAAACCCATACTGCCAGGAGCAACGCAACTGGTATGTACAGGGACGCCTTAATCCGCTTGACCATCACGACCGGACATAAGGAAGTGATAGCCGAAGCTATTTGAACCACTTCCCCGCCGGCACTCGGATGGTAATCTTGGGCATAGCATTTTATCAAATCACCTCATTCTTTGGGGCACACGTAAGGAACACAAATGCAAACAAGCCTGAATGATCCCCAGGACTATATACAACTGAAAACTCACACCCCAGAAGGTAGCTTCGGCTATCACTTCCTTATGTCCGGTCGTGATGGTCAAGCGGATTAAGGCGTCCCTGTATATACCAGTTGCGTTGCTCCTGGCAGTATGGGTTCGAGTCACTTCTGGGGTGTGAGTTTTCAGTTATATATATATATATAACGACACAGTGGGGGGATCCCCAAGATAAGGTGCTAAGAACTAAGAACAAAGTCATTTGTTCCAAGTCTAAGAACAAAGTGTAAGAGGTAAGTATTAAGATGTTATGTTTGAACCTTTAAAAGAAGTAGTCCAATACCCTCCAACTTGTTCAGTAATGTTTGGAGAAGTTTCGATGAGATCAGCCTTGTCATGTCTGGTTTGCAGTGGTGTTAGTCCTGTGACACGTTTCTAGTATGAGAATGATTGAAAAAGATGAAGCCACCTAAAAGGTGGTACAGGCATGAATAGCCCGAAATGGTATGAGAGTTGATTTAATTCAGGGAGGGGATCTTTCTCCAAACCAGCTGTATGTGTCCCTTTGTATATAAGATCTCAAATGTTCGTTTGTCAATTTCTAACTTACTACTTATAAACTAAGTATTATTAGTTTTACTAATATTTTTTACTAAATATTTACTAAGTATTACTTACTAACTTTACTTTTTTCCCCCCGCAGCTTCAACTTTAAGTGGCTAATCAAAAGGTACAGTAATTAATAATATCTCTGTTTCTCGTAGTCTAACAAACATAATTTGTTCTTTGCTTCAAAATAATTACAGATGTTTATAAAAGCCTCTTAAGAAGCAAAGTTGATCATTTCGACCGAGTAAAGGTGAATTCCAAGGAGTAGTTTGGTAATGAGTTTCATTTATAAAAATAACCTCCAAAATTATAGATGTTACAGAGTGTAGATTTAAATAAATTATTAACTATAAGGATACAGGTGTATAATTTAGTTGCTAGGTAATACAATATATTTTAAAGTGTATTTTTCATACGGGCGAGTGTATGAAAGGTGTATATGTATACACAAACTGAAAAAATTAGAGCCGAGACTGATGTCCTCAATTACTCATGATTAACATCATAATTAAGCTCTCGTTATTTAAGGACACTCGTTCGCTGACACGACAAAATAACACAAACTACATATCATGTCTCAGTTGTTAACTGTAATCATTCAACATGTTATCGAATGGCGAAGAGTGGATGTTATTCATTTACGCATCACATACATTCACTGCCATGTAATACATAGGATAAACTCGACACATTAAACAGAATGATATCACAAATCCCCACAGCTAAAGGCGATATTTGTTCCATTAGATAGCCAACGCAGGCGTGACCAACGAATGAGTAGCGGCCTGCCCACTTGTCCATTGCGGGATTTGCAAGATTTGCAACACATATATATTCACTTATAGTGAATACTATAGTACTACTTAGTTATCAGATCGTCTCATGTCAAACCCACGTTATGAAGTCTGTTATTAAAATGCTGATTTCGACCTAATGCTTTGAAGGGGGGGTCTTTAAGGAAGCGAATTGTAGGTAGTGTTGTTGATTAAGTGTAGCGATGCTTGGGTGCGTTGATCTGGTGTTGTTTAGATGAAATGTTGTTCAGGTGGATATGGTAACGATACGGTGAGAGAGAGAGAGAGAGAGAGAGAGAGAGAGAGAGAGAGAGAGAGAGAGAGAGAGAGAGAGAGAGAGAGAGAGAGAGAGAGAGAGAGAGAGAGAGAGAGAGAGAGAGAGAGAGAGAGAGAGAGAGAGAAGAGAGAGAGAGAGAGAGAGAGAGAGAGAGAGGAGAGAGAGAGAGAGAGAGAGAGAGAGAGAGAGAGAGAGAGAGAGAGAGAGAGAGAGAGAGAGAGAGAGAGAGAGAGAGAGAGAGAGAGAGAGAGAGAGAGAGAGAGAGAGAGAGAGAGAGAGAGAGAGAGAGAGAGAGAGAGGAGAGAGAGAGAGAGTAACGAGGGAATTTTTTTTTTTATACATTCTGAGGAATTCCTCGTTAGTTGGAGCTACTTTTTTTTTCTTCCTTGCTCCTGTCTTGGGGTTTATTTGTTGAGGTGAAGTGATGGCTTCTTTTGTTTATGTTCCCCTGGGTCTCGGTCTCTCTCTCTCTCTCTCTCTCTGTTGTGGTGTTCTTTGTTGTAGTGTTCGTTGTTGTGGTGCTCGTTGTTGTAGTGTTCATTGTTGTACTGTTCGTTGATGAGATGTTCGTTGTTGAGACGTTCGTTGTTGAGATGTTCGTTGTTGAGATGTTCGTTGTTGTAGTGTTCGTTGTTGTGAGTTCGTTGTTGTGGTGTTCGTTGTTGTCGTGTTCGTTTTTGAGATGTTCGTTGTTCATATGTTCGTTGTTGCAAAGTTCGTTGTAGTGGTGTTTGTTGTTGAGATGTTCGTTGTTGAGATGTTCGTTGTTGAGATGTTCGTTGTTGAGATGTTCGTTGTTGTGGTGTTCGTTGGGTTGATGTTCGTTGTTGTGGTGTTCATGGTTGTGATGTTCGTTGTTGTGGTGTTCGTTGTTGTAGTGTTCGGTGATGAGATGTTCGTTGTTGTGAGTTCGTTGTTGTGGTGTTCGTTGTTGTGGTGTTCGTTGTTGTGAGTTCGTTGTTGTGCTGTTCGTTGTTGTAATGGTCGTTTTTATGATGTTCGTTGTTGTAATGTTCGTTGTTGTGGTGTTCGTGGTTGTAAAGTTCGTTGTTGTGGAGTTCGTTGTTGTGGTGTTCTTTGTTGTAGTGTTCGTTGTTGTGGTGTTCGTTGTTGTAGTGTTCATTGTTGTACTGTTCGTTGATGAGATGTTCGTTGTTGAGACGTTCGTTGTTGAGATGTTCGTTGTTGAGATGTTCGTTGTTGTAGTGTTCGTTGTTGTGAGTTCGTTGTTGTGGTGTTCGTTGTTGTCGTGTTCGTTTTTTAGATGTTCGTTGTTCATATGTTCGTTGTTGCAAAGTTCGTTGTAGTGGTGTTTGTTGTTGAGATGTTCGTTGTTGAGATGTTCGTTGTTGAGATGTTCGTTGTTGAGATGTTCGTTGTTGTGGTGTTCGTTGGGTTGATGTTCGTTGTTGTGGTGTTCATGGTTGTGATGTTCGTTGTTGTGGTGTTCGTTGTTGTAGTGTTCGGTGATGTGGTGTTCGTTGTTGTAGTGTTTGTTGTTGTAGTGTTCGTTATTGTAGTGTTCGTTGTTGTAGTGTTCGTTTTTGTAGTGTTCGTTGTTGTAGTGTTCGTTGTTGTAGTGTTCGTTGTTGAGATGTTCGTTGTTGTGGTGTTCGTTGTTGTAGTGTTCGTTGTTGTAGTGTACGTTGTTGTAGTGTTCGTTGTTTTAGTGCTCATTTTTGTGGTGTTCGTTGTTGAAGTGTTCGTTGTTGTAGTGTTCGTCGTTGTGGTGTTCGTTGTTGTAGTGTTCGTTGTTGAGATGGTCGTTGTTGAGATGTTCGTTGTTGAGATGTTCGTTGTTGTGGTGTTCGGTGATGTGGTGTTCGTTTTTGTAGTGTTTGTTGTTGTAGTGTTCGATGTTGTGGTGTTCGTTGTTGTAGTAATCGTTGTTGAAGTGTTCGTTGTTGTAGTGTTCGTTGTTTTAGTGTTCGTTTTTGTGGTGTTCGTTGTTGAAGTGTTCGTTGTTGTAGTGTTCGTCGTTGTAGTGTTCGTTGTTGTAGTGTTCGTTGTTGTTGTGTTTGTTGTTGTAGTATTCGTTGTTGAGATGTTCATTGTTGTGGTGTTCGTTGTTGTGGTGTTCGTTGTTGTGGTGTTCGTTGTTGTTGTGTTCGTTGTTGTAGTGTTCGTTGTTGTAGTGTTCGTTGTTGAAATGTTTGTTGTTGTGGTGTTCGTTGTTGTGGTGTTCGTTGTTGAAGTGTTCGTTGTTTTGGTGTTTGTTGTTGTAGTGTTCGTTGTTGTAGTGTTCGTTGTTATGGTGTTCGTTGTTATGGTGTTCGTTGTTGTTGTTGTGTTCGTTGTTGTGGTGTTCATTGTTGTAATGTTCGTTCTTGTAGTGTTCATTGTTGTAATGTTCGTTGTTGTAGTGTTTGTTGTTGTAGTGTTCGTTGTTGTAGTGTTCTTTGTTGTAATGTCCGTTGTTGTGGAGTTTATTCTTATAACCTTCGTTGTTGTAATGTTCGTTGTTCTAATGTTCGTTGTTGTGGTGTTCGTTGTTGTAGTGTTTGTTGTTGTAGTGATCGTTATTGTGGTGTTCGTTGTTGTAATGTTAGTTGTTGTAGTGTTCATTGTTGTAAATTTCGTTGTTGTGGTGTTCGTTGCTGTAGTGTTTGTTGTTGTGGTGTTCGTTGTTGTGGTGATCGTTGTTGTAGTGTTCGTTGTTGAAGTGTTCGTTGTTGTTTTCTTCGTTGTTGTTGTGTTCATTGTTGTAATGTTCGTTGTTGTAGTGTTAATTAGTGTAGTGTTCGTTGTTGTGGTGTTCGTTGTTGTAATGGTCGTTTTTATGATGTTCGTTGTTGTAATGTTCGTTGTTGTGGTGTTCGTGGTTGTAAAGTTCGTTGTTGTGGAGTTCGTTGTTGTGATGTTCGTTGTTGTAGTGTTCATTGTTGTACTGTTCGTTGATGAGATGTTCGTTGTTGAGACGTTCGTTGTTGAAATGTTCGTTGTTGAGATGTTCGTTGTTGTAGTGTTCGTTGTTGTGAGTTCGTTGTTGTGGTGTTCGTTGTTGTCGTGTTCGCTTTTGAGATGTTCGTTGTTGTAAAGTTCGTTGTTGTGGTGTTTCTGGTTGAGATGTTCGTTGTTGAGATGTTCGTTGTTGTGATGTTCGTTGTTGAGATGTTCGTTGTTGTGGTGTTCGTTGGGTTGATGTTCGTTGTTGTGGTGTTCGTGGTTGTGATGTTCGTTGTTGTGGTGTTCGTTGTTGTAGTGTTCGTTGTTGAGATGTTCGTTGTTGAGATGTTCGTTGTTGAGATGTTCGTTGTTGTGGTGTTCGGTGATGTGGTGTTCGTTGTTGTAGTGTTCGTCGTTGTAGTGTTCGTTGTTGTAGTGTTCGTTGTTGTTGTGTTCGTTGTTGTAGTATTCGTTGTTGAGATGTTCATTGTTGTGGTGTTCGTTGTTGTGATGTTCGTTGTTGTGGTGTTCGTTGTTGTTGTGTTCGTTGTTGTAGTGTTCGTTGTTGTAGTGTTCGTTGTTGAAATGTTTGTTGTTGTGGTGTTCGTTGTTGTGGTGTTCGTTGTTGAAGTGTTCGTTGTTTTGGTGTTTGTTGTTGTAGTGTTCGTTGTTGTAGTGTTCGTTGTTATGGTGTTCGTTGTTATGGTGTTCGTTGTTGTTGTTGTGTTCGTTGTTGTGGTGATCATTGTTGTAATGTTCGTTGTTGTAGTGTTTGTTGTTGTAGTGCTCGTTGTTGTAGTGTATGTTGTTGTAGTGTTCGTTGTTGTAGTGTTCTTTGTTGTAATGTCCGTTGTTGTGGAGTTTATTCTTATAACCTTCGTTGTTGTAGTGTTCGTTGTTCTAATGTTCGTTGTTGTGGTGTTCGTTGTTGTAGCGTTCGTTGTTGTAGTGTTTGTTGTTGTAGTGATCGTTATTGTGGTGTTCGTTGTTGTAATGTTAGTTGTTGTAGTGTTCATTGTTGTAAATTTCGTTGTTGTGGTGTTCGTTGCTGTAGTGTTTGTTGTTGTGGTGTTCGTTGTTGTGGTGATCGTTGTTGTAGTGTTCGTTGTTGAAGTGTTCGTTGTTGTTTTCTTCGTTGTTGTTGTGTTCATTGTTGTAATGTTCGTTGTTGTAGTGTTAATTAGTGTAGTGTTCGTTGTTGTGGTGTTCGTTGTTGTAATGGTCGTTTTTATGATGTTCGTTGTTGTAATGTTCGTTGTTGTGGTGTTCGTGGTTGTAAAGTTCGTTGTTGTGGAGTTCGTTGTTGTGATGTTCGTTGTTGTAGTGTTCATTGTTGTACTGTTCGTTGATGAGATGTTCGTTGATGAGACGTTCGTTGTTGAAATGTTCGTTGTTGAGATGTTCGTTGTTGTGGTGTTCGTTGTTGTGAGTTCGTTGTTGTGGTGTTCGTTGTTGTCGTGTTCGCTTTTGAGATGTTCGTTGTTGTAAAGTTCGTTGTTGTGGTGTTTCTGGTTGAGATGTTCGTTGTTGAGATGTTCGTTGTTGTGATGTTCGTTGTTGAGATGTTCGTTGTTGTGGTGTTCGTTGGGTTGATGTTCGTTGTTGTGGTGTTCGTGGTTGTGATGTTCGTTGTTGTGGTGTTCGTTGTTGTAGTGTTCGTTGTTGAGATGTTCGTTGTTGAGATGTTCGTTGTTGAGATGTTCGTTGTTGTGGTGTTCGGTGATGTGGTGTTCGTTGTTGTAGTGTTTGTTGTTGTAGTGTTCGTTATTGTAGTGTTCGTTGTTGTAGTGTTCGTTTTTGTAGTGTTCGTTGTTGTAGTGTTCGTTGATTTAGTGTTCGTTGTTGAGATGTTCGTTGTTGTGGTGTTCGTTGTTGCAGTGTTCGTTGTTGAGATGTTCGTTGGTGTGGTGTTCGTTGTTGTAGTGTTCGTTTTTGTAGTGTTCGTTGTTGAGATGGTCGTTGTTGAGATGTTCGTTTTTGTAGTGTTTGTTGTTGTAGTTTTCGTTATTGTAGTGTTCGTTGTTGTGGTGTTCGTTGTTGTAGTGTTCATTGTTGTAGTGTTCGTTGTTGAGATGTTCGTTGTTATGGTGTTAGTTGATGTGGTGTTCGTTGTTGTAGTGTTCGTTGTTGTAGTGTTCGTTGTTGTATTGTTCGTTGTTGTGGTGTTCGTTGTTGAGATGTTCGTTTTTGAAGTGTTCGTTGTTGTAGTGTTCGTTGTTGTAGTGTTCATTGTTGTAGTGTTCGTTGTTTTAGTGTGCGTTGTTGTGGTGTGCGTTGTTGTGGTGTTCGTTTTGAGATGTTCGTTGTTGTAGTGTTCGTTGTTGTGGTGTTCGTTGTCGAGATGCTCGTTGTTGTAGTGTTCGTTGTTGTAGTGTTCGTTGTTGTAGTGTTCGTTGTTGTGGTGTTCGTTGTTGAGATGTTCGTTGTTGTGGTGTTCGTTGTTGTAGTGTTCTTTGTTATGGTGTTTGTTGTTATGGTGTTCGTTGTTGTTGTTTTGTTCGAGGTTGTGGTGTTCGTTGTTGTGATGTTCGTTGCTGTAGTGTTCGCTGTTGCAGTATTCGTTTTTGTGGTGTTCGTTGTTGATGTGTTCGTTGTTGTGATGTTCGTTCTTGAGATGTTCGTTATTGTGGTGTTCGTTGTTGTGGTGTTCGTTGTTGAAGTATTCGTTGTTGAAGTTTTCGTTGTTGTAGTGTTCGTTGTTTTAGTGTTCGTTTTTGTGGTGTTCGTTGTTGAAGTGTTCGTTGTTGTAGTGTTCGTCGTTGTAGTGTTCGTTGTTGTAGTTTTCGTTGTTGTTGTGTTCGTTGTTGTAGTGTTCGTTGTTGAGATGTTCATTGTTGTGGTGTTCGTTGTTGTGGTGGTCGTTATTGTGGTGTTCATTGTTGTAGTGTTCGTTGTTGTAGTGTTCGTTGTTGAAATGTTCGTTGTTGTGGTGTTCGTTGTTGTGGTGTTCGTTGTTGTGGTGTTCGTTGTTGAAGTGTTCGTTGTTTTGGTGTTTGTTGTTGTAGTGTTCGTTGTTGTAGTGTTCGTTGTTATGGTTTTCGTTGTTGTTGTTGTGTTCGTTGTTGTGGTGTTCATTGTTGTAATGTTCGTTGTTGTAGTGTTTGTTGTTGTAGTGTTCGTTGTTGTTGTGTATGTTGTTGTAGTGTTCGTTGTTGTAGTGTTCCTTGTTGTAATGCCCGTTGTTGTGGAGTTTATTCTTATAACCTTCGTTGTTGTAGTGTTCGTTGTTCTAATGTTCGTTGTTGTGGTGTTCGTTGTTGTAGCGTTCGTTGTTGTAGTGTTTGTTGTTGTAGTGATCGTTATTGTGGTGTTCGTTGTTGTAATGTTAGTTGTTGTAGTGGTCCTTGTTGTAAATTTCGTTGTTGTGGTGTTCGTTGCTGTAGTGTTTGTTGTTATGGTGTTCGTTGTTGTGGTGTTCGTTGTTGTAGTGTTCGTTGTTGAAGTGTTCGTTATTGTTTTCTTCATTGTTGTTGTGTTCATTGTTGTAATGTTCGTTGTTGTAGTGTTAATTAGTGTAGTGTTCGTTGTTGTGGTGTTCGTTGTTGTAATGGTCGTTTTTATGATGTTCGTTGTTGTAATGTTCGTTGTTGTGGTGTTCGTGGTTGTAAAGTTCGTTGTTGTGGAGTTCGTTGTTGTGATGTTCGTTGTTGTAGTGTTCATTGTTGTACTGTTCGTTGATGAGATGTTCGTTGATGAGACGTTCGTTGTTGAAATGTTCGTTGTTGAGATGTTCGTTGTTGTGGTGTTCGTTGTTGTGAGTTCGTTGTTGTGGTGTTCGTTGTTGTCGTGTTCGCTTTTGAGATGTTCGTTGTTGTAAAGTTCGTTGTTGTGGTGTTTCTGGTTGAGATGTTCGTTGTTGAGATGTTCGTTGTTGTGATGTTCGTTGTTGAGATGTTCGTTGTTGTGGTGTTCGTTGGGTTGATGTTCGTTGTTGTGGTGTTCGTGGTTGTGATGTTCGTTGTTGTGGTGTTCGTTGTTGTAGTGTTCGTTGTTGAGATGTTCGTTGTTGAGATGTTCGTTGTTGAGATGTTCGTTGTTGTGGTGTTCGGTGATGTGGTGTTCGTTGTTGTAGTGTTTGTTGTTGTAGTGTTCGTTATTGTAGTGTTCGTTGTTGTAGTGTTCGTTTTTGTAGTGTTCGTTGTTGTAGTGTTCGTTGATTTAGTGTTCGTTGTTGAGATGTTCGTTGTTGTGGTGTTCGTTGTTGCAGTGTTCGTTGTTGAGATGTTCGTTGGTGTGGTGTTCGTTGTTGTAGTGTTCGTTTTTGTAGTGTTCGTTGTTGAGATGGTCGTTGTTGAGATGTTCGTTTTTGTAGTGTTTGTTGTTGTAGTTTTCGTTATTGTAGTGTTCGTTGTTGTGGTGTTCGTTGTTGTAGTGTTCATTGTTGTAGTGTTCGTTGTTGAGATGTTCGTTGTTATGGTGTTAGTTGATGTGGTGTTCGTTGTTGTAGTGTTCGTTGTTGTAGTGTTCGTTGTTGTATTGTTCGTTGTTGTGGTGTTCGTTGTTGAGATGTTCGTTTTTGAAGTGTTCGTTGTTGTAGTGTTCGTTGTTGTAGTGTTCATTGTTGTAGTGTTCGTTGTTTTAGTGTGCGTTGTTGTGGTGTGCGTTGTTGTGGTGTTCGTTTTGAGATGTTCGTTGTTGTAGTGTTCGTTGTTGTGGTGTTCGTTGTCGAGATGCTCGTTGTTGTAGTGTTCGTTGTTGTAGTGTTCGTTGTTGTAGTGTTCGTTGTTGTGGTGTTCGTTGTTGAGATGTTCGTTGTTGTGGTGTTCGTTGTTGTAGTGTTCTTTGTTATGGTGTTTGTTGTTATGGTGTTCGTTGTTGTTGTTTTGTTCGAGGTTGTGGTGTTCGTTGTTGTGATGTTCGTTGCTGTAGTGTTCGTTGTTGCAGTATTCGTTTTTGTGGTGTTCGTTGTTGATGTGTTCGTTGTTGTGATGTTCGTTCTTGAGATGTTCGTTATTGTGGTGTTCGTTGTTGTGGTGTTCGTTGTTGAAGTATTCGTTGTTGAAGTTTTCGTTGTTGTAGTGTTCGTTGTTTTAGTGTTCGTTTTTGTGGTGTTCGTTGTTGAAGTGTTCGTTGTTGTAGTGTTCGTCGTTGTAGTGTTCGTTGTTGTAGTTTTCGTTGTTGTTGTGTTCGTTGTTGTAGTGTTCGTTGTTGAGATGTTCATTGTTGTGGTGTTCGTTGTTGTGGTGGTCGTTATTGTGGTGTTCCTTGTTGTAGTGTTCGTTGTTGTAGTGTTCGTTGTTGAAATGTTCGTTGTTGTGGTGTTCGTTGTTGTGGTGT
The DNA here is from genome assembly GCF_040958095.1 of Procambarus clarkii. NCBI lineage: Eukaryota > Metazoa > Arthropoda > Malacostraca > Decapoda > Cambaridae > Procambarus > Procambarus clarkii. Next base: position 9,723,671 of record NC_091182.1, on the reverse strand, counting down.
TCGTTGTTGTGGTGTTCGTTGTTGAAGTGTTCGTTGTTTTGGTGTTTGTTGTTGTAGTGTTCGTTGTTGTAGTGTTCGTTGTTATGGTTTTCGTTGTTGTTGTTGTGTTCGTTGTTGTGGTGTTCATTGTTGTAATGTTCGTTGTTGTAGTGTTTGTTGTTGTAGTGTTCGTTGTTGTTGTGTATGTTGTTGTAGTGTTCGTTGTTGTAGTGTTCCTTGTTGTAATGCCCGTTGTTGTGGAGTTTATTCTTATAACCTTCGTTGTTGTAGTGTTCGTTGTTCTAATGTTCGTTGTTGTGGTGTTCGTTGTTGTAGCGTTCGTTGTTGTAGTGTTTGTTGTTGTAGTGATCGTTATTGTGGTGTTCGTTGTTGTAATGTTAGTTGTTGTAGTGGTCCTTGTTGTAAATTTCGTTGTTGTGGTGTTCGTTGCTGTAGTGTTTGTTGTTATGGTGTTCGTTGTTGTGGTGTTCGTTGTTGTAGTGTTCGTTGTTGAAGTGTTCGTTATTGTTTTCTTCATTGTTGTTGTGTTCATTGTTGTAATGTTCGTTGTTGTAGTGTTAATTAGTGTAGTGTTCGTTGTTGTGGTGTTCGTTGTTGTAATGGTCGTTTTTATGATGTTCGTTGTTGTAATGTTCGCTGTTGTGGTGTTCGTGGTTGTAAAGTTCGTTGTTGTGGAGTTCGTTGTTGTGGTGTTCTTTGTTGTAGTGTTCGTTGTTGTGGTGTTCGTTGTTGTAGTGTTCATTGTTGTACTGTTCGTTGATGAGATGTTAGTTGTTGAGACGTTCGTTGTTGAGATGTTCGTTATTGAGATGTTCGTTGTTGTGGTGTTCGTTGTTGTGAGTTCGTTGTTGTGGTGTTCGTTGTTGTCGTGTTCGTTTTTGAGATGTTCGTTGTTGAGATGTTTGTTGTTGTAAAGTTCGTTGTTGTGGTGTTTGTTGTTGAGATGTTCGTTGTTGAGATGTTCGTTGTTGAGATGTTCGTTGTTCTGATGTTCGTTGTTGTGGTGTTCGTTGGGTTGATGTTCGTTGTTTTGGTGTTCGTGGTTGTGATGTTCGTTGTTGTGGTGTTCGTTGTTGTAGTGTTCGTTGTTGAAATGTTCGTTGTTGTGATGTTCGTTGTTGAGATGTTCGTTGTTGTGGTGTTCGGTGATGTGGTGTTCGTTGTTGTAGTGTTTGTTGTTGTAGTGTTCGTTATTGTAGTGTTCGTTGTTGTAGTGTTCATTTTTGTAGTGTTCGTTGTTGTAGTGTTCGTTGTTGTAGTGTTTGTTGTTGAGATGTTCGTTGTTGTGGTGTTCGTTGTTGCAGTGTTCGTTGTTGAGATGTTCGTTGTTGTGGTGTTCGTTGTTGTAGTGTTCGTTGTTGTAGTGTACGTTGTTGTAGTGTTCGTTGTTTTAGTGCTCATTTTTGTGGTGTTCGTTGTTGAAGTGTTCGTTGTTGTTGTGTTCGTCGTTGTGGTGTTCGTTGTTGTAGTGTTCGTTGTTGAGATGGTCGTTGTTGAGATGTTCGTTGTTGAGATGTTCGTTGTTGTGGTGTTCGGTGATGTGGTGTTCGTTGTTGTAGTGTTTGTTGTTGTAGTTTTCGTTATTGTAGTGTTCGTTGTTGTAGTGTTCGTTTTTGTAGTGTTCGTTTGTGTAGTGTTCGTTGTTGTAGTGTTCGTTGTTGAGATGTTCGTTGTTGTGGATTTCGTTGTTGCAGTGTTCGTTGTTGACATGTTCGTTGTTGTAGTGTTCGTTGTTGAGACGTTCGTTGTTGAGATGTTCGTTGTTGAGATGTTCGTTGTTGTGGTGTTCGGTGGTGTGGTGTTCGTTGTTGTAGTGTTTGTTGTTGTAGTGTTCGTTGTTGTAGTGTTCGTTGTTGAGATGTTCGTTGTTGTGGTGTTCGTTGTTGCAGTGTTTGTTGTTGAGATGTTCGTTGTTGTGGTGTTCGTTGTTGAAGTGTTCGTTGTTTTGGTGTTTGTTGTTGTAGTGTTCGTTGTTGTAGTGTTCGTTGTTATGGTGTTCGTTGTTATAGTGTTCGTTGTTGTTGTTGTGTTCGTTGTTGTTGTGTTCATTGTTTTAATGTTCGTTGTTGTAGTGTTTGTTGTTGTAGTGTTCGTTGTTGTAGTGTATGTTGTTGTAGTGTTCGTTGTTGTAGTGTTCCTTCTTGTAATGTCCGTTGTTGTGTAGTTTATTCTTATAACCTTCGTTGTTGTAGTGTTCGTTGTTCTAATGTTCGTTGTTGTGGTGTTCGTTGTTGGTGTGTTTATTGTTGTGGTGTTCGTTGTTGTATTGTTCGTTGTTGTAGTGTTCGTTGTTGATGTGTTCGTTGTTGTTTTCTTCGTTGTTGTAGTATTCATTGTTGTAATGTTCGTTGTTGTAGTGTTAATTAGTGTAGTGTTCGTTGTTGTGTTGTTCGTTGTTGTAATGGTCGTTTTTATGATGTTCGTTGTTGTAATGTTCGTTGTTGTGGTGTTCGTGATTGTAAAGTTCATTGCTGTGGAGTTCGTTGTTGTGGTGTTCGTTGTTGTAGTGTTTGTTGTTGTGGTGCTCGTTGTTGTAGTGTTCATTGTTGTACTGTTCGTTGATGACATGTTCGTTGTTGAGCCGTTCATAGTTGTGGTGTTCGTTGTTGTGGTATTCGTTGTTGTAGTGTTCATTGTTGTAGTGTTCGGTGTTTTAGTGCTCATTTTTGTGGTGTTCGTTGTTGTGGTGTTCGTTTTTGTAGTGTTCGTTGTTGTAGTGTTCGTTTTTGTAGTGTTCGTTGTTGTGGTGTTCGTTGTTGCAGTGTTCGTTGTTGAGATGTTCGTTGTTGTGGTGTTCGTTGTTGTAGTGTTCGTTGTTGTAGTGTTCGTTGTTGTAGTGTTCGTTGTTTTAGTGCACATTTTTGTGGTGTTCGTTGTTGTGGTGTTCGTCGTTGTAGTGTTCGTTGTTGTAGTGTTCGTTGTTGAGATGTTCGTTGTTGAGATGTTCGTTGTTGAGATGTTCGTTGTTGTGGTGTTCGGTGATGTGGTGTTCGTTGTTGTAGTGTTTGTTGTTGTAGTGTTCGTTATTGTAGTGTTCGTTGTTGTAGTGTTCGTTGTTGAGATGTTCGTTGTTGTGGTGTTCGTTGTTGCAGTGTTCGTTGTTGAGATGTTCGTTGTTGTGGTGTTCGTTGTTGTAGTGTTCGTTGTTCTAGTGTTCGTTTTTTTTGTGCTCATTTTTGTGGTGTTCGTTGTTGAAGTGTTCTTGTTGTAGTGTTCGTCGTTGTGGTGTTCGTTGTTGTAGTGTTCGTTGTTGTTGTGTTCGTTGTTGTAGTGTTCGTTGTTGTAGTGTTCGTTGTTGAAGTGTTCGTTGTTGTAGTGTTTGTTGTGGTGGTGTTCGTTGTTGTAGTGTTCGTTGTTGTGGTGTTCGTTGTTGTAGTGTTCGTTGTTGAATTGTTCATTGTTGTAGTGTTCGTTATTATGGTATTCGTTGTTATGGTGTTCGTTGTTGTTGTTGTGTTCGTTGTTGTGGTGTTCGTTGTTGTGATGTTCGTTGTTGTAGTGTTCGTTGTTGTAGTGTTCGTTTTTGTGGTGTTCGTTGTTGTGATGTTCATTGTTGTGGTGTTCGTTGTTGTAGTATTCGTTGTTGTGGTTTTCGTTGTTGTAGTGTTCAGTGTTGTGATGTTCGTGTTTGAGATGTTCGTTGTTGTGGTGTTCGTTGTTGTGGTGTTCGTTGTGGTGGTTTTCGTTGTTGTGGTTTTCGTTGTTGTGGTGTTCATTGTTGCAGTGTTCGTTGTTGAAGTGTTCGTTGTTGTAGTGTTTGTTGTTGTGGTGTTCGTTGTTTTAGTGTTCGTTGTTGTGGTGTTCGTTGTTGTGGTGTTCGATGTTGTAGTGTTCGTTGTTGCAGTACTCGTTGTTTTAGTGTTCGTTGTTGTAGTACTCGTTGTTGTATTGTTCATTGTTGTAGTGTTCGTTTTTGTGGTGTTCGTTGTTGTAGTGTTCGTTGTTGAAGTGTTCGTTGTTGTAGTGTTTGTTGTTTTGGTGTTCGTTTTTTTAGTGTTCGTTGTTGTGGTGTTCGTTGTTGTGGTGTTCGTTGTTGTAGTGTTCGTTGTTGTAGTACTCGTTGTTATAGTGTTTGTTGTTGAATTGTTCGTTATTGTGATGTTTGTTGTTGTATTGTTCGTTGTTGTAGTGTTCGTTGTTGTGGTGTTCGTTGTTGTGATGTTTGTTGTTGTAATGTTTGTTGTTGTTGTGTTCAATGTTGTTGTGTTCGTTGTTGTGGTGTTCGTTGTTGTGGTGTTCGTTGTTGTAGTGTTCGTTGTTGTGGTGTTCGTTGTTGTAGTGTTCGTTGTTGTTATGTTCGTTGTTGAGATGTTCGTTGCTGTGGTGTTCGTTTTTGTAGTGTTCTTTGTTGTAGTGTTCGTTAGTGTAGTGTTTGTTGGGGTGGTATTCGTTGTTGTAGTGTTCGTTAGTGTAGTGTTTGTTGGGGTGGTGTTCGTTGTTCTAGTGTTCATTGTTGTAGTGTTCGTTATTATGGTGTTCGTTGTTATGGTGTTCGTTGTTGTTGTTGTGTTCGTTGTTGTGGTGTTCGTTGTTGTAGTGTTCATTGTTGTAGTGTTCATTGTTGTAGTGTTCGTTATTATGATGTTCGTTGTTATGGTGTTCGTTGTTGTTGTTGTGTTCGTTGTTGTGATGTTCGTTGTTGTAGTGTTCGTTGTTGTAGTGTTCGTTTTGTGGTGTTCGTTGTTGTGATGTTCATTGTTGTGATGCTCGTTGTTGTAGTGTTCGTTGTTGTGGTGTTCGTTGATGTAGTGTTCGTTGTTGAGATGTTCGTTGTTGAGATGTGTCGTTGTTATGGTGTTCGTTGATGTGGTGTTCGTTGTTGTAGTGTTCGTTGTTGTGATAAGACAATAAAGGTAAAAACATGGGGGGATACATAAGGGATTAACGGAGGGTGAAGTAAATAAGAACATAATAATAGGGGTAACTGCCGAACGCCTATTGGCCTATACGAGGCAGCTCCTAGCTACATACAAAGATTAATCAGGTGTAATTGGCCTGTTATGTTGAACAGTGTCTTCTGTGTTGGCATCGTTATGTTCTGGTCTTTTTCTTACTCTCATGGTGGGTAGAGTAAATAGTTCCTTGATTTAGGTGTTCATGGTAGGTTGTTCTATTCTTATGTGAATTGCTTCAAGAATGTGTAATCTTCTTGCATCTTGGGTTTTGTCTATTATACAGGTATTTTTGTTCAACATTTTTCTTGTTAGGGTGATGTCACGGGCTTGTCTCATGTGATTCCTGGGGGCACCGGATTGAAGATGACATGTCAAACGCCTCGTCAGCTTGGTCGACGTCATACCTATGTACTTAGATTGAAGGGTACATCCTTAATTGGGGCAAGTGTACTTGTATACAACGCTTGACTGCTATATAGGGTTCTCCGTCGACTTCGGGCTGTTTTTGATAAGGAGTTTTTGTTTCTGTTTTTGATATACATATATATATATATATATATATATATATATATATATATATATATATATATATATATATATATATATATATACATATATATATATATATATATATATATATATATATATATATATATATATATATATATATATATATATATATATATATATATATATATATATATATATATATATATATATATATATATATTGTGACGATAATCTCTTTCAAGAGAGATTGAGCCTGCTCTTCCCTACATCTATACGTCGTTCAAGTACAAGATACTATATAGAAGATACGTCCACCAGTATCGCCAAACGTTTTGCCCAGGAAGCAAATCGTACCATGCACACCCCGACACACCGGCTACAGCCGCCGTAACCAGCAAACTGCTCATACTCCGCCTGCCTGTTGCTGATTGGCTGGTGTCTCGCCGCACCTGCACTCACGCCACCACCAAGAGTCGACGTCCTGGGCAGCAGCACGCCGTACTCCTCGGAATATCTCTGTGCTCCTTGGAGTTGACATCTCTCACTGGTAGACTAAGCCTTGGCTTTCGTGTACCAAGGGAGGTGGCAGCTTGAAGCCAGTATTCCAGCACCTCACTTATTGATTTATATTGCTATCACTATAATTTGCATTCTTGTCTTAGAGTAACTTTTCATTGCCAGTAATTAGTAAGTGACGAGGCCCTGCCCCCAGCTTTTGAAACAGCCGAAACACCAACGCTTTACCGTCACAATATATATATATATATATATATATATATATATATATATATTATATATATATAATCTATATATATATATATATATATATATATATATATATATATATATATATATCTATATATATATATAATGTATTATTAAATATGTCCAAAAAAGTAAGATTAATAATTCTAGCACGAAATTTTCCAAATATTTCTTATGTTTCTTTTCACTGTCGATGGTAATTGAAAAATCAATTCTCCAAAATTCATTTTTATTTCTAGTCTGACGCGACACTTGAACGCGTTTCGTAATAACTTATTACATTTTTCAAAGACTTTAGTTTACACACACACAACTATAACCTGCAAACACTAAACAAAGTTTAAACAGCTTTTCAATTTATACCTGCATTTGGGAGAAGGTGATATGTTCCAACAGTTTTGGATGAGGTTGAAAAACAAACTTTCAACACAAGACAGAGGCACGCAACAATGGGTATAATTTGGGGTAAGTTAAAGGGAAGAATGGAAGTAAATGCAAAGGGCCTATTGACCCATATTTCTTGATGCTTCTATATTAGTGCGGAGTCTTGAAGTGGGTAGAATATAGTTGTGCATTAATTGGCTGTTCATTGCTAGTGTTGACTTCTTAATGTGTAGTGCCTCGCAGATATCAAGCCACCTGTTATCGCTGTATCTATCGATGATTTCCGTGTTTTTGTTAAGACTTCTCTGGTGATGGTCTGGTTGTGGGAAGAGATCATAGCTTCCCAAATGGAGCCCTGTTGCTTATGCATCGTTAATCGCCTGGAAAGAGATGTTGTTGTCTTGCCTATATACTGAGTTCTTTGAGGCTTACAGTCCCCAAGTGGCCATTTGAAGGCATAGACGACATTGGTCTCTTTTAGAGCGTTCTGCTTTGTGTCTGGAGAGTTGTCATGAGTAGGTTGGCCATTTTCTTGGTTTTATAGTAAATCGTCAGTTGTATCTTCTGATTTTAGTCTGTGGGGATAACGTTTCTGTTAAATATATCTTACAGAACCCTTTTCTCCGTTTTATGAGCTGTGGAAAAGAAGTTCCTGTATAGGAACTTATATTCGAAAGTACTTAAGGAAATTCCTGTTTCAATTTTCGTCCGTGGTATATATATATATATATATATATATATACCACAGACGATAATTGAAACAGGAATTTCCTGTTTCATATATATATATATATATATTCATATATATATAATATATATATATATATTATATATATATATATATATATATATATATATATATTATATATATAATATATATATATATATATATATATATATATATATACTTGTGGCGGAGGGCGGAGGGCAGGTGCGACGGGACACCAGCCAATCAGCGACAGGCAGGTCAAGGACAAGCAGTTTGCTGATTTACGGTGGCGGTAGCTAGCAGGTGTCACTGTGTGCTGGGTACAATTTGCTCTCTGGGCAAAATGTTTGGCGATACTTGCTGGACGTATCTTCTATATTATCTTTTGTTTTTACGTACTTTGTAGGGAAGAGCAGGCTCAATCTCTCTTGAAAGAGATTATCGTCACAATATATATATATATATATATATATATATATATATATATATATTATATATATATATGCGGAAAATCCACAGAGAAATATGAAATGAGGTGAACGTTTCGGCTTGTTAAAGCCTTTGTCAACACCAGACTGACTGCCTGGTGTTGAGTCAGTCTGGTGTTGACAAAGGCTTTAACAAGCTGAAACGTTCACCTCATTTCATATTTCTCTGTGGATTTTCCGCATATATATATATATATATATATATATATATATATATATATATATATATATATCTATATATTATATATATATTGTGACGATAATCTCTTTGAAGAGAGATTGAGCCTGCTCTTCCCTACAAAGTACGTAAAAACAAAAGATAATATAGAAGATACGTCCAGCAAGTATCGCCAAACGTTTTGCCCAGAGAGCAAATCGTACCCAGCACACAGTGACACCTGCTAGCTACCACCACCGTAAATCAGCAAACTGCTTGTCCTTGTCCTGCCTGTCGCTGATTGGCTGGTGTCCCATCGCACCTGCCCTCCGCCCTCCGCCACAAGTTGATGTCTGGGCTGCAGTGCTTCAGTATTGTCACAATATCTCAGTGCTCCTTGCAGTTGACATCTCTCGCTGGTAGACTAAGCCTTGGCTTTCGTGTACTAAGGGAGGTGGCAGCTCGAAGCCAATATTCCAGCTCCATTCATATTTATTTTGCTATCACTGTAACTCACTTGTCTTAATGTAACTTTTCATTTGCCAGTGATTATTCATATTATTTTGTTTGTTGACTTGTCTTTTATATTTTATGTGCTTAACTTTATTCACGTCTTGTTTTTCTAAAGTAATTAAAATTTCATTGTTAATTTACTTGTGTTTTGTGTGTCTTCCCATTACCTTACCACAGACGAAAGCTCCAGCTTTTTTTTTTCTATAATGTGACGAGGCCCTGCCCTAGCTTTTGAAACAGCCGAACACCAACGCTTTACCGTCACAATATATATATATATATGTCGTACCTAGTAGCCAGAACGCACTTCTTGGCCTACTATGCAAGGCCCGATTTGCCTAATAAGCCAAGTTTTCCTGAATTAATATATTTTCTCTAATTTTTTTCTAATGAAATGATAAAGCTACCCATTTCATTATGTATGAGGTCAATTTTTTTTTGTATTGGCGTTAAAATTTACGTAGATATATAACCGAACCTAACCAACCCTACCTTGGAAAGGGTCCTGAAAGATATTGTTAATAGAAACGTTATCCCTACAGACAAAAATCAGAGGATACAACTGACGATTTACTATAAAACCAGAAAAACGGCCAGCCTACTCATGAGAAACTCTCCAGACACAAAACAGAACGCTTTAAAAGAGACTAATGTCGTCTATGCCTTCAAATGCCCACTTGGGGACTGTAAGCTCCAAAAAAACCAGTATATAGGCAAGACAACAACATCTCTTTCTAGGCGTTTAACGATGCATAAGCAACAGGGCTCCATTAAGGAACATATAATCTCTTCCCATAACCAAACCATCGCCAGAGAAATCCTAGTAAACAACACAGAAATCATCGATAGATACAGCGATAGCAGGCGGCTCGACGTTTGCGAGGCACTACACATCAAGAAGTCAACACCAGCAATCAACAGCCAATTATTGCACAACTATATTCTACCCACCTCAAGACTCCGCTCCAATATAGAAGCATCAAGAAATATGGACCAATAGGCTTTCTACAAACACTTCTATTCAATACCCATTGTTTCTGTTCTGTCTTGTGTTGATACTTTTAATACCCTATTAATATCCCCTATTGTTCTGTCTTGTGTTAATGCCACATCACCCTTCCCACCTCACTCAAATGTAGATATAAAATCAGAGAAACGCAAGTTCTAATCAGTTGTGTATTTGTGAAGTCTTTGAAAATGTAATAAGTTTTACGAAACGCGCCCGTGTCGCGTCAGACTAGAAATAAAAATGAATTTGGAGAAGTGATTTTTGATTTACCTCCAACAGTGAAGCGTAATGTACGAAAG